>NC_084461.1:159558712-159861742 GCF_027409185.1 Cynocephalus volans | reverse complement strand
ACCATTGCTTTTGAACCATCCGTGCACATCTCAACATAATGGAAAAGGCAATAACATCATATTATGAAAATAGTTTTGCCTTGTGGACCCCCTGAATGGGTCCCAGGAACCCCCAGGAGTCCACAGACAACACTGCTGCTCCAGAATATACCCAGGAAGGGGAATTACTATATCACAGGGCAGGCACAGGGACAACCTTACCACGCAATGCAGCTGAGGCTGTGCCAGTTTACACTCCCAGCAGGGAGCTGTTCCTGCTCCACATCCTCGTAGACACTTGAGACCATCAGACTTCTTAACCGTTGTCAAACTGTTAAATGAACCATCTTCTCATGCATTTTGGCCTGACTTTCGCCCAGTTTTTTGTCTTTTTCTTCAGAGCTTTAAAGAATTTTTTGTTTTTGTTTTATTTTAAATATGAACTAGATAATAATTCTTTGTCAGTTAGATATACTGCAAATTTTCTTCTCCTAGTTGGTTGCTTTGCTTTTCAATATCATTATGATATCTTTTGTTGAACAGGTGTTCTTAAGCTTAACCCAGTCAAATTTAATAAACTTTTTCTTTATGGTTTTTATTTGGAGGGGGGCAGGGGGAGGGTAAGAAATCCTTCACTACTCCCCACTCAGGTCATAAAAATAATCTTCTATATTTTCTCTAGAAGTTCTCATGTTTTGCCTTTCACATTTTGATCTGAAATTCATTTTGTGCATATGGCTGAAGGTGGGGATTCATTTTCATTTTTTCAAGGCAAATAACGAATTGTTTCTGCACCCTTATTTATGTATTCCTTTACCCACTGCTACGCCCTGACAGGTCTGTCACTTTGTCATATGTCGTTTCCATACACGTGTACATCTGTTTCTGAACCCTCTATTCTGCTTCGTTGGTCCATTTTTTTGTTTTTGTGTCAATACACATTGTCTTCATTATAATAGTCTTGATGTCTGATGAACCAAATCCCCCAGGTTCTTCTTCAGCAGTACCTTGTCTTTCCTTGGCCCTTTGCTTTTCTATTTAAATTTTAGAATCACTCGTCAAATTCTATGCAAATTCTTATTAAGATTTTGTTAGAATATATTAAATATGGGTCAATTTGGGAAGAATTTACATTTTCATGATATTGAGTCTTCCAATCCATAAAAATGGTTATGTCCCTCCACTTATTTATAATATCTTTCTAATGTCTTATAATTTTCTACGTAAAAGTCTTACGCAGGTTTTGTTAGAATTTTTTCCCTACTTACCTCATACATATTTTTCTATTGAATATAAAATAATCTGTTTACATAGATTGTTTTTAAATGTGTTTTTAGATTTCCAAATGTTTGAAAAAATGCATATTCTTTAATAAATGGGCACAAGCTTTCATATTTGTTTATTACCTCAACTATATATTTATTGTATCTCCTGTCTGTTGCTGGTTTAAGGAAAATTTACTTTTGTATATCAATTTTATATCTGACAATATCATAAACTTATTAATTCTAATAATATGTACTCTTTTGGGTTTTTCATGTAGACAATTACATCATCTGAGAATAATGGAAGTTTTGTTCCCTTCTTTCCAATCCTTATTATTTTTATTTCTGTGATAGTCATAGAACAAGGATCTTCACTGATATGAGATGGACATGAATGATAGATAGACCTTAATCTATCATTTTAAATCTCAGAAATGTTGAGATTGTTATTGATTACTTAATAACCCTGCCCAAGCTGACTACCAGAATTTCTTTTTCTTGTTTTTTGTGCTAACTTGCACCTCTGGTGCAATATCAAATAGAAGTGTTGATAGCATCCTTCTTTTGCCCTGATTTTAAAAGAAATGCTTTTAACACATCGCAATAGAGTATGCTTCCTATAGGAATTTTTTTAGATGCCCTTTGTCAGCTTAAGGAAGCACCCTGTTCCTTCCTAGTCTGCTGAGAATTGTTATCAGGAATGGTTGTTGAATTTATTGAATTCTTTTCCTGGGTCTATTACTCATGTGTTCTCTTCTCCTTCAAACTATTACATGATTATTTATATTAGTTTTTTTTTTAAATCTGTGTTGAATCAACCTTGCATTTCTGAAATAAATGAAACTGGGACAAACGAAATCATCTTTTTCACATATCCTTGGATTTGGTTTGCTGTTTTGTTTAGGATTTCTGCTACTATACTCCTGAGGGAGATTGACCTGCTTGCTATTTTCTGTTCTGATACTGCTCTTTTCTAGTCTTTGTTTCTCTTTTGCTGTTTTCTATTCTGTGTGAAAGATTGGAATTACCTGTTCTTGGAACATTTGGTAGAATTTGCCATTGAAATCATCTGGGCCTGATATTTTCTTTGAAGGATGATTTTTGTGTACTGATTCAAGGTTTTTCTTGTTCCTTTGTTTATTATTGTTGTTTCAATGGTTATAGGGCTATTTAGGATTTTTATTTCTCCTTAGTCTGTTTTGTAATTTATATTTTTCCAGGAATTTGACCATTTCCCGTAAGTTTTCACATTTATAGACATAAAGTTATTTAAATATCCTCCAGTTATCTTTTTAATTTCTTCACATCTGTATCAATTAATCTCTAATTTTTTATTTATTTATCTCTGTTTCTTTATCAATCTTGCCAAAAGTCCATCAATTTTATTAGTTTTTCAAACAAAGAGCTTTTGGCTTTGTTCATTCTATATATTGCATCGTTTTTTACTATCTCATTTATTTCTTCTCTAATCTTTATTATTTTCTGCCATCTACTTTCTCTGTATTTCTGTTATTCATTTTAAAAAATTTTTATGTTGGATTTCAGCTTGTTTTTAACCTTTCTTCTTTTCTAATAAAAGCATGAAAGACCATTTGTTTTTAGCACATTTTTATGTACAGCCTTCATGTTTTGTTTTTCAGTATTTTCATCATTCAAATTCCATTATGATTTGATCTTTGACTCAGAGTATTTTAAATTTGTTTTAGATTTCCAAATATTCAAGAAGAATGCATATTCTCAAATAATTGAGTTTCCAAGGGATGTTTTATGGCACAGGAAAAGGTTTATGTGGAAAAATATGGAAATACATACATAGTGATAGCTACATACATCCGTACATACATGCATACAACTGATTGTCATTATTTGCAGTAGTCACATTCTATAAAGTCGTTACAAACACTGAAATAGTGAATACCAAACCGTTGCTCCTAGAGGAAGTTCAGGGTTAGTTTCCTGCAAGCCTTCCACCACAACATTTTTGTCAGCTGATCAATACATAAACTTTTTATGTGTTTTCTTGTTTAAAGACACATATATATTGCTGATTAACACTGAACTCACAGCCAACAGCACTATAACTTATGCCTGAATGAAGCTTATCGAACACACGTTTTCTCCATGGGTCACACCACAGCCTTTGTACACTTAGGAATAGACAGCAGTTAAGCACTATGTTTGGGGGCCTTTCTAAACAGTGAAACCACCAACAAAAAGCACAAAAATGCAAAAAGCATGACTCTAAATAGACTGATAAAAGAACACTTGTTTACAGTATGAGAGCTGAAACAAGAAGGCAGAGTGTCATTTAGTTCATCCTCAGCTGGAAATGTTTATGTGCTTTGGATGGCTCAAATTTTTTTGCCATTCTGTGCACATGAACAAATATTCATGAAAACAACCCAAGTTTGGGGGCTGACAAATAAATTTTCGGGAGTAGTCAAATTCACAAATACAGAATCCATGGATAATGAGGATCAACTGTGTGTATATATTTTTAAATTACATCTTTAAACGTATGGAAAAAAGACTGCAAGGATACACATGAAATCATTGGTATTTCTGAGAGGTTTAGGGGTTTCAACATTTTCCATATTGTCTGTAATGGTATGTAATTTCATGTTCTAAAAAGTTATTGACAAAAAGACTCAGAGTGTGATCCTGTGTGTGTTTTCTAGCCCTGTTTCAGTGACAAGACTAACAACCTGGAGGCTTACGTGAAATGGTTCAACCGATTGTGCTACCTTGTAGCGACTGAGATCTGCATGGTGAGTAGAAAGCCAGGTGGGCATGACCTGGCATAGCCACAGGTGGCCTGGGGGCTGGGAGGAGCCCACCAGGGAGGGAACCGGACATCTTGAACCCCATCCATCTCCAAGTCCAGTGCCCGGCTGGGCACCCTCCAGGACAGCAAGTGTCACTTGACATTCCTACAGTGACATTTCCACTCTGGGTAGATTCCAGGACAGACCCACTGCCAGTCACAGAGGGAGTCAGACTTTTTGCTGAAGGAGTAGGTCATGCCTACCCCGCAGTGGCTCTGCTTCCTCCATCTGTGCCTGTGTGCCTTGGGCAGCTGGCCTGCAGCCCATTTTGTTTGGCTTGCTCAGGATTTAGAGGTAGAAGTGACCTGAGAACTGGGAGATTGCACATAAAAAGTCCAGGTCTCTGGCGTCTCCCAGAAAGCAAGAAGACTAAGCAACATGGAGCCAGACATGCTTGTCACTGAGCCATGGTCCTGCCTGGCCCTACGCAGCCTGTCCTCCTCTTCCTTACAGCAGAAGGGTCCATAAGGTGAAGCCCAGGAGCTGCTTGCCTCAGGGACAGGCTAGAGGTGGCAGCATATATAGCAGGTTGGACTCTCCAGAAGCAGGTGCTGGACAGGGCTGGGGTGCAGACCATTAGGGGTCAGCACCTGTGAAGGAGAGCAGGGAAGAAGCAGGACTGCAAGAGGAAGGTGACTTGAGATGGAGCCATCAAACTGCTCCTGAAGTTGCCTCTCAGCACCTCCTGTGCTGCAGGTGGTTCCTGTGACTCACCTGAGCCCTCCACAGCAGTGGACTGTGTGCTGGCTCTGCCATGAAGTGCTCTGAGACCCTGAGCCCTCGGACATTGTCCACGCCTCAAGCTCCTCAGCTGGGAAACGGGTTGAGAGAAGGTTAAGAGGGCCTGACCGGGTGAGCAGGGTATCTGGTCAGGGCAGGTGGGAATATGCCATCACTGAGGCTCTGGCGCCCTGTCCTCAGCCAGCCAAGAAGAAGCAGAGGGCCCAGGTGATCGAGTTCTTCATCGATGTGGCCCGTGAGTGCTTCAACATCGGCAACTTCAACTCCCTGATGGCCATTATCTGTGAGTGGGCTGGCCAGGCCTGGAGCCCCCAATGCGAGGACCCCCAGAGAGGTTGGCGTGGGCACAGCCAGGCTGGCGGGATGCAAGCCAAGGCCCTCCTCTGAGCAGTGGGTGGGTGTGGGCCAGGCCTCTGCAAGCCTGAGGCAGCCAGCAGCCCCATGCCCCGTCCCAGAGGTCCTGAGGCAAGCCCAGCTCCATCCATGTGCTTGGTGAGGGCTTGGCAGTATGTCCCCAGATCCAGAGAGAATGGTGGACCCAAAGCAGGCACTGGCCATGGGATAGAGCCAGTGCAGTAGGGACGGGGACAGGGTTTGCACATACAGAAGCTGGGCCCACCTCAACACAATGTCCTCCAGCACCCGCCTACCCTCCATCTGGCAGGCTGAGGCCACAGCAGACCTCAGCCCTGGTCAGTCAGAGGGCTGGGCCAGCTGCAGCTATGCGGAGGCCTCCCTGCCTATGGGAGCAAGCAGGACTGTCCAGGCTGGAGCAGCCCTGCCCAGCCCAGCCCTCCTTCTTCCAGCCGGCATGAACATGAGCCCCGTCTCTAGGCTGAAGAAGACCTGGGCCAAAGTGAAGACGGCCAAGTTTTTCATCCTCGAGGTAAACAAGGTTGTTGGGCTGCCGGGTGCTACTGGCTGTCCCCTAGACAAAGCTGCCCAGATGCCTCCCTGTCTCCTTCCAGCACCAGATGGACCCAACAGGGAATTTCTGCAACTACAGGACAGCCCTGCGTGGGGCAGCCCACCGCTCCCTGACTGCCCACAGCAGCCGGGAGAAGGTAGGTCAGAAGCCCCAGAGATCAGAAGCTTGCCCGGCCTTCACAGCTCCTCTCTGCTCCAGACCACCTTGGCCCAGATGGGCTGTATCAGGGAACATGAGTGCTGACTAAAAGATCACCTGGTCCAACCCCCTGTCCTCCTGAAGCATCTGTAATAGATAGCCATGTCACCTTGCTTACATGCCTCCAGTATGGGGATATCACCGCCTCCCAAAACAGATCAGTCTTCCCTCAAGCAGCGATAACCTGTAGGAAGTGCTTCTTTGTGGGGTGGAAGTTGACCACCTTGTCCTATCTGGGGGCCACATAGAGTGGGCACTCCCTCTTCTACCCGCCAGTCCTTCAGAGCCCTCATGCCCCCTCGCTCTCTTCTCCTGAGTCAACACCCCAAGGCCTGCCCTGCCATACTATGGTTTCCTGTTCCCTCCCCACTTGGGGCCCTTTGATCCCTGAACAAACAATGTGATCTGAATAGCTCCATTTGTCAGAGTCCCTCCTGTTTCAGATAAAATTGTGATTCCAAGTAGTAAGATCTTGTACCTCCCTTTTTCTAAACATTGAACCTTCATTTATGTGGCCGCAGATCTCATCTATGTTTTTGGCAATGACTGAACGAAGCTTCTTGTTCACCCAAACTGCCTGTTCATAGGTCGTGTTCTTATACATTTGCATTTGGGGGGGTCTTTGCTGATCCTGATCAGTTTTATTTCTCCTCCAAATTCTCCTAGTGGACTCTGATTACAGGACACTGTACCCTGGTATTGCAATGATCTTCTAGTTTAACACTTGTCACCATTCCAGTAATTAGAGTTGTTCATTTCCATAGGGAGGAAACACCAAGATTTGTGCCTTTTAAGTCTGGTCTCTTGTAGGAACATTGGTGGAATCAGTTCCCTGCTGTGGTTTGTGGAGGTCTGTCTCCAACTTGAGGGATAATAGGGCAAATTGACGTTCTTGAAATTCTGAGTTACTCTGGAATTGTACTGGATGGATACAATGGTCAGGCTTGAGAGGCCAGTCAAGATATGCACCCTTGAGCCACCCACCAGGACTTCCTGACCCTCCACACCAGGGGTCCTACAGCAGGGAGCACGTGGACAGACACCACCATGCTGATGGCTGTGTCCTATCCAGCTGCGCTTCCTGTTAAGGCTGTGAGTGCTCCAGTCCTGGACTCTGGGTTCCAGGAGGGCTAACGCAGTGGGGGGCAACATTAGTGAGGTGAGACTTCAAATCCCAGGGTGGGTGAGCCTGCACCCCAGGAGCCCGAAGGTCAGAAAGCTGGGGCGGCAGGGGCAGGAGACTTGCTTCACCAAGCAACTACCACACACAGGACACCTGATCTCCGTCCCAGCATTTAATTCTGACCACTACTCTATGGGGTGGGCTTCAGCACTTCCATTTCCCGGGTTAGAAGACTGAGTCTCAGGAAGGAGACTTCACTTAACCAGTCACACTGTGAGTAGGTGGCAGAGCCAAAATCAAACTCCAGCCCATCTGGCTCTGGGTCTCGTGGTCTTTGCATACCACCAGGCTGCTCCCTGTTCCCAGGCATGGGTGCTTTGAGGCAGTCACACGGGGCACTGGCTTATGGCCCAGAATTGGACTGTGGGGTGGGGGTATATAGGAGTTGTGTTCTGGGTGTCAGTTGCAGCCCCTCGTTTGAGATGTCAGTTGTGGCATGGCTCTTGGCACTGTTTTTCTCTCATCCATGCTGAGGCAGGGTGGCTATGGGACAGGTGGACAGACTGGTACTTTACGTTCCTGTACTCTGAGCCCCCTTCCAATTTGGGTTGCTGGGATGCTGTGCATTTAGGTCTGGTGGATGACTTACAGAGTAGTACATTTAGTTTAACTACATTCTCCTTTAACTTCCAAAGAGATATTCACCAGGGACTAGGCCCACAGAAGATGCTTCATGGATGGAAGAAAGGAAGGGAGGAAGAGACAGAGGGAAGGATGGGAGGAAGGAAAGAATAGAAGGATGGAAGAATAGATAGATGGATAGATGCAAGAATGGAGAGTAGATGGATGGATGGAAGGTTGGAAGGGTGAATGGAAGGAAGGAAAGGTGGATGGAAAGAAGGAAGGGTGGATGGAAGGTTGGAAGGGTGGATGGAAGGAAGGATGGGTGGGTGGAGGGATGGATGGGTGGATGAAAGGATGGATAGGATGGATAGGATGGATAGATGGAAGGATGGATGGATGGGTGGAAGGGTGCGTGGGTTTTTGTGTGCTTAGAGTGTTCTTGCACTCCTCTGGCACTCCAGCTGAAGTTGATGAGGCCAGGAGATCTCAGTGGTCATAGCACCTTATGCTTTCCTCCTGCCTATGGCCGGCGCCTGTCTGCTCCTCTCTCAGTCTGTGTCACGGGGCCCACTTTTCTGGATGACCCTCAAGCTGAACTGCGTTCTAATCAAACTTTTCAGACCTAGAAAGCAAGGAGAGTGGATTCAAAGTTACAGGGGGCCCCTTTGGCTTCCCTCAGGGCAGGGAGACCAGGTCACATATGGTATGGCCTGGCTCACATATGGGAAGTGCTCATATATGGAAAATGCTACCTCCCTCAGGACCAGCTCCAATGCCCCTGCCTCCAGGAAGCCTGAATCAGACCCCGAGGAGCTATCTCTGTATGCAGAGTCCACTGCCCTTAATCCCCCCACTGTCATGCAAGTCTCCCCATTCCAACCCAGTCCAGCTGTTCTACACCAACACTGTGACTGAAGACTCAGCACCGTTGCGGGGGCAGACAGATCCCACCTTCCTCCTGGAGCCGGGAGAGCCACCTGGGTCCTAGTCCTGCTTCTGCTAGTTACTGCTGTGTGAGCATGTACAAGTTACTTAACCTCTCTGGGCCTCGGCTTCCTCATCTGTAAAGTGAAGCAATAAGAGCCCTGCTCCACAGGACCATGGTGAAGATGAAATGCGACCCTGTGCACACATAGCTTAGCACAGAGAAGCACTCAGGCCCACCACCAATGCCCCCATGATAAGGGTATGAGTCGAGGGCTCTTTGGGAGCACAGACAGGGACTAAACCCAGCCTGGAGTGGGGAGGGGCATTAGCAAAGACTTCCCAGACAGGGCTTTCTCATTTTGTAGGTTATTCCCATGACTGTCTCCCACTACATGGAGGTCAGGAATGAATGCGTCTGACACATCCTTGGTGTCCCCCAAGTCCTGGCACTTGGCACAGGAAAGACCTCAACAATGTTTGTGGAATTGACATAAATCTAGGGTGACCAACTTGTCCCAGTTTGCCCAGGACTTTCCCAGTTTGGGCACTGAAAGTCCTGCATCCCGGGAAATCCCTCAGTCCTAGGCAAACCAAGTGGTTAGTCACCCTACTAAATCTGGATCTGTTCCTGGCCCTGGCAATCAATAACTGGGTGACCTTGGGCTAGGCCTTTCCACTCTCTGGGCCTTGGTTACCTCATCTGCCCTGCCCACATGATCCATCCATGTTCTTGTGCTTTGCAGAGTGGTCAGTGCCCAGATCCTCACCTCGAAGCCCTTGTCAACTTGGATAAAGGGGACCCCAGCACTCCCTGAGCCAGAAATGCCAGGGCCTGGTGCCCAGTTCACAAGGACAGTGAGCTGGATGTTGGCCCTGGCTGGACTGGCAGCACGTACCCCAGAGCTGGAGGCCAAGGGCAGAACCAGGTGGCTTAGAAAAACAGAAATGTATTCTCTCATGGTGTTGGGGGCCAGAAGGCCAAAATCAAGGTGTTGGCAGGGCCAGGCTCCCTCCAAAGGCTCTAAGGGAGAATCCTTCCTTGCCTCTTCCAGGTTCCTGTGGCCCCAGGCCATGCCATCTCTGCCTCCATCTTCAGGTGGCCATTTTTCCTGTGTGTGTCCAAATTTCTCTCTTTTTATAAGGTTAACTGTCACTGAATTAGGACCTGCTCTAATGCATTATGACCTCATCTTAACTTGATCACATCAGCAAAGACTGTCACCAAATAACGTCACATACACAGGCACCGAGATTTAGGACTTGAACATATCTTTCTGGGGGACACAATTCAACCCGAAACTGCAGGGTAGCCTCAGCTGAGTTCCCCAAGGGTGGTCTGAGCTGTCAGCAGTGGATCTCCCTCCACCTGGAAGGGGCAGTCAGCAGGTGCACAGAGCTGGGGGAGGATTGGGCCATCCCACACAGTGACACACACCCTAGCCTTTCACAGGGGGGTTCATAAGTTTTTCCCTTCGGGAAGTGGAGCAGGGATGCTTTGCTTTTGGTCTCACCATACATGCATCAGGATTGTATCTTTAGCATCAAGAAAGACATAGGACTACACATTGTTAAATTTAAAAAAAAAAAAAAGAGGCCACAAAATTTGAAAACGAAAGATTCACATCTGTTCCACATGTATTTTTGCAGCTGGCCTGTTAGGGGAACAGAACCCTTGACGTTGGTATTATAAGGCTGAGCTCTAACCAACTGTGCTAACTGGCCAGCTCTGTTCCACATGTATTTAATGGTGTGTGCAGTATGGACCGATCCTCCCAGTGCCCGTGAGTCGGAAGGCCTGAGTCTGTGGACCTCCAGATGGGGGGAAGGGGGCAGGGGGAATGGCACTGTATACAGCAGGAGCTCAATCAGCACTGGCATCCGATGAGGCCTGAGAGGACTCAAACACAGTCTGGCCCCAGAGTTAGGGGGCATGTACCTCCTTTCTTTGTGGTTTCCACATTGCCCCCCATGGTACACAGTATTCAACCTTCTAACTCCTGGAGCCTGAGCCAGCCAGGCTTGCTGGGAAGCCTCTCCTACCCTCTGCTTCCTGGGTAGTGCATGAGGGCCCTGGGCAGGTGTCTCTGTGGAGAAGCCAGCTGAGGACTGACCTGCACCTCTCCCTTCCAGATCGTCATTCCCTTTTTCAGCCTGCTCATCAAAGACATCTACTTCCTTAATGAGGGCTGTGCCAACCGCCTTCCCAATGGACATGTCAACTTTGAGGTAAGGTCCAGGGGCCTTGTTGGGGACTGCCACCAATTTGGACAGGCCAGTAAAAGTCCCCAGAGAAGGACGGCTGGCTCCTGAGCAGTTGGACTAATGGAGGACACTGAGGCAGAGTGTAGCAGTTCACAGCCGACTTCAGGGCAGGATTATCAGGGTCCCCCTCCCTACATCCCCCAAGAGGAGGAGACTGAGGCTTCTGCTCAGCACAGGTGAAGCAGAATCATTTTCAGCCCTTGAGTACCAGGCCCATAAGAAAAACAGCCCCATAGACCTATGGTGACAAGTCTCAAGGTGCTATGACGGGCTGCACAAAGGTACAGTGCTGGGAGTCAGGGCGGTTCCCCACCCCCACCAAAAAGAGGGGCCTGGAGCAGCAAGTGGAAGTTGTCAGGCAGAGGCCGGAATGTGCAGAAGGAAAGAAAGATTCTGCTTCATCTACAGACACTCACTGCTGTCAGCTCAAGTGTCCCCTCCTCCAGGAAACCCCCCTGACCTCGCAGGTAGTGGGAGCCCACCTGTCAGGGCTCCCACAGTGCAGCAGGCTGGGCATCCTTCACTTGGTCACAGCACCCAAGTCCCTGAGCTCCTCAGAAGCAAGTCCAGGTTTATCCATTCTGTGTCCCAACCCTCCACATGGGGCCACCCAGCACATGTGTCTTGCAGGTGGGCACTGGGCTCAGTGGGCACTGGGCAGGGGCAGCAGGTGGGCACTGAGTCAGACAGAGCATGCCATGCAGCAGTGGTACGCCCAATCCACAGGAAGGAGAGGGCTCTTCTCCCACTGGAGAGCCAGCCCCACCCTAGTGCTGGTCTCAGCAGAGACACAAGTGGGAGCAAGGACCCACCCAGCCTCCAACTCCAACGGGCTGTAAGTCCTGGGCTGTCGCTTGCTCTTTCTGGGCCTATCTCTCCTTCTGTAAAATGGGCCTTTGACCATAGCCATACAGAGAGGGTAGGAAGAGTAGATGTGTTGTGTGGCCCACCACGGGGTCTGTGAGTGTCCTCAGTTGACAGGGACCACAGCACATGCCTGGGCCCTTTGGCCTGGAGCTTCCCTCTGCATGGACACCCCAGCAGACCATCATGTACTGCCCACAGACCTGGTTACCCCCAAGGGCCAGTGTAGCTGGGGGGATATCTAGTCCAGCAGGCCGTCCCTGGCCACTGCACCCAGGGTCAGCCCAGGCTGGAGGCAACGTGGATGAGACTGGGCTTGGGCAAGACTGCAGGGGCCTGGGGACCTGGGATCTTACTCCACAGGTGACCCCAACACATAGCTGGGTGTGGGAACCCCTGTCTTTTGCTCCTCTTGTTAGTCTTCAGAACCAAGGCCAGAGGGTAGGGCAAGGCTGCAAGGTGCTTATGAGGCCCCAGACTCAGGCAGTGGACTGTGGGGCAAGCCTAGTGACAGGGCTGGTCAAGGGATGCCACCGGGCAGGCTCCCCACCCAGGCATGACTTTGTGCTGCTATTTATTGAAAATCCTTCTTATAGTTGGCACACTTTTTTAAAAAATTAAATATATATGTATAAACCTTACTTAAAATTATTCTTATATGAATTTACTTAAATCTTACTTAAATACATTCATTTAAATGTATTTGTATCATTCTATAAATCCACAAACATGGATCACTTGCCATAAATAGGAGATAACCACAAAAATAAATACAGTGAGAATAACATCACGCCCACTCTTGCTAGATGCAATCGCAGGCTGCAGCCACGGCCGCGCTCCCTGCAACAGTGAGCCTAGTGAGCTGCAGGCACCAGTGCAAGGGTTCCTCCAAGGAAATGGAGGAGCTGTGACGAGGTGAAGATCACACAGCGCCCAGCTTTCTCTCTGGGCAGTTCTGTCACTTCTCGCCCTACGTTCCTCTTCAAGTCCCTGACATCACCGGGGGCTGATAAGAGAGGTTTTGCCAGGGCCGGCCACCCACCCTCACAGGGATCACCAGAGGTGCCTCCAACTTGTGTTTCTGTGACACTGGCAGAAATTTCTGGAGCTGGCCAAGCAGGTTGGAGAGTTCATCACATGGAAACAAGTGGAATGTCCCTTCGAGCATGACCCCAGCATCACCCACTACCTGTACACTGCCCCCATCTTCAGTGAGGACGGTAAGGTGGCCCACAGCCTCCCTGATCCCCAGGCCATGGGACTCTTGGGTGACCTCTTAGTCAGTCACCGTTCAGGGCCCCCTGCTCTGAGCAGAGCTGCTCCATGCCCACCTTTGCTAGTTCCAAGAGGGAGTGGGGAAGTCTGCAGCCCCCTGGATGGCTGGTTGTCACCCCAGGAACACTTTCCTTGTCATTAAGGTGGGGTGATGATAAGAAACACCCTCCCAGGGCTCATGTGAGGATATCCATGCCCTGGGTTTATTGTGGGTCTTTCCACAGCTGGTGCGTGTGTGTGCATGTGTGAATGTGTGCATGTGTGTGTGTTGCGTGTGTGCACCATGTGTGTGAATGCGTGTGTACACCATGTGTGTGAGGGTATATAATATGCAGTGGCGTGAGATGAAGTGTCCTTCTCCAGAGTGCTGTTAATGTCTGTCTCCTCCAGTAAATAAGCATTCCCATCTGATCATTTGTCAGGTACAAATTTGCTTGCAAATTTGCTAAGTGGTCAGACCTCAGAATCCCCCTCTTCCAGAAAGCAAAGGTGCTGGAGAATCAGTTGGTCAGCTGGGCTTGAGTTGGCTGTGCTGTGTGGGGGCAGTGTGTTCCCATGGTTACCGGCTGTCATCCTGGAAGACCCCCCACCCCACCCCACCCCCGCTCAGCACTTGGAGGGTCTGACTCATCATCAAAGCAAGTGTGTTACAAAGGAATGCACATCCATGCTCGGGAACATTTTCTGCCAAAAAAAAAAAAATTAGAGAAAAGGATTTTCTAATGATTTTGCTTTCAAATATTTTCAATTTTGCCATTTTACCATTTATATTTTGGAGCCAGGAAGTTTTTGGAGGGGGCTTCACCCATATCCATAACCTTCCCCTTCTACAACAAGAAGCTTAGCAGCTGATGGGTAAACCAGCCTGGGTTGCTCCCACCCCAGTGAGCTGTGTGACCCCAGGCTTCTCTAAGCCTCAACCTGCTGCAGCCATAAGTGGGGCAGTAAGAGAACCTACTTCTCAGAGCCATGGGCGAATTACTTGAATTGACATAGGCAAAGCCTGCAGGACGGCACTCAGTCAATACTAGTGTATTAGTTTCCTATTGGTGCTGTAACAAATCACCACAAACTTGGCAGCTAAAAACAACATAAGTTTATCTTTGTACATGTCTGAAATCAGTTTTGCTGGGCTAAAACCAATGTCAGCAGGGCTGGTTTCTTCTGGAGGCTCTGAGGGGAAAACACATCACTCCAATCTCTGCTTCTATCACCACATCAGCTTCTCCCTCTTATAGTCAAAACTCCCTCTTCCTCCCTCTTATAAGGAAATTTGCAATTACATTTAGGGTCCACCTGGATAATCCAGGAAAATCTTCCCATCTCCAGATCCTTAATTTAATCACATCTGCAAAGTCCCTTTTTTGCCAAAGAAAGGCAACATTCAAAGGTCCTGGGGATTATGACCTAAATATTTCTGGGGGCCATTATTCAACCTACTACACTAGTTATTGTGATGATTGTTGCCATTAGCCAATGCCCTCTTCATGGCACTTGGTCAATAAAATGTGTCAAAAGCACATGAAGAGAAGGGCAGGGGGAGTCTCAGGGCAGGGAAGGGAGAAAGAGAGGGGCATGTCATTCACTCCTTCCATCAACAGTATTTCTTGAGAACCTGCTGTGTGCCAGGCAGCAATTTGGCAATGAACTTACAGACAAAACCCCAGCCTTCCTAGAACTCCATTAGAGAAGAGCACCTCCAACTCCAAGTAAAAGACAGGAATAGGCAGAGTGAATGAAATAAACATGACCCAACTTCAAGCTACCTACAAGAAATTCACTTCAAATATAATGATATAGGCATGTTGAAAAGTAAAAGCATGGGAAAAGATATAGCTTGCAAACATTAAACAAAGGAAAGCAGGAGTAGCAATATGAATAACAGATAAAGCACACTTCAGAAGAAAAAAAATTACCAGAGAAGGACATTATGTAGTAATAAAAGGGTCAATCCCCCAAGAAGACATAGCAACCCTAAATTTGTATCCACCAAACAAGAGAGTACAAAATTTGTGAATCAAAAGCTAACAGAACTGAAAGAAGGAATAAACCAATGTATAATTATAGTTTCAGACTTCAACATCCCTCTGTCAGAACAACTAGACAGAAAATCAGCAAAGACAAAGGACTCAACAATACCATGAAACAACAGTGTCTAATCAACATTTATAGAACATTCCATACAAATACAGCAGAACACACATTTTTTTCAATTGCCCACAGAATATACACCAAGATATACATATCCTAAGCCATATAACAAACCACAGCCAATTTAAAGTAATTGAAATCGTACAGAGTAATTGAAATCCAACCACAATGGAATCAAATTAGAAATCAGTAATATAAGACAACAGGAGAATCTACAAACACTTAGAAACTAAACGCAACACTTCTAAATAATCCATGAGTCAAAGAATCAAAGGAAATTTAAAAATAATTGAACTGAATGAAAATACATTCAAAATTTGTGGGACACAGCTAAAGCAGAGCTGACTAAATTTTATAGCACTGAATGCATACATTAGAAAAATTTTAAATCAATAATCTAAGTTCCACTTCAAGAATCTTGAAAAGGAGGAGCAAAATACACCCAAAGCCAAAAGAAGGAAGGAAATAAGAGCAGAAATCAATGAAACTGTAAACAGAAAAACAATAAAGAAAATTAACTAAAGAGCTGGTTCATTGAAAAGAACAATAAAATTGCCACCATCTAGCAAAGAGTCAGTCTGTTGACAAAGAAAAAGAGAAGATACAAATTACTAATATCAGGAATGAAAACAGGATATCACTAAAGACTCTGCAGACATGAAAAAGATAATAAGGAAATACTACAAACAACTCTACACACAAATTTGACAATTTAGATAAAACACAATTCCTCAGAAAACACAAGCTACCACAACTTGACATAAAATAAATAATTTGAATAGCCCTATAACTATTTTAAAAATTTAGTTTGCAATTTAAAAACTCCCAAAAATGAAATCTCCAGGCCCAGATGGTTACACTGGAGACTTCTACCAAATGTTTAAAGAATTAACACCAATTCTGCACAATCTCTTCTGGAAAGTAAAAGAGGAGGGAACTTCTAAATTCATTTTACGAAGCCAGTTGTCTTAGTTCAGGTTGCTAGAACAAAATACCTTAGTCTGGATAATTTATAAATAATATAAATTTATTTCTCACATTTCTGGAGGCTGGTAAGTCCAAGGTCAAGGCACCAGCAGATTCTGTGTCTTGTAGGGGCTTGCTCTTTGCTTCCAATATGGTGCCTTCTTGCTGTGTCCTCATGATGGAAGGACAAAAAGGGGTTGAACTGGCTCCCTCATCCATGAGAGAGAGTCCTTATGGCCTAATCACCTCCTGAACACCCCATCTCTTAATGCTGTTGCATTCAGGATTAAGTTTTAACATGAATCTTGAAGGGACACAAACATTCAAACCATAGCACCAGTATTACACTAATACTAAAACTAAAAAAAAGACAGTACAAGAAAAAAAAAATACCGATATCTCTATATTAGTCCATTTTGTGTTGCTATAACAGAAATACCTGAGACTGGGTAATTTATAAAGAACAGAGGTTTATTTGGCTTACGATTCTGGGACAGCTGCATCTGGCAGGGGCCTCAAGCTGCTTCTACTCATGGCGGAAAGCAGCAGGCAGCTGGTGGGTACAAGCAGATCACATGGCGAGAGGGAGCAAGAGAGAGAGAGGGAAAGTGCCAGGGTCTTTTAAACAACCAGCTCTCACGGGAACTAATAGGGTGAGAACTCACTCATTAATTCCCCCTCCCCCAGGGAGAGCACTAATCCATTCATGAGGGATCTGCCCCCATGACTCAATCAGTTTTCAACACTGCCACACTGGAGATCAAATTTCCACATGAGTTTTGGAGGGGACAACACATCCAAGCTCCATCAATCGCTTATGAATGTAGATATAAAAATCCTTTACAAAATATTAACAAATAGAATTCTGCAATATATAAAAACAATTATACATTATGACCAAGTGGGTTTATTCCAGGAGGCAAAGCTGTTCAGTATTTGAAAATCAATCAATATAATCCACTATATGAATTAACCGAAGGATAAAAATTACCTGATTATATCAATCAATGCAGAAAAAACATCTGACAAATTTCTATACCCATTCATGGTAAAAAGAAAAAAAAAAGAGAGAGAGAAAGAAAGAAAGAACCTGAAAATAGCAATAGAGGGAAATTTATCACTTGAAAAATTGCATCCACAAAAAAACCTTCTGCTGACATATTACTTAGTGGTAAAAAAGAAGGAATGCTTTCCTGCTAAGATCAGTAACAAGGCAAGGATGTCTACTCTTCCCCACTCTTAGTCAACACAGAGATGGAAGATCTAGTCAGTGCAATAAGGCAGGAAAAGGAACTAATATACTGATCAGAAAGGAAAAATTAACACTGTCCCTATTTGCAGATGATGATGTAAAAAAAAAATCCCAAGGAATCTACAAAAACTCCTAGAACTAAGAAGTGAGTTCAGCAAGGTCACAGAAGACAAGATAAACATGCAAAATCAATTGTATTTCTATGTACTCTCAATGAACATGTGGACTCTGAAATTAAAAACAATACCACTTACAATCACTCAAAAAATGAAATATTTATGTGTAAATCTAAAAAAAATGTACAGGGCTTGTATGCTAAAAACTACACAAGGCTGATGAAAGAAATCAAAGATCTAAATAAATGGAGAGACACGACATTCACAAATTGGAAGACAACACAACAAATGTCAGTTCTCCTCCCCAAATTTAAGTACAGGTTTAATGCAATTCCTATCAAAATTCCAGCAAGATTTTTGTAAGATATAGACAAGATTATTCTAAAATGTATATGGAAAGGCAAAGGAACTAGAATAGCTAAAACAATTTTGAAAAAGAAGAATAAAGTGGGAGAAATCTGTCTACCTGATATTAAGGCTTATATTATATATCTACAGTAATAAAGACAGGGTCCTGGGACCAGGATAGATGCACAGATAAGTGGAACAGAACAGAGAACCCAGAAATAGACTCACACAAATATGACCAGGTGATTTTTGTCAAAAGTGCAAAAGCAATTGAGTGGAAGAAAGACGGCCTTTCAACAATTGCTTCTGGAGCAGTTGGACATCCATAGTCCAAAAAATGAACCTCCACTTAAGTCTCACACCTTCTACAAAAATTAACTCAAAATCGATCACAGACTTAAATGTAAAATGTAAAACTACAGAAATTTAAGAAGAAAAAACAGGAGAAAATCTTCAGGCTATTGGGCTAGACAAAGAGTTTCCTATAAAACTACATATGCAACCATTATATGACCCACCAATTGCACTCTTAGGCATTTACTTATTCTAGAGAAATGAATACTCATGTTCACACAAAAACAGGAACCTGTACACTAATGTCTATAGCAGCTTTATTTGTTATAGCCAAAAACTAGAAACAACCCAGATGTCCTTCAGTAGGTGAGTGGTTAAGCGAACGAGCAAACATCCATACCTACAATTCAGATACGAAAAGTTACAAACTATCACACGTGCTACAGCCTGGATGAATCTCAGAGTGTTACAAAGAGTGAAAAGAAGCCCATCCCAAAGGTTATATACTATATGACTCCATTTATATAATATTCTTGAAATGATACAAATATAAAAATGGGGAACAGATTAGTGGTTGCCAGGGGTTAAGAAAAGGGAGGGGAATGGCAGGTGAGTTGGGTGCAGCTACAAAAGGGAGCGCCGGGGATCTTTTGGTGGTGATGGAAATATTCTGTATCTTAACTGTCAGTGTCGATATCTTGGTTGTGATATCTACTATGCTATCCTATGCTGTGCTATACTAATACTACACTATAGTTTTGCAAGTGATTACTGTTGGGGGAAACTGGGTAAGGGTCCAAAGGATCTCCATGTATTATTTCTTACAACTGCATGTGAATCTGCAATTATCTCCAAGCAAAAAGTTTAATTTAAAAACAAAAGGCAGGTAAGTCTCTAGGTTAGAACGGGTTATTCTCATCAATCATAATTGCATAATTTTACTTCCTTTTCTGCCTAGGTCTTTATTTGGCTTCTTATGAAAGTGAGAGTCCAGAGAATCAAACAGAAAAAGAGAGGTGGAAATCGCTAAGGTGAGGCTTTGTGCGAAGATGGGGTCTGAGACCGGAGTGGAGGAACAGGGTTGGGGCTGCTTGGTGCCAGGACAGGGCAGAGGGGTTTCAAAGATACCCAAATCATCCGCCTCCTGGGAGCCCGGCCAGCCCATGGGGAGGGGGCAGGATCAGACCAAAGTCATGAGGTTGGGGGACAGAACTCAAGAGCTGTGGTAGGGAGAGGAGGCTGGGCCCACGACCCTTTGTGGCTGGTGGCTGCCTCTGTGGGTGGTTAAGATGCATGTCCCAGGGCCAGGAACTCCCAGTCCATATTTTCATGTCAGACAGTAAGACACCCCATCCCCTGCTCGCTTGGCATATTAACGCAGTGAGTGGAGGTCGGAAATGATTCACAGCAATGGGCTCTGAGGACCCAGCCAAAAGGATTTGCCAAACACCCCACTAAGATGGGCGGACGGCCTCCTCCCAGGGTGCTGAGCAGGGGAGTCCCATACTGGAAACAACTGATCTAACTGCAGGGCTGGGAGGGTGGGCTCTCTCCACTCTCCGGTGTGTTTCAATCTGCAGATCTTCTATTTTGGGGAAGACATGAGAAGCGCTGGGCTGAAGGAGGAGGAAGAGATGGAGCCAGCAGAAGCCTTTGGCAGCCCTGCCTCCGACGGCCCAGTGGGCGGAGATGGAGGCAGCACCTCACTACTTTGCACACCACAACCCCATAGCCTGGAGCCTACCACCACTTCAGCCCTCGGAGGGCCCAAGGACTCCAGACATGTGGGTGGTACATGCCTTGGGGACACCCCACCTTCAGGACCATGGGGGTCACATTGCTGGTCAGTCTGTCCTTTCTCAGCAAGGATACAGCACTGTCCCAGAGGGCTGGGCAACTGCAATCTCTTGGTCTTGCTGAGTGACACATGCCACAGAGGCCAGCACCCACTGTCTGTCACAAGGTACCTTGGGAGCCCACAACTGCAGCAGGCATCATGGTGTGACATGAAACATGCCTGCACTAGCTCCGAGCCACCAGTGGCCCTGCCATTGGCTGATGCACCAGACCCTGTCTCCCTAAACACAGACACAAGGGGCTTGTTTCTGCAGCCCTGTGCACCCTCATCTTCCTGGATTCTGCTGGGGTCAGGGGAGAACTTTCTGGTGACTGCTGCGAAAAACTTTCTGGTGACTGCTGTGAAACGGCAGCAGGACAAACTGGAGTCTCAGAGTCAGCAATGTGTACATTATTGTACTGCTGCCTAGCTCCCTTGTAAACTGTAGAGCTGGTATAAACACACCTTTGTACATCCTGCATATCCATGTCCACACCGCATCTCTGACCCACAGGCCTGAGATGAGATTCGGCCAGGATGCAGGGTGTTGTAGCCACGGTTCAGGATTGGGACCTGGTGTCCATTTGTGATCCATAGACCCCATGTTGTGCTGACAGAGCCTGGTGCATAGTAGGTGTTCAGTAAACCTATGGTGAAGGGATACTGATAGCCCTGCCTGCAGCCAGATGCTTCTTGTGCAGAGTGGGGGATGATAAAGCCAATGAGGCACCCTCAGCCCACCTTGAAGCTCCTCCCATGGCCCTTACCCAATCTCCTGTGTTTCCAGCCCCTCACATACTAAGCCAAGTTTCTCTGCCAGGAAGCAAATGGGCCACGGAGCAGCTGAGACCCACCTGACATGTGATGAAGTCACCCAGCCAGGAAGTCAGGGAGTGCAATGTGAACCCCCTCTCCTGGTCAGGGTCTGCTGAGTGGGGTGGGGCGAGGTAGGGGGTGTTAAGGGTGCCCTGACCCACCCCTGACTTGCTCCTGGCTATGTCAGGCTCCTTAGGGGCTGGGCCCTGCTTAGTACCAGGCTTCGCTGTCCTGTACTTGAGTCTTATCTTGGTCTTTTTTCTTGTTTAAAACAGAATACCTGAAACAGTAATTTATAAAGAAACAAAAATTTATTTTTTACTGTTCTGGAGGCTGAAAAGTCCAAGGTCGAGGGGCTGCATCTGGTGGGGACTCTCTGCAGAGTCCCGGGGCAGTGCAGGATATCACATGGTATGACAGCTCAGGTTTCTCTTCCTTTTCTTATAAAGCCACCAGTCCCACTCACATGATAACACATTAACCCATTAATCCATGAGTGGATTAATCCATTCATGAGGGTGGAGCCCTCATGACCCAATCACCTCTTAAAGACCCCACCTCTTAACATATTCATGGGAATATGTTCTGAGAAATGCATTGATAGGTGATTCTGTCATTGTGTGAATATCAGAGTGTACTTACACGACCTAGATTCTATAGCCTACTACACACCTGTTACCTTATGCAACCACCATCATATATGCAGTCCATTGTTGAAGAAATGTAGTTACAAGGTGCATGACTATACTGTTACAATGGGGATTAGATATCAACATGAGTTTTGGAGGGGACAAACATTCAAACACTAACAGGCCCCATCTGGAGGACAGACAGAGACAGGGCAACCAGCATCCCTGGGTGCCTCACCGAACTCAAGGAATTCTGTCTGGTGAACCCAGGACCTCAGCAAGGCCCCAGAAGGGTCAACAGCCTACAGCCTGGCAGAGGTGTGGGAATGCTGCACGCAAGGTTTGTATGGAATCTGCTCTGCACAAGACCAACTCGCCCCCTTTCCATCCGAGATCCCAGAGAGGGCAAGTAGTGCAGGGAGCTGGTGGCCGAGCCTGGGCTCCCTGCCTTTCCTCACTACACATCCTGCTTTTGGTAGGGGCCCAAGTGGGGCCCTGGGGGCCAAAGCCAAGGAGTCTTGGAGGTCCCAGGAGCTGGCTAGAACCACTTCCTCATTCTGCCATCCCTACCCAATGCCCTCCCTCAGTCCCTAGCACCCTTTGGGCCACATTAGAAAAGACCCTCTGTAGACATCAGCAGGGACTATCCCTGGCTCCTGGCCACTGTCTCCTGCCCTGGCCACAGGGAGACAGGACAGTCTGGAGGGGATTCCCAGCTCACCCCAAGAGCCAAGGCCATGCTGATCACCTGGCTCCACTTCCTTACTCCAGACCAACTTGGTGCATGGGCCAGTGAGGAAACCTGAATATGGGGTGCAATGGTGAGGATGAGGGGCCTGGAGCACTGGCCAAGGTGCCTTCCCCCTGCTTCATGCAACCCCTCACCCAGACCTAGGATCCTAGCTCTCTCCCAAGGCCATCCCCAAATACCTCCCCACAGCCACAGCCCCCACAGCTCCACCCTCCCCATCAGTAGCTTCTTCCCAGGCTGTGGGAAACATGAGGAAATGAGACTGAAGAAAGCAGTACTGGGTCCCGCAATTGAAACTCCAGTGGTCAAACCCTGTCAGTGTTAATAGAGGCTGGGGGGCAGCAGGGCTGGGGCTGCCACCCCTTTGCCAAGTAAACACAGTGCAGTTTCCTGCTTCTGTGGCCTTGCACATGCTGTTCCCAGTGCCTGGCATGCTGCTCCTCACTTGTCACTCTAGTCAGAGCTCCAACCTCAGGTGCTGGGCCTGTCTTCTGAAAGCAGTTCCTGACAGCTGCCCCTTCCTCCATGGGTGTCAGGGGAGGATGGCCAGAGGAGGCCTGAGCTCTTTAGGGTTCACCCCCAGTTGTGGGAGAGTCCAGGGCAGGAGAGAAGGAGGCAGCCCACAGCAGACCAATGGAGAACATACAGCCGATGAGCTCCGGCTGAGTACGTTTGTGCCTAAGGATCATCCAAGGGGCCCTCAACCCTGCTCTCCAACTCTCCAAGCAGCTGGGTGCCAGGCCCCAGTGCAGCCAGAAGGAGCGAGTTCCCCCAGAGGACCAGTCCAGCAGCCCCCCAAGTGGGGATGGCCACCCCCCTTGTCCAGGTGCAGCCTCAGAGCCCAGAAAGGGATGGGGCCTTGCTCGTGGCCACACAGCATGTTCCTTAGCCACTTACCTAAAGAGGCACCTTTGTCTTCCTGCCATCCTGGCTCCAATCCCCACAACCAGATGGGACGACCCACAGGGGCTCCTCAGGGCAGGGCCTGTGCTTGTGGGGCAGGTGTCAGTGACACAGGTGGTGCCCGGCACTGATGCCCATGAGGCCCAGCTCAGCACCAGGTGTTGCAAGCTCCTGACACACAACTCCAGAGGGCTTTGAAGCTACCAGGCTCAGCATGCCTCAGGCACCCTGGAGGGGAATCGCTGTGGTCTCTCCTTCAATGGCTATGGCTGTTGGTGGGAGTCCTCCAGGAAGGGAGGCAGAGTGGGGTGAGGGTGCAGACCAGAAGATTCTCTCTTGACTGGGGTTTGCCTCAGAGGCCTGGGCCAGCTGGAGTTCGAGTCAATTCATTCTCACATGAGGGATTCATGGGTTCTCTGAAGATCCTGCCCCCAAATGGGGGAATCACTAGGGCCCCCTGCAAGCAATTCCTTGGGAGAGAGTGTGTCTTAGTCCATTCAGATTGCTGTAACAAAATACCTTAGACTGGGTAATTTATAAACAACAGAAATTTGTTTATCACAGTTCTGGAGGCTGGAAGTCCCCGATCAAGGCACTAACAGATTCCGTGTCTGGTGAGGGCCCATTCCTCATAGATGGTGCCTTTTGTGTGTCTTCACATGGCAGAAGAGGGGAGGCACTCTCTCCAGCCCTCATGATTTAATCACTTCCCAAAAGTCCCCACTATTAATACTATCACATTGGGGATTAAGTTTCAACATCCACAGCACCCTGCAAGCAAAGTCCTCCCCAGTTTCTAACTCCCAGCCACTGATACACCCCATCCATGGGTCAAGAGGTTGAGGGGCCGGGTAATTGGTTCTCAGTCAAGGGCTATAGTTGGGATGTGCCTCAGCTGGAGTCTCCATTTCACACCCTGAAACTCAAATGCTTCCCTCATGAGCAGCAAACCCCAGGCCAGGTGCTTTAGGTGCAACCTAACAAACCCCACAAGGTAGGTGCTGTCACTATTCCCCTTGGTGAAGATGAAACAGAGGCTCAGAAAGGCAAAGCCACTGCTCGAGGACACCTAGCTCACAGGGAGAGGCTGGGCTTTCCAGGATCCACCAGCTTCCACAGCACTGCTCCTAATGGTGCCGGGGAGCTAAGGGGGGCTACAACTGGCTGCCTGCTCTTCCCTCAATCACATACACAGTGTCACATTTCTTTCCTCCACTTTTGGCCCCTCCTCTTTTACAGGTCACTGAGCCCCTGGTGTTCCCTGGTGTTTCAGGAATGTCCTGCAGCATCTCATGCATGCTCAAGACAAAACCTCCTGCGGCCCCAGCTCCCCTACTGCACACACCCCTCCGTGGGCCCCCCTGCCAGGCAAAGCCACACCTGGTCCTCAGCAGCAGAAGAGAAGACCTGCCACAGGCATCCAGGCTGTGTGGCTCATGTCCTTCTGCACAGCATCTTCAGTAAAAATGGCTCCATTTTGACTCCCCAAGGTTCAGATGGGGGTCTTGGGGCCCTGGTCCAGGAGACAGTTTCATTAGGGAGCCCTAGAAATACATGCACAAGATGCCTCTTGGCCCCAAGTGAGCCCCTGCCTGTAGGCTGAGTAGGGTGCCTGACACTGTCTACCTGTGGCATCCCACCCTGAGCCTCTAGGCAGGACCAAAGGAGTGGCAAGTTTAACTGGGATTGAACAGATCTGAGGCATAAGCTAGATCCTCCACTACTGACCCGTGGGTAATTTATTTATTTTGGGGGGTGTAATTTATAAGAAAACAAAATTTATTGCTTACAGTTTTGGAGGCTGGGAAGTCCAAAGTCCAGGAAACACATCTGGTGAGGGTCTTGGTGGTGGCAACAGTGACCCAAAGGTCTCATATGGCAGAAATGGTGGAGCAGAGAGGGAGGTCCTCAGCTTTTCTTTTAGAGCCCTCTGAACCATGCCCACAACCACCATTAAACCACCTCGTCAAGGCCCCACCTTTCAAATACCATAATAGGATTTCCCACCCACTTAACAGTCACAGTGGGGACCAAGTTTCTAATACATAAAACTTGGAGGACACAATTCAATCTACATCAGGGAGTAATATGGTCAGTTTTAGAAAGACCTCTTTAATATTTTTGGCTCTATAATTTTACTTACACAATCTACCCTGAGGAAAATAATCTGAGATTAGCACATTATTTGCATAACAGAGAAGTAACTAATGGCTGCGTCATTCCTATTCCTGTGACAGCGTATGGATTTTGCTCCCCAGCTCAGCCCAGCAGCCTGGAGATCCAGTCAGAGGTCACTACCTGCTGAGGAGCCCTGCCTGAACCCCTTCTTGGAGTCTAAGTGGGAGACTCGTATTCTGGCCTCTGCAGGCACCCTGGATGGGCTGGCAGCAAGGGGCTAAGCACAGCAGTAAGATTAGTGCATCGTAGGATGCAGAAAGCTTTTCAATTAATTATTCGCTCCTATTGCTTTTGTGGACAGTTCCACACTATTGATTCAGACCATGATTTACTTTTTTGGATTGAAACATAAACGAAGTACAGCAATGGAGAGCACAGTTTGGTTTAAATGAACAGCTCTTAATGCTAACATATACAAGCTCCCTGTCTAGGGCATGTCTTTATCATTAATCACTTGATCTCACACACCAAGACACTTAGCAGGGACAACTGCTAGGAGGTTACTGGAGACCTGGATAAAGTACCTATGAAGCAGTGTTTATAGAGACAGTAACTGGGCCCTGGATATTCAAATGTTTGGAGGTTGAAGAAATAAGGAATATCCATCAAGCACATTGAGAAGAAATTTCTAGAAGTTCAGAAGAAAACCGAGGAAGAAACAAGCTGTTAAACATTCAAGAAGGAGGGACGATCAGCTATGCCAAATGCTGCTGAGAAAGTCAAATAACTGAGAGCTGACCTATAGACTGTGTGACACAGACGTACATGGCAACCTCAAGAGCAGGAGCTTCAGTGAAATGCTGAGATGAAATTCCGACTGAAGATAATTCAAGCGAAAGTGGAAAGATCAACTGCTAATAGAAAAATGGGTAAGACATAGAATCAGTTCACAGAAAAGGAAATGCAAACAACTCAAACATGTGAAAAGACGCTGATGGGGGATATAAATGTTCAATTTCCCATTTTTACCTCTTGGTTTGACAGAAAAATACAGTAATTGTAGCATTTTGAGGGGAAAGCTGTGAAAACAGGCACTCATACACTGCTGTTTGCAGTTTAAATTGGTACAGTCCTGTGGAAGTGAATTAGGCAGTTTCCATCAAAATTACAAATATGTGAATGCTGTGACATGGCAATTTCACCTCCAGCAATTTATCTTACCATTACACTTGTATGTCTTCAAAGGAGGTCTGCATAAAGCTATTCATTGCAGCACTGTTTGACAGCAAAACATTAGAAACAACCCAAGTGCTCATAAATAGGAATCTAGTTACATAAATCATTGCACAGCCCTACCATAGAATACTACGCCAATCTAATGAGGATGCTTCGTGTACTGATAGGAAAACATACCCATGATCCCATAATGATTGTACCAGTCTGTACTCCCACCAGCTTGGTTCAGGGGACCCCCACAAATTCTTACCAACACTTAATATAGGATTGTGTTCCTGCAGCAAGATATGTGCCATCAAAATGAGGAAATAAATCAAGAAAGATGATGAGGGTCTGCCATCACTTGATCCAACGCAGGGAGAGAGAAGGGGACGTGCTGGGGAGAGAGTTGGGCAGTGGCGAGAGAGCACCCAAGCAGACTAGAGTGGGCAGGAGGGCAGAAGCCTGAGAGACGGCTGGCAGGTGTGACCGTCTAATGGTGACTACAGAGTGAAGAAGGAGGAAACAAGGGATGGCTGGCTTCCATTATAAGCCTTTCAACACTACACATAATTTTCAAATAATACTTTGATAAAAATTGATTTTGAAAATAATCTCTAAACCAAATAACAAAACTCTATTCTAGCATTTTCCAACAAAAAATTCCAGTAACTCATTATGGGAGCTGGGGTAAAACTCCCAAACCTGAGAGTGCCTGTGACCTTGCAGGGGAGATCTGCACCCAGAGTAAGAAGCAGAGAAATGGGGAAGGGGAAGTTCAGGGACAGCAAGATGTGGATTTCCCTCTCCAATGTGATCTCTCTCCCAAATAATGTGATTCCAGACACACAGGGCTGCCACAGGAAATGCCCTGCGGTCAGGGGAAGCTCCCCAGAGCAGTGAAGATGACGGGGTATCCTCCACATATGAGGAGAGCTCTCAAGGAGCAGGCTCGAAGGGTTCTGTTTCTGGAACGGTGGCGTAAGCACTTCCATAGACCCACTTGCCAGCAAAACAAGTGGTGATAATTTTTTTTTTTTTAAGTCTCTGGAAGTTATCTTAACAGCATCGAGCAAATGAAGACAGATTTATTCAAGAAAATCTAGTAAAACTCAGTAAGAACAGTGAACATTATGGCATTTGAAACATTACCCTTCCTCACTCTTCCCTCTCAGCTCAGACTGGCAGAGGCTCCACTCCAGGTGGGTGTGGGCAAGAATATAAAGCTCCCTCTCCCCCAGCTCCCACTCAAGGGCTACCGTATTTCTACAGGACGGACAGGCTTCCATCTTTTCTCACCCTCCCCCAACCTCCAGCCATGTGTGCAAAGGCTAAATCCTGAGTGAGTGTGTGTGGGAGGTCAGCCCCCATTCACAGAGTGGAGACTCTACCTGAGGTACTTTAGTCCAAGAATACTCGGGCCCTGATCACCCTCGCCCAGCATATTCATAGGGAGGAAGTTCCATGCTGGGAGAGGCAAGCCAGGAAGATCAGAGGCTACAGCCCCTACCTACTGCTATGCTCATAAAGCAAAGGTGCCACTCTCAGAAAGTGTGCCATTGTCCCCATGACCCACTATAGAGCAGTGTCTCAGAGATTCGCCCAGAGTGGAGAGGCAAGATACAAGAAAAAAACAACTCCTAAGCTCTCCCCAAAGGAATTGACTATATTTGGAACAGAGTGTAGAGAAGTTCAAGCCTAAGGACACTCAAAAAAACAATAGAGATCTTGACCGTAAATAATTAATACAAGACTAGTAGCTTCATAAGAGCAATAAGCTAAACCATAAGCCAGATAATTTACCAGAATCGTGGAAAAAGCTGCCACAAAGAGCCCTCCTGGGGTCAGAATAAACCTCAAAGACTATTTTGGAAAAATACCCTGCAAAGGAGCCTGTATTTAATTGTATCCAATAGTGGAGCAATTTATGTCCCAGGGCATTGTCATAAACAGTAGAACTGGGTGTGATACCAAAAATACAGACAGCTAACAGAGAAATGAAGGAAAGAGACTCTCAAAGAGAGCCCTGCTAAAGCCACTGTCATCCAAGGATGACTGTGACATACCAAAGTCTTCACCCTTTGAGGAGCAACATCAGGGGCTCCACTTTGAAAGGGAAATAGATTTCACTAAATTAGTCCAGCTAAGTCATCAAGCCACAAATAAATAAGCAAATAAAAAAACTAGCCTGGGGAAAGAAGGCCAGTGCCCAGAGTTGCTACAATATATTTTCTACTAAAAATATATTAAAAGATCTAATGGAAAACATGCTTAAAGAAATAAAGGAAGGTATGATAGCAATGTCTCATCAAATAGAGAATATTGATAAAGAGATAAAAAATATAGAAAAGAACTGAATGGAAATCTGGAGTTGAAAGTACATCAACTGAAATGAAAAAAAATCACTAGAGGGGCTCAAAAGTAGATTTGAACCAGCAGCAGAATCATAAAACTTGAAGATAGATCAATACAGATTGTGCAACTTGAACAAAGAGAATTAAAATGGAGAAAAATGAACAGAGCTTCAGAGAATGTGGGACACAGTCTCTCACCAACATAGGCATAATGAAATAGAAGAAGGAGAGGAGAGAGAGAGGACCAGAAAAAAAAAATATTTGAATAAATAACAGCTGAAAAAACTTCCCAAATTTGATGAAAAACATCAATCTATACACCTAAGAAGTTCAACAAACTCCAACTAGAATAGACTCAAAGACATCCACATACAGACACATTACAGTTAAAATTTTAAAAGACAAAGATAAAAAAAAGTTTGAAAGCAGCAAAAGAAAAACAATTTATCATCTACAATAGAACTCCAATAAGATTAACAGCTGACTTCTCATCAGAGAGAATGGAGGCCAGAAGGCAGTGGGATAATACAGTCAAAGTACTGAAAGAAAGAAAGAAACAAACAAAATTGTCAATTAAGAATCTTATATCCTGCAAAGCTATCTTCCAAAGAGCTCTGGGAAAGGTCCTGTGGCTGAAGGGCAGGTGCAGATGTGAGGGGATGAGAAGCAAAGTAGGTGGATGATTCTTATGAGGAATTTGGCTCTTACTCTCTAGGTCCCTGGGAACCATTGAAGGGTTGTGGTCCTTGACAGCGTCACATTCTCTTCCAGAAAGATGTCCCTGTGGTGAATGTGCCAGGTGGGAAAGAGAAGAAATAGTTGAGGGCAGGGAGGCCAGCCAGGGACAAGTAGCTAAGGAGTGAGGGAGCAAGGCTTGGCTGGGTATATGAGTAGATAGATGGATGGATGGATAGATGGATGGCAGGTGGAGCAGAAGTAATGGGAATAATGTTAAGGAAGTGGATTTGACAGAACTTGGGGATCAACTGGATGTGAGAATAGAGTAAGGGAGTAGTAGGTGCTAAAGATCAAGGCTCTAACACACACATCCCAGAAGAACTGCCCACCACCCCTCTGCTCCTACCCTTGCATCCATTTATATTCTAGGTAATCAATATTAACAGCCTGCTGGGTAAACTTTTTCATCTTTCTCCTTGATCACATAAATGTATGCAGATGAGTAGAAGATAGACAGTGGTGACAGTTTTTAACCAAAATTGGAAATTATTGTACATATTACTCTACAGATTGCTCTTTTCTGTTAATGCAATTGATACAGATCTATCTCATTATTTTTTGATAGCTGCATGAGACCAAGAGTGGGTGTCCCTCAATGTATTCAGCCATTATCCTACTGATGACAGGGGACTAGGGGCCGGGGAGCAGACGAGATAGGGGTCCAGGTTTTATTTAATCACCTAAACAAGACTAAAATACTATATGTGTGTCTCTTGCTGTACTGTATTTTTGTTTGTTTGGGTTTGGTTTGGGTTGGGTTGGGTTTTGGCAGCTGGCTGGTGCAGGGATCCAACCCCGGACCTTGGTGTTATCAGCACCATGCTCTAACCAACAGAGCTAACAGACCAGCCCTGTGTTTTTAATTCCATAGAAAGCAGATGGATTTCTAAAAATGCAATGATGACGTCAAAGAAGAAGAGGGTTTTAAATCTGAGTAGATATTGACAAATATTTTCCCAAAAGGTTAAGTCAGCACTCAGTTCCCTCAGTCATGCCTTTCTCTGACACGTGGCAGGCACCAGAGGCTTCGTTCTCTAATTTTTACCAAATTTCCAATAAAACTTCATTTACAGAAACAGGCAGCCAGCCCACAGGCAGTAACTTATTGATATAATTTTTTTTTAATACTGCATCAAAATATTTATCCTGATTACTGACGTTTTTGTTGCCCCTTTCAATGCCACGTCTTTGGTAGGTTGTCCGGGCGGCTGAGGCCAAGGCCAGAGCCACCGCTGCGCTGAGCCTCCAGGGGGCGCCCTCCCTGCGGCGCCCCCTGCTCCGCCCTCACGCGTCTGAGGCGCAGTCCCGCCACCCGCTCCCCAAAGCCGCGCTGGGGCTTCCGCGTCCCAAGTGCTGGGTGTCCCAAGGGGTATCCCTGACCCTCCACGTACTTCAGCCCCTCCCCACCCCGTCAATTGGTCACCAACCTGCGTCTATTTGTCCTCCAAGCTGCCCTGGAATCCAGTCCCTCCTTTCCATCATTCAGCCCTCCTTGAGGTCTGGCCTCAGTTGCTGTACCTCATGAGACTTTTCCCACTTTTCGGTTTTAGGACAGGCCGCACAGCATGAGAGCTCGCCCTGAAATCAAAGCTCACAGACAATCCTTTCCTTCAGCCAGACCTGGACCTCCTGAGAGCCTGCTGGTGTGCTGGAGAGTCCTCATGAGAGAGGTGCTCACCTCCTATGCAAAATCAAAGAGGATGCCAAAAGTCTCAGGCATCAAGATTAATAACATTTTATTGCAATATTATTTAGAATAAAAGTTAATGCAAAAAATCCATGAACAAAATATCAACATTTTAAATAAAAACAGGGTTAGACTTTTCCTTTTGCCTCAGGCTCCAGTATTTCGTTTCTCTTTGATTGTATAAAACATTGCATTAAAATAATACTAATGCCAATGACTGAGTTTTGGGCCATCTTCTTCAATTTTACACCTGAGGCAAGTTGTTCACTCACTTCACCCTAGTCCCAGCCCCAGTAGATATAGTCACTAAACAATCACAGTAATAATTTCAGAAAATGATAAGAGCACTAAAGAAAATTAAACATTATCATGCAATCCAGCAATCTCACTCCTAGGTATATACCCAAGAGAAATGAAAACATACATTCACACAAAAGCTTGCACAAAAATATTCATAGCAACATTATTTATACTAGCCGAAGAGTGGGAAAGAAAACCAAAAAGTACATTATTAATGAATGGCTAAACAAAATGTTGCATATCATACAATGGAATATTATTCAGCCATGAAAAGGAATGAAGTTCTTTTTTTTTTTCCTTGCACTTACAAGTTTTTTATTTTCTTCTGAACTAATTTGAAAATATAACTTTTTTCTCTAAATATAAATATTATTTCTTTTTTTTCTTAATTATGTGTTTACAATAAAAATCCACAAACTTCAAATAGAAGTGATTTAGACACAGATTTATATTCAGACTCTAGACAGAACATGGTAAGAATAGTTCTATATATCCCATCATATTTCTCAAAGATGTAATATTGTGATCAGCAGATTAGTAAATTAAAAAAAAAAGAAAAACAAGATTCTCATGTTCTTCCTCAATATAAATGTAAAAAGACTAGAAACACAATTTAGCTACATTCTATAACTATTAAGTCCACTTCAGACAATGGAGGATTACAGAAAGGAGAGTGACAATAAATAAAGAACTATCTCCCACTATAAACAAGTAGATATGCACTATTGACTATGAATTTAGCCTAAAACTAGATATGAAGCAGATATGGGAAAAGCCTGTGGCAGGAACTCTGCTTCCAAGAACTTGTAAAATACTTGAAGATGTGGAACTAATGCACGTGAAACAGTGAACACATGAAACAATAGACTGAATATTAAAATGTGTCACGAACTGTGGGTACATATATCTACAAGTACAATTTTTTGCACTGCATCTCTTCATTTAGGAATGAAGTTCCGACACATACTATAACATGGATGAACCTTGAAAACACTGCGCTAAGTGAAAGAAGCCAGGCACAAAAGGTTACGTAATGTATGATCCCATTTATATGAAATGCCCAAAATAAGTAAATCCATAGAGACAGAATTAGTGATCACCAGAGACTAGGGAAGGGGACATGAGGAGTGACTGCTAATGAATACAGGGTTTACTTTGGGGGTGATGGACATGTTATGGAATTAGATAGCAATGAAGGTTGTGCAACCTTGTCAGTATACTCAAAACCACTGATTGTACACTTCAATAGACGGTCAATTTTATATTATGTGAAATTGTATTTTATGTGAATTACATCTCAATTTAAAGAAAGAAGAAATAAAGCAGGGTGATAAAGAAGTACTGGGAGATATTACGGAGACTAGGAAGGTCTCTCTGAGGCAAAGACACTTGATGGGACCTGAATGACAGGAAGGAGCCAACTGGGGGGTTAGCGAGGAGGAAGAACATTCCAGGCAAAGGCACCGAGGAGGAAGAACATTCCAGGCAAAGGCACCAACCCACGCAAAGACCCTGAGGCAGAAACAACCTCCATGCAATCACTCCACAGTCAATACCTAGCCTGTGCTAGGCACTGCTCACTGGGGATATAGAGAGAACAGAACATCCTATAACATAATGTCAGTATGTGGAAGCCGCTGAGGGCTAGGAAGTAGGGAGAGGAGAGAGTGTGGGATGGGAAAGCTATGCTCTGTAGATGGGCCAACAAAAGCCTTACTGAGAAATTGACATTTGAGCAAAAGGGCAAGTGGAATTGTGGGGCATGAGAGCAGGGAGGTGATAGGACCCAGACAGCGAGAGCTTGAGGCTACGGAGGACTGGAGACTGGACTGTGAGTGTATGGGGGCCACTGGACGGTGTGAGCACATAAGTGACATGCTGGATTCATTTTCAAAAGATCGAGGTCGCTCTGGCCGTCATGGATTCCATGCCCCCACCCCTCACATTGGCAGAACTAGAGAGCAAACTTTATTTAGCAGGTGGGGTTGTATTTTAAAGAACTCTTGTGTCATGTAAATCCCAGATATGGCACTGACGGGGCTAACCATTTCTGGATATCTGTATACCTCAAGGCACTATGGTGTACCCTGGCTAGAGTTCTCAAATCCAGCAGGCAAAAGATTCATCTCCATGGCACTTGGGCAGAGGTGGGGTCCCAGGCACCACCCCTAGGACTCAGGCTCAGGAATCTGGGGTGGGCCCAGGAGTCACTCTGGAAACACATGTCCCCAGGTGATGCTGATACAGGTGGTCCACAGTCCCCACATTGATAAAACAGCAGCCCAGTCTTTGCAGAGTCCAGTGTTAAAGCACTGACCACACAAAAGCACAAAGTGGTAAACCCAGATCCCGGCCCAGAACCCCTTTGGCCTGGCCTGCATGGTAGCTACAATTGAGTTCATTGCTGGCAAAGATGCAGAATTGAGATTATACATACCAATCTGGACTTCTGGCTACTCTTGAAAAGCTGAACCATCTGCCAGCTCTGGCCATGTCTCCTAACAACAGTTCTATACAATCCCCAGGAGGCTTCTCAGGAATTCACATGGCTCACCTGGTCAGTTGTTTTCATGGGTTCAGGCAGCTGTAACAGAATACCACAAACTGGATAGCTTATAAACAAGAGAAATTTATTTCTCACAGTTCTGGAGGCTGGGAAGTCCAAGATCAAGGCACTGGCAGATTCAATGTCTGGTGAGGCCTGGCTTCCTGGTTCCAGAATGTACCTTCTTGCTGGGTCCTCACATGGTGGAAGGGGAGAGGGAGCTCTCCGGGGTTTTCCCTTAGAAGGGCACTAATCCCATTTGTGAGGGCTCCACCCTCAATACCTAATTACCTCCCAAAGGCCCCACCTCCAAATACCATTACCTTGGAGGTTAGAATTTCAACATATGAATTTGGGGATTTACAGCAGTTGGGTTTGGGACCTAAAAGGACCCCGAGGATTGGGGTCCACATGTTTTCAAATTACATCTACCACAGCACTGTGTGATCTTATCTGGGCTTGATTTTCTATCCACTTAAAAATTAAACTCCTTTTGTGTGTGTGTGTCTTTTACATGCGGAAGAGCCTTGCAGGTGTGTCTGGCCGCCCTTCGCTGTAGCTGGGTCTTGAGCAATGGAGTCAGGGCCTTTGCTAGCCAAGCTGTATGGAGTAAGTCAGGTTGGATCCCAAGAGATGCACACTTCCCCTCTGCCCTTGGAACTGAACTTGCCCGCACATTCCAGAGGAGAAGCTGGGCAGTGAAGGAGGGCTGTGAGAGGCCAGGGAGGAGGGTAGAGGCTTCTGTGTATACCTCCAGGAGGACAGTGAGCTATGCCAGGTCCCAGGCCAGAATGTGGGAAGTGAGACAGACCTGAATTTTTCCCCAATCACCCTGTTCTGGAGGAACAGGAGCCTCTTCCATTTTGGTCAGCAGATACTTATGGAATCTTGCCCCATGCCAGGCACGGTGTCAACACTGAGGCGAGGGCAGTGAGAAGAGACCTCTAACCCTAGCTAGGAAGACAGGCATGCATGCAGGAGGAATTGAACATTTTGCCCTGGCCACTGGCACACTTACTTGGGGCTTGGAGAAGTCACATGAGTATGAGGACCCTCAGGAGGAGGCATTTTCAGTTACTATGAGGACCCTCTGTAGGGAAAAAATGTCAAATCAGGAGACAAAAGCATCACTAGCATAATACTGCCATGGCAACTGTGGAGGCTGAATACTGACTCCCAAAGATGTCCACTTTCTAGTCCCTGTGGGAACCTGTGGCTGTTACCTTACATGGCAAAAGGGACTTTGCAGGTGTAATTAAGGATCTGGAGATGGGAGGATGAGCCTGGATTAGTCAGGTGAGCCCTAAATGTAATCACAAGTGTTCTTATACAAGGGAGGCAGGGGCTGGCTGGTTAGCTCAGTTGCTTCGAGCATGGTGCTGATAACACTAAGGTCCAGGGTTCAATCCCTGTACCAGCCAGCTACCAAAAAAATAAAAACAAGAGAGATGCAGAGGGAGATGTGACTATAGAAGGAGATGTGATGATGGAAGCAGACGTCAGAGTGATACGCTTTGAAGATGGAGAAAAGGGCCATAAGCCAGGAATGTAGGTGGCCGCTGGAAGCTTAAAAATCCAGGGAAATGGATTCTCCCCTGGGGCCTCCAGACGGAACCAGCCTGCCGACACCTTGACCTTAACCCAGCAAGACTGATTTCAGACATGTAACCTCCAGAATTATATGAGGATAAATTTGTGAAGTTTTAAGTCACCAAGTTTGTGGTGGTTTGGAACTGCAGCCACATGACACTAATGCAGTGACTCCCATGTGCAGGAAGAACACATGTGGAGCAGCCTGAGGAGCCTGCAGAAAAAGCTAGTGGTGGTGGGGCTGAGTGCATTTGACTCTAGGGGCTCTAAGTTAAAAATGACCACAGCTTTGCAGGTGGAAGACCCTGAAACTGATAGTCCCAGCTCTCCTCCCTGCTGCTGGCAGAAAAACAAAGGCCACTCCCTTAGTGTCATCAGTAGCAGCTGAGAAGGGGCAGGTCCCAGGGCGTGACAGTCAAGACTCCGCCATTACAGGGGAAGGGGAAGATGCCAGGCAGGGAGGGAGGAAAGACGGGGGCCACTGGGGAACCCAGAGGAGGACAGAAGCGGAGGGAAGCAGAGAGAACAAGGACTGCACTCCTGGGGGTGCCCCTAAGGCCCCATCTGGGAGTCACATCTCCCATCCACCCAGTCCTGCTCTACCTGGGGACACTAACTCAAGGCCTCTAGCAAAAGAATGTCTTAAACTTCTTGGCCCAGGCAGGAGTCAGGGAGGCTTTGCCAAGGAGGTGACATCTGTACCGAACCCTGGCCAGAGTAAACTTGAGAAGGAAGGGAACAGAGTCATAAGTCTTGTAGGCCGCTGGACCTCACAGGACTGTCTCCTTATCTCTCTGAGGCGCTGTTTGAAGACAGTCATGCCTGCAAACAATGGAAGTGAGCTCTGTGTGACTCACGCAGAAAGGCGGTTTATTGAAAGGGCACCAGGCAGTTCACAGGGTCAAGAGGAAGGTGGGAGAACCAGGCTTGGGCAGGAATCAAGTAGCCAAGGCCAGCCGCGGGCCTCCCAGGGAACGATCCACCTGCTACTGAACTCAGAGACACATAGTGGCCCCTGTGACACTCCCAGCCTACCCACAAGCTCCAGGAGGCTCTGAGCTGGCCAGTCCAACAGCACAAGGCCCTCAACCAGCAGGCTGCAGAGCTTCTGGAAGCTGGGCAGCACCAGGGTGGGCATGTGGGGGTGCTGCACCAGCCTGTGCCCACCCCCAGCTTCTCCTCAAACAGCAGCCCCTGGGGTGGCAGGGGGTGGACAATGTTATTGGGAGTATCTCTCCCAAGTCCAGAAGCAGAGACAGAGGGGAGCAGGGAAGGTAAGGCAAAGGAGGTGTTCTGGGCCCGGTGGTGCAAAGGATGCCCCTCCTCCAGCAGTCACCCCTCACCTTGGTTATTGGGGAACTCAAAACCAGACTGCAGATGAGGTTGAGTAGCGTGGAGGGTGAGGCCCTGAAATAAGAACACAGAGAGGAAAATCCTGATTTGGGGAGGAAAGGAGCCCCACAGGAGGAGCTGGGGTCATGGAGAAGGCCCCAGCTGGGGATGGGGAAGTGCCCCATAGAACTGGCCTGGATCCCACTCACCTGCCTGCTGCCCTTCACTCCAGCACCCAGGGCCAGCCAGCAGCTCATTCAGCTGAATGAAAAGCAGGGGGTCCATGGGCACCCCCAGTTCCCTTCTATCTATATCTTACGGGCCATCAGGGCTGGGGCCATTGTCCAGCTCCCTTGCAGGAACATTTCACAAGCACTGGAGGCTTCACACTCCCCCTGGCCCGGCAGCTTCATCTTCGTGAGGCTTGCACAGAATCTCAGGACCAGTGCAGCCCTGGGTTCTGAAGCCAGGCCCCCCTGGCTGGCTGCAGTGATGCACCCGCCACCGCAGTGCAACACAGACAGAGCAAGCCCTGCTGGCTCTAGAGCCTACTGGGCCACCTCCTCCCCTACTTGCTTCCCCCACCCCCTGCCAGCCTGAGAGTGTTTGTAAGGCTAGCCTGGCCTTTCCAGGGCTCTCCAGAAATGCCCAATCTGGAGCCAGAGTGTGTGTATGTGTTTGTCATGAGATCATCCCCCTGTGTTCTGTGTAAATGAGCAGGATGTTTTGTGTAAATAGCTGGCCTAGGTCTGAGGACTGATACCCCCAGATTATGCTACCCCCTAGCAGGTGTCAAATACAAACACCAAACACCCAGGACTGCTTTGAGTGTCATCAATATACCCCGAGGGTCATAGACACCCCCATTTGGACAAACAGGGACCTGATAAATAACTGAGGATGTGGAAGCCAGGCAGGGTGAGGGAGACAGCAGATGGGGGCCCCACCCATTAATGGGTTAATGATGGAAAGTGGAGGCAGTTCATGAGGAATGCAATGCCTGAGTCTTAAATTCTTTTGCCTAACAACACCTGGAAACTCCTCAGTTTAGCTGTGTCCCTGGGGTCTGCGCAGTCCCCTCACCCCAAAGAAGATGGAGCAGCCAGCTAGGATGTATGTGAAGGAGTTCCTGGAGATAAACAGGCAAAGGAGAATGTGATCCATTAGCAAGTCTTGTTGATTCTACCTTCAAAATATACCCAGAATCCAACCACACCTCCCCACCTCCAGCACTACCACCCTGATCCACCATTATTTCTCACCTGAATTATTTCAGTAGCCATCTAGGCTCTTGCAATAATCTCCCTGCTTCCACTCTTCCTCCCTTGCCCAAAGTCCATCCTCCACACAGCAGCCCCAGGGGTGCTTTTAAAAGGAAATTGAGCCACATTACTCTTCTGCTCGATACTCACCCAATACTTCCCATTACTCCTACAAGAAAAACCACACTCGTTGTCATGGCCTGCAAGATCCACAGTATGGCCTCAGCACACCTCTCTGGACATATCTCATACTCATTGTCCCCTTTCTCCCTCCTTGCCAGCCACACTGGCCATGCGTCTGTTATACAAATCCTGTTCCTGCCTGAGGGTCTTTGCAGTAGCTGTTCTCTCTGAAAAAAAAAAAAAAAAAGCTTTTTCCCAGATCTTCACATGACTGGATCCCTGTCACCTAAGTCGTACCTTGGAAGTTACCTTCTCAAAGAAATCCTTTTCCATCCTGTCCTAAGTTTCCCTCTTGGGTCACTCTCCATCACATTTCTCTGTTTTATTTTCTTCTTAGCAATTATCACTACTAGTAACTCATTTATTGCCTGCCTCTACACACACACAAATAGAGGGTTTGTATTATTTACAAAAATGGGATTCCATTATTGATACTTTCCTGCATCTTGCTTCTCTCACCCATCAATACTCCTGGAAATCCCACCCACTCAACAGAAAAGTTTTAAGTCATTATTTTTAATAGTTGCATGGTGTTCTGTGGTTTGGAATTATCATAATTGATTCAGCCATTCTGCTGTTGATGAGTACTTATTTTCAGGATAGTAAAGTTTACATGTCAGTTAGACTGGATTAAGGAATAGCTGAAGAGCTGGTAAAGCATGACTTCTGGGTGCATCTGTGGGGGTGTTTCCAGAGGAGACTGGCACATGACTAAGCTCAGAGTGGGGAAGACTCGCCTTCACGTGGGCAGCACCATCCACTAGGCTGGGGGCCTGGGTGGAACAAAAATTGAGAGAAAAGGATTCTCTCTCTCTCTTTCTCCTTGAGCTAGGGCACTTTCCTCCACCTGCCCTTGGACATTAGAATTTTAACTCCAGCCTCTTCAGCCTTGGGACTCCAGGACTTACACCAGTGGCCTCCCAGGTCCTCAGGCCTTTGGCCTCGGACTGAGAGTTACACCATCGGCTTCCCTGGTTCTGAGGCCTTCAGACTTGGACTGAGCCACGCTACCAGCATCCCAGGCTCTCCAGCTTGCAGAAGTCATGGGACTTCTCATCCTCTGTCACGTCATGAGCCAATTCTCCAAATAAACCCCTTCTCATATCTATATCTATACATACTATTGGTTCCATCTCTCTGGAGAACCCTAATACAATTTTGCTATTAGCATTTCTGGGTTTTGTTGTTTTGTTTTTTGTTTTGTTTTGCTTGCTGTAAAAACAATGCCAGAATAAACATCCTTATATACAGTCATTACATACTGCTGATTTTATTTCTATGAGATAAATTCCCAGGAATAAAATTGTGGAGATGAAGAGTATGTCTTTTAAATTCTAATTGACATTCCCAGATTTCTTTCAGGCAGCATGGAGAATAACCTAACCTGTTTCCCGTATTCTTATTAGCAATGGGAGATTAAGCTCTTTTTAATTTTCAGACATTTCATTGGGAACACACACACATTAAGTGGCATCATAATATACAGGCTGTTTCGAAACTACGTAAATTTTCATTTAACACTATGTCATGGCAGATATCCATATTATTGTGGAAATTTTGTACCTCCCAGCATCCATCCTCCGTCTTTTATTAACAGCATCCCATTTCCATTTAAGAAATGAACTCTTCACCATTGTACCCACTTTTGGCAAAACTTTACATCTTGCTTCTCCTGGCCAAGGGGACATGTGACCAGAGCTGGGCCAGCCAGACTCTCTCAGAGGAAGACACGTGACAGTCACTGCTCCATAACAATTCTAAATTCCAGCTGGAAATCTGTGGTCAGTTCCCGGACTAGGGCCCAGCTCCACTTCCTAGGAATTATGCTTCATGGAGAATAATCAGATCATTGGCTCTTCTTTTCAAAAGATATAGCCTGTGTTTGTACCTGCTTCCTGCTCATTCAAGGTTGGGGGAGTCAAAGACCTCACTTAATTTTTACTGTCTTTGATTATTCCCTTTTAGATGTAGTGGGCTTACTGTGTATCCAATTATAAGCCTCTCCATTACACAAAAGCCACACCCACATTTTGTTCTAAGATAAGCCCTTTTCATACGCTGGACTGAGAATCAGGGTGCTGTGGGACAAGGCCTGTAGGATTCTTAGAAACCTTTTTTATCGAGTTGAAAGGACCTATGAAGTGCACTCTTAAGATTCCTAGAGGCCCCCTTGTTTTGCAGAAATTTTTAGGTAGCAGGTTGTAGGGTCCCACAGATCCCTCCTCTTTCTTTCTGTGTCCTGACCAAAAATCACAGAATGCCTGGACCCCTCTGTGACCCAGCCAGCTGCAGGTCCCTCTCAGCAGGCTGGAACACCCAAACAGGGGACTTGAACATTCCTAGGCACTGATAAAGGAATCTAGGTTGTTGCCCACAATAATGAAAGAAACAGGCCCTGGCCCTAAGCAAATCCCTCCAACCCTCATATAAACTCCATGTTCTGACCCCCTCACTGTGGACATCTCTAGGTAGAATACCCTTTTCTCTCACTGTCCATCATGAGGATATGCTACAGCACTCTGTATGTATTTCCCTAATAAATGCTTTGGACTGATCACTCTGGCCTTTAGTGCTTCTTTCTTAGGATCCCAGCTGGCCACATCTCAGGATTGTTTGGGGTGCTCTCTTGTGGGAATTCCCCTGCTGCCACTCTTGGGGAGGTTCCAGCAGTAGGTTCATCAGGACACAACACAGGCACTCCCTTGAATCTTTCTTAGTCTTTCATATCTGTGCACTTACTTTGATAATCTTTTACTGATTAAGACTAGGGATTAAAAAATTTTATTTTTCAAACCAAGGTTGTTCTGCAAAAAAACTGAACTGAAAATTTTTTACTTCATGTCATCTCTTATTTTATTATAGATAGATAGAAAAAGGCAGCTGGCACTTTCTAATTCTTCCCAGAATTCTCCCCAACCAGATTCACAAGTTCATTAAGTAACAGCACAGGCGATAGTGTTGCCAAACCTTCTACCACTATATAACAAGGGTCCAAGTCTCTTTTTCTCCAGTCTCCCATAGCATCTTCCTTACTGTCCCTTCAACAGTCTCCTCAAGGCCCCTCAAGCTCCCACCTGCCACCCAGTTCCAAAGCCAATGTCACATGTTTCAGGTTTCCACTAAGACAACACTCTACTTCCAGATACTAAAATTTGTTTTGGATAGCTATCACCATGTAAGAAATTACCTCCAAAACTTAATGGCTTTAAAATACCATTTTATTTTATCTTTCAATTTTGTGGGTCAGAAATTCAGAAAGAGCTCAGCTGCAGATTCTTCTGTTCTATGTAACATCAACTGAAGTCACTCAGTGGTATTCAATTAATAAGTGGATTGGTCTGTATGGCCCAAGAGAACCTCACTCACATGACTAGCATGTTGTTGGGGATGACTGTAAGGTGGAGCTCAGGTAGAACCACCAACTAGATACCTATGGTTGTCCTCTACAGTTGACTAGCTCTGGATTCTTCATAGCATGGTAGTCTCAGGGTAATCAGGCTTCTGGCATGGTGGCTGAATTCTCCAGAGTGAGCATTCCAAGACGATAAGTGGAAGGTTTCTTCTGACAGTCTCAAAAGTCCCAGAATTACTTCTACTATCATGTATTGCTAAAATGGGTTGTAAGCCCAGCCCGGATTCAAGGGAAGTTAAAGAGCAGATTTTACCTCTTGATGAGGAGATAAGTAATTGACGACGGCCATCATGGAGACAAGATACCACAAATATAAAATATCAAAGCTAAAGCACAGGGATTAAAAAAAAAATTGTAAGTACAGAAAAGAGTGTTAGAGACATGCAGAACACAGGAATGAAAGCTAAAATACGAGAATTGGAGTTCCAAAAAGTGAAGAGAGAGAAATGGAGCAAAAGCAATATTTGAAGAGATAATGCCTAAGAATTTCCCCACATTAAAGACATCAAAACACAATTTCTTTTTTTTTTTTTTTTTTTTTTTGTCTTTTTCGTGACCGGCACTCAGCCAGTGAGTGCACCGGCCATTCCTATATAGGATCCGAACCGCGGCGGGAGCGTCTCCGCGCTCCCAGCGCCGCACTCTCCCAAGTGCACCACGGGCTCGGCCCATCAAAACACAATTTCAAGTAGATCTATGAACCCCAGCAAAATAAATACAAAGAAAACCACACTTAAGCACATTATAGTAAGAATGCTAAAGACCAAAGGGGATAAAAAGTAGGAAATCTTAAAAGCACCCAAAGAAAATAGGTGCATTATCTTCAAAGAAGCAAAAATAAGATTGACAGCTGACTTCTCAACAGAAATTATGCAAACCAGAATACAATAAAACCTCTTTAAAATACAGAAACAAAATAACTACCAACCTAGAATTTTATACCTAAGGAAAATGTCCTTCAAAAATGAAGGTGAAATAAAGACTTTTTTATAATATTAAAAAACTAAAAGGATTCAATGTGAGTAAACCTATCCTAAAACCTAAAACCCCGAAAAAGCTCTTAAGACAGACGAAATGTGATCCCAGAGATATTTACCTAATTGAAGGAATGAAAGCACCGGAAAGATAAATTTATGGGTTAAAATAAATTAAATTGACTGAGTTGGGACTGTACAGAACAATAACAGTAACACCCATAATAAAACACATACCAAAAGAAATGCAAAATTCAGGAAGAGTATATGGAATTAATGTATCTTTAGCATCTAGCATTAATAGGGTAACAGTAAAAAGTAGTAATTTGTATTAAGAAGGCTTGTTGCATTTGTAACAAGGTTTCTTGCCATCTCTAGTTTAATCACTATAAGAATGGTAAAAGAAGTACACTTACCTACAAAAGGGAATAATCAGAAAGATTTGGTTAGTCCAAAAGAAGCTAATAAAGAAGGGGAATAGGAATGTAAAACAGGTGGGTCAAAGAGAAAAAAAACATAATAAGGCAGTAGATATCAACACATTTACAGCAAACCCTTGAACAACATGGGCTTGAACTGTGTGAGTCCACTTACACACTAATTTTTTTCAATAAATATTTGATAAAATGCATGACATAACCAAACAGTTAAGTAAACTACCTAACAATAGGCAATTAATAGGTTATTGGTAATTACGTATGTAACTACTGCTTAAGTAACAACACAACATAGCAGTTCCCCTGTCCCCCTCCCCCCCCATTCAGGGTATGCAGTGTGGCATGGCTGAAATCCAGGGTGGGGGAAGGGGAATGTGAGATGTATGTGAGATGTACTTAAGTAGTAGTTAAGTAGTTAAGTTAAGGGGGAGTCAAAAGTTATACACAGATTTTCAACTGTGCAAGGGGTTGGTACCACCAACCCCCGCATTGTTGAAAGGTTAACTGTACATATTAAATATGAATAAGCTAAATATCCCAAGTAAAAATCACAATTCTCAGACTACGTTTTGTTTAAAAATCTATATACTGCTTATAAGAGATAGTCCTTAAATATAAGGACAACAAAAGGTTGGAATTAAATGATGGGAAAAGATACGTTAGGTAAATATCAACCAAAAGAAAGTTGGTATAGCTATACTAGTATAGCATAGCAGAATTTCAGGCAAGAAGTATTACTAGAGATAAAAAGAGATGTGTAAGGATAAAGAACCACTTCAACAGTAAGATACAGTATTACAATTCCAAATCTGTGTGAATCCAATAACATAGCATCCAAATATATAAGCAAAACTCAACAACCAAAAAGAGAAATCCACAGTCACCGAGGGAGTCTTTAACACATCCCTCTTAACATTATGAGCTTGCACACAACCCTGAGAGTGAGTGCCCCTTTAAATTCTGCCCCCTAAGTGTATCACCCTATTACTGTCCATGACGGGAAGTTCCCAGAACTAGAAAAAAACAAGACCAAACAGCCCAATAGAAAATGGGCAAAAAATGAACAAACAATTGACATACACGCAAAAAGAAAAGAAATTAGGGGCCCTGAAATATATAAGCAGTGCACATCCCCACTCATGTAAGAGAATTGTTAATGAAAATCACACCAACATATATTTTCACCCATAAAATTGACAACTGTTGTCAATTTTGTTGAGAAACGAGCAGCTGTATTAGCTCAAGTTGCCATACAAAATGCCATAGACTGGATGGCTTAAACAAACAAACAAACAAAAATTTTCTCACAGTTCTTGAGGCTGAGAAGTCCAAGTGCCAGCTGACTTGGTTTCTGGTGAGGGCTCTCTCCTTGGCTTGCAGGCAGCTGCCATCTCACGGTGAACTCACATGACCTCTTCTTTGTGCATGTGTGCAGAGATAGACGGAGCAAGCTCTCTGTTGTCTCTTCTTATAAGAGTACAAATACTATCAGACCAGAGCCCACACTCATGACCTCATCTAACACTAATTAACTCCTAAAATCTCCATCTCCAAATACCAACACATTGGGGGTTAGGGCTTCAACATATGAATTTCGGTGGGACACAAACGTTTAGTTCATAACAGCACCCCATGGAGGGCAACTTGGTTATGTCTATCCAAATTTACACTGCATTTACCCTTTGACCCTGCCATCCTACTACCTACTGTTATAGCAGTTGTTTGGGGCTGGGTTGTGTCCCCCAAAAATTCATATGTTGAAGTCCTGAACCCCAGTACCTCAGATTGTGACTGTTAAGGCAAAATGAGAGTATTAGATATATAATTCAATATAACCAGTGTCCTTCTAAGAAGAGGAGATTAAAACACAGACACAGAGAGAAAGACCATGTGAAAACACAGGGAGAAGGTGGCATCTAAAGCCAAGGAGAGAGGCCTCAGAAGAAACCAGCCTGCCCACACCTTTCTCTCAGGCTTCCAGTCTCCAGAATTGTTAGAAAATCAATTTCTATTGTTTAAGCCATCCTGTCTGTGGTATTTGTTATGGAAGCCCCAGAAAAATAACACAGCAGCCGACATGAAAAATCTCACATGAACTAATTTACTCATTGCAGCATTGTTTATGGTAGAAAAATATGGGTAACACTCCAAGTGCTCATCTAGAGGGTATGGATTAAATTAACTGTGATTCATTCATGTGACAGAATGATGCGCAGCTGGGTACAAGATCGAAGAAATTCTGCATACTAAAAATGAAAGAGATTCAGTATATGATAGTAACTTTAAAAAGCAAACAAACTGCAGAACAGAATATGTAGCATATTGTCTTTTTACCCATGTTAAAAGAGAAGAGAGAGGATACAAAGACATGAACATTTATTTGCATTTTCATAAAGAAATATTAAAAATAGAAGTTTACACAGAAACCAACAAAAAATACTTACCTGTTTGGTGGGAAGGATTGATTTGATCTCTGAACCATGTGGATGTACAAGGGTACTTCAAAAAATTTGTGGAAATTTTGTATTAAAAGATAATATGAATCCTTCCATGAACTTTTTGAAGACCTTCATATTATTACATGTAGGTGTCCCCTGTGTGGATGTGAATACATCTGGTGTGACTACGTCTATGCACATGCATCCATGTGAATCCCAAGTGGATGTATCTCACACCAGAAGAGTACATATATCCCATGTGAGTGTGTCCCTCATGAATGTATCCCACGTGATGATACCACACGTGAATCTATCACTCTGGTGGTCATTAAATCTCTGGTTTTCCTCTTCCTAAGCCCATGGCCAGATTGCACTTCTGCATCCCCTGGAAGTCAGATGCAGTCATGTGACTTGCTTCAGTCCATAAAATGTGAGCAGAAGCGACTGATGCCGTGTTCTTCCTCCTGCCCCAGAAATCAGCGATGTTCAAGCAGTGGAGGCTCTGTGAGCTGGGGCCCTTGCAGGAGAATTACACAGAGCAAAGCTGCCAACACTGGGGATGGACATGGAGCATGAGCAAGGTTTGAAAGCCAGTATGACTTTGGCATTGCTTGTTACACAGCACAACCTAGCCCATTCTGACTGATGAAGCTCTTATTTTTAAAAATAAAATAAAATTTAAATTAAAAATAAAATCACATGTATCAGTATGAATTAAGTCAGGAGAGAAACCGCAGAGTAATTTGAGTAGGAAAAGTTCAATGTCACAAATTACTAACTACAAAAGGGGATTGGAACAACAAGGGATTGGCTGATAAGAAGTAAAGAGAACTCTAAAGAATAAGAGAATATTATTAAAAACAGCAACAACAAAAACAACTTTATGCTAAAAAAAAAAAAAAAAAACCAACATGATAAAAGTGGCTGTTTCCTAAAAAATAGAATTTATCAAAACTGACAAGAAGAAATCGAAACTCTGAACAGGCTTGTACTTTTAAAGTATTTGAGAGGTTCTGCACTCTGTTTCATGAAGGAAAAAAAGGCATTTCCTTTTAGGCTACATTTGCCAGGACTCTTGTGGTTGTGAACAATAGGAACCCAACCAAACTGGCCCCAGCAAAGTTTCAGAGTCATTGGCTCAAGAACTAGAAAGCCCAGCTCAGCTGTGGCTTGTGGCCTGATGTACCTGTGATGCTATCAGAAGCTTACTGTTTCCTCCTGGCTGGGTTCCCCTTTCAGACAGGTCCTCTGTGAAGTTCCAGGAAGGATCTTGAAACACACCCTTGCAGACTGACCTGTGGCATGTCCCACCCCCGTGCCCCCCAGTTACTCTGCTGGCCTGTGGGCAGGGCTGCATTTTGACTTTTGCTGGTCCTTGGCATTTTCCCTTTCATGGACCCCTTTCTTCATAAAATACGTTTTGTATTCTTTCATGTGATGTTTAGTTAGGTGCAGCCACAAGAGGAAACAGAAGAGAGGCTCAGGAAAACAGAGCTTATTATACTCACAGGTTTCAGAGACAGGAGCCATGCTACACAGGACCATGTGGGGAAGACACCAAGGTGGTCAGAAGCTGTCGCTTTGCCCCCCACGGATTTGTTACCCCACTTCCCCTGGGTGATGGAGATGCAAAGGATTACTCAAAGCCCATTTCTTCTGAGCAGTGAGAGACCCCGAAGTGGTTAATCTCCTGCCAGAACCCTCAAGCAAGAGGCATCGCTTCCTCAGGAAATTAACCCTGAAGTGGGGTTCTCTTCCTGCGTTTATTTTCCAGACCAGGAAGTTACAGGAAGAGAACATAGGTGGGGTTATAGTTTAACAATATAGGCTGATAATGTTCAGTGAAACAAGTCAGATGACATTCCATTAGACAATTAAGTGATCTTACAGCAATTTCTCAGTATCTTTACATAACAATCCATAACTCAAGTCTGTCCTTGAGCCAGTAACCTTGCTGTGCCACAAATCTTTATCTTACACCAGAGACTTTATAGCCTGAGGAAAATATCCAGTCCTCCACAAGGTCAATATTTGAAACTGCAAGGCTTTGGAAAACCAGGCCCTGTGAAGTATATATGCTTTATAGTATATTCCACAAGAAGCAGAAGACAGGAGTGAGGGGAAAGTTTAGGGCCTTTATTGGGTTTCCTTGGGAAAGGCAAGGCAGAGCAGTTTGAATGGTTTAGGACTGCCTGATCTGAATAATTTCAGGGGCTATACAGGTGGTCCCTAGTCGCTGGTACCTGGCTCTGGGATGATTAAAGCAGAGGAATGTTGTTTCCTGGGTTATACAGGCCAGGTACAGGAGGTCTGGCTCTGGATTGGTTAGTTTGCATATCAAAGAAATGCTCCCGGCTGAGTCCTTGCTATCTTTCTATGAACTGCCCCAGTCTCTCCCCAGGTAGAAAGATTTTTTTAAATGTCAAAACATCATAATATACAGAAAAAATTTAAATGTATATATGACCCAAAGTATTAAAAGATCTATTTTACAACAGCATTGGTATAAAGGCAAACATAATCTTTGACCCTAAAAGGTCATCCCCCCCCCAATTTTAAGAGAACATAAAACATTTTCAGAAGTCCCTAGAAGTATTCTGGGCCTGAGGCACTGCCCCTATTGTACCTGATGGACAAGGCACAGTTAAAGATGCCATTGGCAGCCTGCATCCCTTCTCGAATCCACACTTCTTATGCCACTCCTGAATCTGAGCCTGAGTGTGGGTGACAGAAATGGGAGCAGGTGGTGAAGATATGGAGGAGAAAAAAGGCAGATCAAGCTCTGACTTTGAAGAGCTCATAGGAAGGACCTCTTTCCTTGGAGATCCATCTATTTGGAGGAAATCCCAGAGGCCCTTTCTGAAAATGTTGGCTGGACAACAGACCTGGGGCTGAATTCATTCATTTACTCTTTCAGTCAACTTTCATCAAGTGTTAAAACCTTTGGTCTTAATTAGAGACACAAATAGAACCTGCAAGCAACACAGCGCTTTGACACAGAAGGGAAAGGAGAGACACCATGTTGTAGTGTGTTTAGTGTTTCCTTAAACTTTGAGTCAGTTGCCTTATCACTGCATGTGTCCCTTTATCCTCCCCTCTTTATATAATAGTTGTCATATGTATTATATCTACATATATTGCAGACTCCATCAAATAATGTTACAATATTTTCTTTTAATAGTCATTCATATTTTTAAGAAAAATAGTATATTTAATAGTATATTTAAGAAAAATAGTATATTTACCCAGATGTTTGGTATTTCTGTTGTTCTCTTTTTATTTCTGAAGTCTCGAGCTTCCCTCTGGTATCCTTGTCCTTCAACCTGAAGAACTTCCATTAGCATTTCTTTTTTTTTTTTTTTTTTTTTTTTGTCTTTTTATGACCAGCCGCAATGCACTCAGCCAGTGAGTGCACCGGCCATCCTTATATAGGATCCGAACCCGCGGTGGGAGCACTGCCGTGCTCCCAAGGCCACACTCTCCCGAGTGCGCCACGGGGTCGGCCCTTTAGCATTTCTTTTATAGCAGGTCAGCTGGTGACAAATCTCTTAGTTTCCTTCATCTAAGAACATCTTTATTTCACTGTCATTCCTGAACGATATTTTCCATGAATGTAAAATTCTGGGTGTTGTAGAAGGAATGCATATGTCCCCCCTTAATTCTTACGCTGAAGCCTGTATTAGTCCATTTGTGTTGCTATAACAGAATACCTGAGACTGGGTAATTTATAAAGAACAGAGGTTTATCTGGCTTACAATTCTGGGACAGCTCCTTCTGGCATAGGCCTCAGGCTGCTTCTACTCATGGCAGAAAGTGGCAGGCAACCAGTGGGTACAAGAAGATCACATGGTGAGAAGAAACAAGAAACAGAGAGGTGGTGCCAGGATCTTTTAAGCAACCAGCTCTCACAGGTACTAACCAAGTGAGAACTCACTCACTATCCCTCTTCCCCCAGGGAGAGCGTTAATCCATTCATGAGAGATCCACCTCCATGACCCAAAGAGCTTCCAGTGCTGCCACATTGAAGATCAGATTTCCACATGAGTTTTGGTGGGGACAACACATCCAAACTCTATCATACTGCCCCTGGCCCCCCAAAACTCATGTCACTCTCACATACAAAATATAATCTTTCTATCTCAACAGTCCCAAAAGTCTTAGATTGTTCTAGCACCAACATAAAAGTCCAAAGTCTCATCTGAGACCAAAAGCAAAAATCCTTCCAGATGCAAACTTGTAAAAATCAAAAACAAATTTATCTACTTCCAAGATACAATGGTGGAACAGACATTGGGTAAACATTCCCATTCCAAAAGGGAGGAATAGACCAGAAGAAAAGAGAAACAGGCCCCAAACAAGTCTGAAACCCAGCAGGGCAGACATTAAGTCTTAAAGCTCCAAAATAATCTTCTTTGACTCCAAGTCCTGCATCCTGGGCACAATGGGGCATCTGGGCCCCAAAGCCTCAGGCAGCCTCGCTTCTATAGCTCTGCCAGGTGCAGCCCATTGGGATATACTGGTGCCTGTGGCTTTTCCAGGCTGGTGTTGTACATTGACAGTAGCCCTACAGTTCTGAGATCTTGGCAGCAGCCCTGCTGCCTTGGCTCTATTAGATATTTACCTGGTAGGAGCTCGCTGTGGGGGCTCTGACCCCACTTTCCTGCTCAGCTTTGCTCCAGTAGATGGCCTCTGTGGTGGCTCTGCTCCTGTAGCAGATCTCTGCCTGGGTCCCCAGGCTGTTCCGTAAATCCTCTGAAATCTGGGTGGGGCTGCCACACCTCCACTGCTCTCAAGTTCTGCTGGCCTGCAGACTTAACGCCATGTGGGCACCACCAAGGTTTCTGGCTTGTGCTCTCCAGAGCTGCTGCATGAACCATGCTTGGGGCTGCTTGAGGCAGGGCTGCTCCAGCCAGAGCAGCTGGGATGCAGGAGTAGGTTCTGGAGGGCAGTGGTGCCCTGGGTCTGTGCTCTGGAACAACTCAGGCCTCTTAGGCCTCCAGGTCTGTGGTGGGTGCAGCACTCTTCCAGACTTCTGAAATGCCTTCAGGGCCTTTTTCCCATTGTCTTAGCTATTAGCATCTGGCTGCCTCATCGCCAGGCTAATGTCTTTAGTAACCAGTTTATCTCCTTCACCCTTGCATTTTTCTCCTGCTCTCAACTTCTCTACCACATGGCCAGGCTACAAATTTTCCAAATCTTTATGCCCTGCTTCCCTTTTAACTTCTGGCTTTACCTCACGCCTTTGCCACCATAACTTAGAGTAGGCTGTTAAAAGTAACCGTGCAGCTTCCTTAATGCTTTACTGCTTAGAAATTTCTTCCACCAAATATTCTGGTTCACAACTCTTAAGTACCACCTTCCACAAAGTCCAAGGGCATGGACACAATGCAGCCAAGTTCCTTGCTATGGTGTAGCAAGGGTGATCTTTTCTCCAATTCCTGATAAGTTTCTCATTTCTATTTGATATCTCATCATCTGCAGGGTCTTTACTGTCCACGTTTCTATCAACATTCTAGTCACAACCATTTAACAATTTAATTCTAAGATGTTCCAAACGTTCTCTCATCTCTTTGTCTGCTTCTAAGTCCTCCAAACTCCTCTGACCTTTGCCTATTACCCAATTCCAAAGCTGCTCCCACATTTTCAGGTATCTGTATAGCAACACCCCACTTCTGGTACCAATTTTCTGTATTAATCCATTTGCATTGCTATAACAGAATACCTGAGACTGGGTAATTTATAAAGAACAGAGGTTTATCTGGCTTACAATTCTGGGACAGCTGCATCTGGCATGGGCCTCAGGCTGCTTCTACTCATGGCAGAAAGTGGCAGGCAACCAGTGGGTACAAGCAGATCACATGGTGAGAAGAAACAAGAGACAGAGAGGTGGTGCCAGGATCTTTTAAGCAACCAGCTCTCACAGGTACTAACCAAGTGAGAACTCACTCACTGCCTCTCTTCCCCCAGGGAGAGCATTAATCCATTCATGAGGAATCTGCCCCATGACTCAAACAGCTTTCAGCACTGCCACATTAGGGATCAGATTTCCACATGAGTTTTGGCAGGGACAACACATCCAAACTCTATCAAAACCTAATCCACATTGTATGGTATTAGGAGGGAAGGCTTTGGAAGGTGTTTGGTATTAGGAGGGAGGAATTTTGGAGGTGGAGCCCCCATGACTAGGATTAGTGCCTTTATAAAAGAGATCCCAGGGAGCTCCATTGTCACCATATGAGGACACATAAAAGGTGCCATCTATGAACCCAGAAGTAGACCCTCACCAGACACCAAATCTGCTGGTGTCTTAATCTTGAGTTTTTCAGCCTCCAGAACTGTGAGATTCTATACATTTCTCCCATTTGTAAGCCACCCAGTCTATGGTATTCTGTTCTACCAGCCTGAATGGGTTGACGATTATTTCCCTTCAGCACTTTCAAGATTTAGCTCCATGGTCTTCTGACTCCCTGGTTTTTAATGAACAATCCAGTCATTTGAGTTGTTGCTCCTCTGCATGCAATGTGTCACTTTTTTCTGGCTGCTTTCAAGATTTAGTCTCTATCTTTAGTTTTTATCAGCTTGATTATGATGTGCTTGAGTGTGGTTTTCTTTGAGTTTGTCCTATTTGAGATGTTCTGAGCTTCTTGAATCTGTAAGTGCTTGTCTTTCATTAAATTTGGGAAATTTTCAGTCATTATTTCTTTCTTCCTTTCTTTTTCTTTTCTTTTCTTTTCTTTTCTTTTCTTTTCTTTTCTTTTCTTTTCTTTTCTTTTTTTGGCATCTGGCCAGTACAGGCATCCAAATCCTTGACCTTGGTGTTATAATACTACACTCTAACCAATTGAGCTAACTGACCAGTCCCTCAGTCATTATATCTTCAATATTTTTTTCTACCCCCTTCATCTTACCCTCTCCTTCTGGGATTCCAGTAATGTGAATCGTAAATCTTTTGATATTGTCCCATGGTCTCTGAGGCTCTTCTTTTTTTTCACTCTTTGGTTCTGACTGTTGTTCAAATGGAATCACTTCTCTACCATCAAGTTCACTATTCCCTCTGTCATCTTCATTCTGCTATACATCCCATCCAGTGAATTTTGGATTTCCAATATTGTATTTATTCAGTTCCAAAATTTCCATTTGGTTGTTTCTATTTCTTGTCTAAGAACATCTGTCTTTCCTTTTCTTTACTAAGAAAGTTTACTTTTACCTCCAGAAGCATGGTTGTAAGAGATGCTTCAATATCTGGGATATCTGGAGGTTTGCATCTCTTGTTAATTGCCTTTTCCCTTGAGAATTAGTCCCATTTTCTTGGTTATTTGTACTTCAAGTAATTTTGGATTGTATCCTGCACATTTTGAATATCATGTTGCAAGACTCTGGGTACTTGTTAAAATCCTCTGGAGAATTACCTTTTGTCGTGGTGGTTTCAGCAAGCAATGAATCCTGATTAGGTTCAGACTACAAATTCTGTATCACCTTCTGTGGCTGGTAGATCCAATGTCACCTTAGTGTTCAAAGGCTTGGCTTTGTGGGAATGTAAAGTGGCACAGCTACTTTGGAATAGAGTTTGGCAGTTTCTTATAAAACTAAACATGTTCTTACCACATGTATTAGTCAAGGTTCTCCAGAGAGATAGAATCAATAGGATATGTTATAAATATATGAGAGGGGATTTACTAGGGGAATTAACTCACACAATTGTGAAGAGAAGTCCCACGATAGGCAGTCTGCAAACTGGATGCCAGTAGTTTGGTTCAGTCCCTGTCCAAAAGCCTCAAAACCAGGAAAACTGGTGGTGTCATTGGTGTAAGTCCTGGAACCCAAAAGCTGAAGAGTCTCAAGCTCTGATGTCCATGGAAAGGAGAGAAGAGTGTATCCCAGCTCAAGCAGATGGAGCAATTTGCCTTTTTTCTCCATTTTTCATTCTCTTGGGTCCCCGATCAGATTGGATGGTTCTCGCCCATATTGAGGGCAGAACTTTCTCACCCAGTCCACTCAGCCTCTCATGCTAATCTCTTCTGAAACTCCCTCATGGACACACCTAAAAAGATAGCTTAATCAGGTTTCTCAGCATTCCTTAATCTAATCAAGTTGACACCTAGAATTAACCTTCACTCCATATGACCCAGCAATTGCACTCTTGGGCATCTGTCTCAGAGAAATGAAAACATGTTTACAAAAAAACATGTACATAAATTTTCATAGTAGCTTTGTTTATAGTGGTCAAAAACTAGGAACAACCCAAATGTCCTTCATCAGGTGAATGGTTAAATAAACTCTGATACATCTGTAAAGTGGAATATTACTCTGTAATAAAAAAGGAACGAGATATTGATACATGCAACAACTTAGATGGATCTCATAGATGTTATGCTTTGTGAGGAAAAAAAAAAGCCAGTCTTAAAAAGTGACATACTGTATGGTTCCATTTGTATAACATTCTCAAAAAGACAAAACTACAGAAATGCAAACAGATTAGCAGTGGCCAGAGTACAGGGAAGGGGACGGAAATGGGTGCAACTGTAAAGGGCAGCACAGGGGAGTTTGTTTATGGTGATGGAGTGGGTCCATATCTTGTTTGTGACAGTTACACAAATATACACAAATCTATACAAAAATCATATAGAACTGTGCCAACACACACACATGCGTGCATACAAAAACTGGTGAAATCTGAACAAAGTCTGTAGTCTGATGGATTTTGGATATGACCGGCGCCATTGTGCACACAATAAGCACAAAATAGCCACCAGCGTTGTCTTCCACTCCAGCACCAAACCCCTCCCCACTTCCTTTTATGAGAAACCTCATGACTTAAACAGAAACCGTTTGGCTTCTGCAAGGGCGCAGTTCTCCACCCTGGTCGCATAGCTTCCACATTAGCATAATGCCCCTCCTTGATGGTATCAGACAACCCTTGGTGCCCTATATAAGCTCTACCACCCCCATACCTGGTGCTGTCCCCCATTTTGAGGGCAGCCCTGGGCTGCCCCCCACTTTGGGTGCAGCCCGGCAGATTCTTTTCCTTTAATAAAGCCTGAACAGTACCCGGCACTTTGGCTCACTTTCTTTCATAGTCTAGTTAACAGTATTGCACCAATGTCAATTTCCTGGTTTTGATATTACACTACAATATCTTAAAATTTTATAAGATGTCTCCATTGGGAAAAGCTGAGTGAAGGGTACACAGGATTTTCAGCATTATTTTTGTATCTTCCTGTGAATCTATAATTATTTCAAAATAAAAAGCTTTTAAAAAGACTTTGCTGTGCTGCTTTGGGTTGGTTCTGTGCAGCTTGGAGGTAGGCTTGGGATGTGTATAGGCTCATCCACAGAATCAGGGACCCCCTTCTCCAACTCTTTCCTCTCTGGGATTCACCCCACACTCTCTGGCTCACATGGGTTTCCTCTCATGATTTTAGGTGCTCATGCTGCTGGCACCATAGTGCACTTTGCAACAGGGGCTGCCCTTAGCAGGGGCAGGAGGAAAAAAATGTAAGAGCAAATGAGCCCGAGGATTTCCCTCTCATACACACTTCATCTTGCAGAGGTCCCTTTCCCAGTCTTCTGTCTAGAGAGATGGTTTCTCCTGGTGTTTTTTCTGCCCACACCTGCTGTACAGTTCTATACTGGGGCTAACTTCTGTTCAAAACTGGGAGACAAGAGAGGAAAAGAGAAACTGGGAAACTTGCCCTTGAATGGCCCAGTCTTCAAATTGTAGCTCTTCTTTTCAACCTACTTGTCAACATTTCAGAATCTTCAACTAGTTACTTGTTTATTGTATTAGTCCATTTCTGTTGCTTATAACAGAATACCCCGAACTGGGTTATTTATAAAGGAACAAAATTAACTTCTTACAGCATCAGAGGCTAGGAAGTCCAGAGTCCAGGTATCCCATCTGGTGAGTGCCTTCTTCTGGGTGGTGACTCTACAGCAGTGCAGGGTATCACATGGCACATGGCTGAGCAAGAGAGAGCTAACCTTCTCAGTTGCTCTCCTCATAAAGCCATCAGAACCACGCCCATTAAACCATCACCCATAATTCCATGAATAGATCAATCCATTCACAATGATACAATACTCACAACCTAATCACTTCTTAAAGGCCTCACTTTTCAAATACCATATTCTGATTTCCCACCCTCTTCCACTGTTACAGTGGGGCTCAACCTTCCAATGCATGAACTTTAGGGGGACACATTTGACCCATAGTGTTTTCTTTGCCAAGAGTTTTTGCTTGTAGATTATAGTGGTCTTACTCCATCTTGGCAGGCATCAGACCCATAGACATAACTTTTTTTTTTGGCTAGTACAGGGATCTGAACCCTTGACCCTGGTGTTATAACACCATGCTCTAACCAACTGGGCTAATTGGCCAGCCCGTAAACACAACTCTTAACCTTCCTGATTACCATGCAAGATCAATATTAATTCTCCTGTTTTAAAGACAAGAAACCTAAGCCTTAAAGATGTTTAGTCATTTTCCGAAACCATATAGCCAATGCTAAGGTTTATATACATGTGGTTGGCCCTCCATATTCATGGGTTCCACATCCATGGATTCAACCAACCACAGACTGAAAATATTCAAAAAAATACTATGTTAGTACTGAACATGTACAGACTTTTTTCCTTGTCATTATTCTCTAAACAATACAGTGTAACAACTCTTTACATAGCATTTACCTTGTGTTAGATGTTTAATCTAGAGATGATTTAAAGTATACGGGAGGATTTGAAGGTTATATGCACATCCGTTTATATCCGTTTGCTGTTTTATATCAGGGACATGAGCATCCACAGATTTTGGTGTCCACAGGAGGTCCTGGAACCAATCCCCTATGAATAGGACAACTGTGTATTTAAAATTAGCTGACAGAACAGTTAATTTTATGTGTGGAGTGGAGTGAGAAAGCAGGAGAAAAAAGATAACAGGAGATGGAAGAACGGGGCCGGGGGAGAGGGTGAAATGGGAGAGAAAAGGAAGAGAAGAGGGAGAGAAGGAGGAGAGAATGGAAAAAGTAAGGAGATTTCCTTCTGCATGGGTCAGCACAGCACCAGGCCATGGCAGCTCTGCTGTGAGGAGACCTACGCAGAACACACCCCCTTGCACCCTCTTCCTCAGGAAGTTAGTGCAAGCAGATCCACCAGTCTGAGCAATGATGGAATCCTATTATCCTTTCCAGTCAGGGGCCCAGGCTTAAACCGATCAGCCTTGGCATTTCCCCATTGACCCTATTTGTCTGGGGTGGTTGGCAGGTATCAGAATTGGCTGAAGATGAGGATTTTTATTCTATAGTTGAGGAAATGCTTTCTCTCTCCCCATCCAACAGGAACAAGGAAATACATTGCTCCAGTTGCTGCTGGCATTCATCTTGAGGCTGCAAGAGGAGACAGCCCTGAAGACAAAGCCTATGCATGGAACCTTTTCTTCCTCTGGATTTCCTTCTCAAGTGAGCAAGTTTAAATCAAGGCTTCTGTTACTTGTAGCATCCTAACTGGCCCCAAATGGGTACCCTCCCAGCCTGGGCTGTTCCAGGAGCTTCCTTCCCAGAATGGTGCTGGAAAGCCTCCTGACTCTGAGCCTAGGATCACAGCAAACCACTTCTACTCACAGGAAGGGATTCCAAGTGCATCTTTTATTACCCCAACTCAGTTCTACATCCCTTATGCTTATAAGTGCATCCCAACTTACTTTGGATAACACCTGGTGTGTGTGCACGTGCATGTTTTCATACCAACAACCAATTCTCCAGCTGTCCAGACACCAACCAATTCTGACACCAACTGGTGTCCTACAATTCAATCCTATTCTGACGTTAACTACCAGGAGTTAGTGTCATACTCCACAGGTTTAAGGGCTCAGTTCCATGAGCCTGCCCTCACTTTAGACTCCAGTTGCAAGTATTAGGTGCCCAGTTACCTACACTTCTGTTTGACTTGGCTAAAAAGCCAGGGGTTCCCACAACTTTCACCCCTTTAGGTTCTATAATTTGCTAGAAGACTCACAATATTCAGAAAAATACTTCACTTTCTATTACCAGTACATTATAAAGGATACAACTCAGGAACGGCCAAATGAAAGAGATGCATGGGGCGAGGTGGAGAAAGGGACATGGAGCTTCCGTGCCCTCTCAGGTATGCCCCCCTGCCAGCACTTCAGTGTGTTCACTAACCCAGAAGCTCTCTGAACCCTGTCATTTGGGGGGTTTTATGGAGGGTTCATTATATAGGCATGATTGATTAAATGACTGGCCATTGGTGATTAACTCAGTCTTCAGCCCCTCTCCCATCCCTGGAGCTCGGGGGATAGGGCTGAAAGTTTCAACTCTCTAATCACGTGGTTGTTTCCTTTGGCAACCAGCCCCTATCCTAAAGCTATCTTAGGGCTACCAGCCACCAGTCATCACATTAGCATACACAAGACACCACTGTTGGAGATTCCAAGGATTTTAGGAGTTGTGCACTAAGAACCAGGGACAAATATCAAATATTTTTCTTTTCCATACCACACCTTCTGTTCTCAGTCAAGGGGATCTTTATTTCTATCTCCAAGAGTAGTCATGCGGTAAGGTCTGGCCAACCACAGCTTTATTATCCACTTGGTCACAGTTGTTGGCTCAATGTGGACTCATGACATGAGATAAACCAATGAGACTTGGAATATAAGGTGGAAAGTCCGTTGAGAAAGAAAGGAATTTCTCTCCTGCTGTGCCCTTCTGGGATTCTGAGAGAACAGAATGTTCCTCCTGGACTTGGTGGAGGTCATCTTGCACCTCATGTGGAGAACTCACCTGAGCATGAATGAAGACAACCCAGAAGAGATCAAGGTTGAGACAGGGTCAGAGGGAGCCAAACACTGAGAGGATATTTGACTTCCTAGATTCAGTTGTGCCTGAGATTAGACCAAACCCCAGGCTCTTCATAAATGATCCACTAAATTCTCCCCCCTATTGAGTTGGGTTTCTGATACATGCAACTGAAATGCCATCCTGAGCCTGCCAGGCCATCAGCCTGCTTTGGGGCTCTCCCCAACTTCCCTTTTCACTCACAGTAGAAAATCTCACTTCCTTCCTCATTCTCAGAGTTAGGTCCCTCAGTCAGTGGGGGCTTCCTTCTCTAGGTCAGGCCTAACTTGGAAGTCTTTTAAAATGAGTAATATGGGAGAAATTTCAGGATGCCAAGACACCAGAGCCCAGGATTAGAGTTTTTCTGTGCTTCTCTCCCTCTTTTCTCTACTTATATAAGTTGGGGCGCATTTGGATGCAAATACCAGGAAAACTTTTACTCAGTGGTTCAAACAAGGAAGTGCAGAACAGTGCAGAGAGCTGGCTCAGCTCTCAGGAAAGTCCTCAGGGGGGCTTTGCTTCTCCACTACCCTTCGTGCATGGCTTCATCTTCAGGACCCCACGTAGGCAGGAGGAAGGGGAAGATGTGCAACAGCCGACCTACCCTCCCAGCGCATCCGCCAGAACCTCCTAACAGCTGGAGCCGGTTGTGAAGGTGGAGATCTTTGATTGTTTGCTAATGTATTCCAGGTACCTAAAACTGCTGCCTCATAAAAATGTGCTGAATGAATGAGTGGATGGACGAATGGATGGTTGCCCATACAGGAAAATTGAATTTTTACCTCCTACAGTATCTATAGTAGAGTCAGCATGGGAGAAGGAGCTAGAATGAGCAAGGAGTGATCCTCACAGCCTCTGCCCCCCTACTCCCAACGCTGCATGGACTCTCTTGGCACTCCCGCTGGGCCTTCATCTTCCATGGGTAGGATCTCTTGAGAGATTTCTTTTTTCATATATCTGAGCAGAGCTGGACACCCCATCCCACCGAACTTTTATAGGAAATTCTTAACCCCCGTGGGGCATATTCTTCACTGGGGTGATGCGTGCTTCAATTTTTTGTAACTTCTCCTAGGCCAAAAATGATTGGCAGGAATGACATCCAACTATGACTCCAACAGGTACAATGGGCTGGCCCCCTTCTGCCTTTAGTAACAACATTAAACATAAAGCTGGCACAATTTTTGAACAAGAACTTCTCCTGGGAATATTTCCAGCATTCATATGCCATGTGCTGCAATAATAGAAGATTTATCTTTAACAAAGTTACACATAGTCAAACCAAATTTATGTCTCTTCTTTTCCCAAGGGGCGAAGATAGAATCATTCAATGTATGGAGGGTATTAAGGGGGCTTCAGGCCTGTGTTATGAACTGAATTGTGTCCCTTCCCCCCAACCCAATTCGTACCCCCAACCCAACTCATGAAGCTCTAACTTCCAATGTGATGTATTTGGAAATGGAGTTTTGGGGAGTTAACTAGGGTTAGATTACTTCATAAGGACGTGTATTAGTCTCGTTTCTTCACTTATAATGGAATAGCTGAAACTTGGTAATTTATAAAGAAATGAAATTTATTTCTTGCAGTTTTGGAGGCTGGGAAGTCCAAGGTCCTGGGTGCACATGTGGTGAGGGCCTTCTTGGTGCGGAGTCTCTACAGAGTCCTATGGCAACCAGAATATCACCTGGTGAGTATGGCATGCATAGGAGAGTTAACCTGCTCACTTCTTCTCTTTATAAAGCCATCAGAACCACTTCCTGATAACCCATTAACCCATTAATGGTCCAATAACCCCCTAAAGGCCCCATCTTTTAAATACTGCAATCGCATTTCCCACCCTCTTAACACTGTTACACCAGGGATCAAGTTTCTAAGACATGATCTTTTGGGAGACATATTCAACCCACAGCAGAATGGGACCCTCATGATGGGATCAGTGCCTTGATAAGAAGAGAAAGAGAAAGATGGCTCTCTCTCTCTCTGCCACATGAGGACACAGCAGAAAGAAGAAGCTGTCTGCAAGTCCCAAAGGGACTGTTGTAGATTGGATGTCCCCCCAACGTCACTGAGGTTTAATACCCACTGTTAACTGTTGAGGCTGGGAAATCCTATTATGGTAATTGAAAGGTGCAGCCTTGAAAGAGGTGATTAGATTGTAGGATCATGTCATAGTGAATGGATTAATAATGGTGGTCATGGGCATGGTTCTGAGAGCTTTAAAAGGAGAGTGCATGAAGAGCTATCTCTCTGCTCTGCTCTCTCTGCTCCATCATTTTCTACAAGGTGATACCCTGCTGTCACTGTTGCTACCACCAAGGCTTTCACCAGCTATGTTCCCCGGACTTTGGACTTCCCAGCCTCGGAAACTGTAAGTAATAAATTTTTGTTTTTTCACAAATTACCCACTTCCATGTATTTTGTTATAAGCAACAGAAACAGACTAATACAAGGACCCTCACCAGGAACCAAATCAGCCAGCACCTTCATCTTAGACCTCTAGATTCCAAAACTGTGAGAAATAAATTCCTGTTGTTTAAGCCATCTAGTCTGTGGTGTTTTGTTACACAGCCCTAGCAGACTAATACAGGCCTATAAAGGAGAATTTGACCAAGGAGCCAGCACCTCAACTCTGCCAGCCTCAACAATACCCCAATCTCCCTACCCATGGTTCCACCTACCACAATCTGACAACTTTTAATAGGTTTCTCAGTGAATCTTTGATGGATCATCAGATGATAGCTTTTTTATACTTGCAAAAAACCGCACTTTTTGAAAATAGAAAAAAAAATAAAGGTAACTAAATAACAGTCACCCGTAATCTTACCAAATAAACCTAATTATTTTCATTTTGCTAGTTCCCTTCCAGTCCTTGTTCACACATGTGGACTTACCGTACATGGTGGCAACCAGAGATTTACCTAGAGTTCTGCTTTTGCACTCAATAGAACATCATCAGCGTTCTTCACGTTGCCACAGCTTGCTAGATATACTAATGGCTACATAATCATCCTCAAATTTCTTGCACCATAATTCGCTTAACAAATAAATGAGTTTATTTCCAGCTTCTTGCCCCTATAGTTAATACTGCCATAAACATCCTTATGCACATTGTTCTTTTTTTTCTTGTGTTTAATAGTGGCTTAAAAGCAGCCTGGACACCATTGCCAGCTCTGGGCTGGCAGCTCACATTGTCCTATTCATCCTGAATCGCAGCTGCTGTTCATGGAAACCTGCTAGGTCTCTGACATCAGACTCTCAACAGACCACAAATGACCTAGAAGTGGCACAGTCCCCTACCCAGATGACGTGTCTGAAGACAGAAGGTCAGAACTCCACTTCCACCTCTGGAAGAAACAAACCAATGTTCACTCGGAAGCAATTGGGATCAAGCAACCTGCATGGGCTTCCACCTGCATCGAACAGAGGCTGCCCTTGCCTACCCTGTGCCCACTGAGCTATGTTAGCCCTGAAGTAGGGGTTGCTCTTCCTCTCCTATCGGATACTCCCTTAGCAGCGCTGACAGTCAAGATGGCCTGAGTTTCTACGGCCAAGATGCAAGCACCTTACTCAAGGAAAACAGACCAGATGCTTTCTTCCCATAGCAAAACAGCACTGACTTAGCAGCACCTTGATGAAGCCACCCCTTGGTTCCAGCTGCCCAGATCCCCAGAGCTTTCCATGTGCTTGTCCTTTCTGAACCTAGCCTGATGCCTTCTCTACAACCACATGAGCTGCTCTGCAGCCTTCCAAAAAGGTCTCTTTCTGTACATGTTAGACCAAGTCTGTCTCCTGCCTGTGAGCAAAGAGTCATCCGGATACCCCAGGTCCCCTAGTGGAGGAGCCCTTGGGATCCCAGAGATCACCACTCCAGGTCAGCCTGAGCGCCAGCAGTCAGGAGTGCGGGCTGGCTGGCCCCAGCCATTCATCATCACTATGACCAAACAAATCTTGACAAAGGACAAGGCAATGGTTTGATCCTGCTAAAAGGCAGCCACCCCTACAGCCTGTGCCTGCTCAGCATCCCAAGGGAGAGAGCAGGCCCAGGCCCCACCCAAATTCCTGAACAGAGTTCAGATGCCTGCCTCTGGCTTCCTGGGCTGGGCCAAGTGCAAGGAAATCCAAGAGTTGTCTGAATCCTGAGCCTAGCACCAACCTGCCATAGTGAAATGAGTGAGGGCCCTGGAGCCAGCCAGGACTAGGCTTGTACCCCAAAGCCATCAGTCACTCTTTATCAGCTGGGCAAAGAGCTTACTTCTCTGATCTTCAGTTTCCTCATCTGCAAAATGGGTGTAATAATCCTTATGCCTCAGAGTCCTCAGGAGAATAGAATTTGGGTCTCTGGAACATGACAGGTTGCAAAACTGAGCCATAATCTTTCTCACTGCTTGCTGTGGTTTGAATATGTCCTCCACAGTTCGTGTGTTGGAAACTTAATCCGCACTGGAGCAGTGTTGGGAGGTGGGACCTTTAAGGTCATGATTAGGTCATGAAAGCTCTGCCCTTGTGTATGGACTAATGCTGTTATCGTAAGTTCTGGATGAAAAGGATGAGTTCCTTCCCCCCCCGCCCCCACCTCCTCCTCCCTCTGGCCCCAGCATTCACCAGTGTTTGGGCGGGTGTGCACATGTATATTCTCTTCCTCTTCTACCTTCTGCCATGTTATGATGCAGCAAGAAGGCCCTCCCCAAATGTAGGCCCCTCGTTCTTGGACTTCCCAGCTCCAGAACTGTAAGAAATAAATCTTTGCTCTTTATAAACTACCTAGTCTCAGGTATTGCTATAGCAGCACAGAACAGAGTAAGACACTGCAGGGTTCTGCAGGGCATTCACCCTTCTGTCTGCAGGGGTGTTCACAGTGTCACCCCACCCAACCCCAAGCCCACTGTCACCAATTTGGACTGTGAGGCCCAGCCTGGGGAGCGGGGTGATTGCCATCATGTCAGGCCTTCCCTCCTCATGCCCTGTCATTACTTCCCTAACGAGACCCTACCAGGAAAAGGACAGAGGGCAGCTTCCTTCCTCTACTGGGACCTCTTGGAAGTGAGAGGAGCCTGGGCCACTTCCATTTTTTGAGGTTCCTGGTATACTAAAAATGAGGAAGGCTACAGTAGTTGTCGAATAATTTCAGTGTTCACACACAAAAAAATAGAGTACGATACATTTGTGTTATTGACAAGACAACTGAAGAACTCAACACATTTTCTGGTAAATTCTGAGCATGCCGTCCAAGGGCAGGATACAAGCTTAAAGCCTCAGGATGGCTATCTACTTGTTTTAAGCTGCTGGAGCTGGGACTATACCCTTAAAGTCTGAATTTCTAGAAAAATAACCAAACACTATGGAGAACCTTAACTGGATCCCACTCAAAGAAAACAGAGGGCAAGAGGGGGTAGGCATTTTTAGATGTTTAGGAACATTTGAATAAGGGTGGGATATAGGATTATTTTAGGGAATTATCATTTATTGTCTTCGTATTGATAATATAGGAGAACAGCCAAAAGAGTCATAAAATGGTTCAGGAAAAAATTTTACAAATAAAAGCATTTTTTATTTGCAGATAAAACATTTATGGCCAAATGGCGACCACTGCTGAGCCCAGGTGGTACTTCATCGTATTGTTCTTTCAACTTTTTCAGGTACTTAAAGTTTTTCATAAAGAAAAATTAAAATTTTTGAATTGCTAATACAAATGTATTGAAGATTTTTCTAAATATAATGCAATCACGTCGTGCCCTGGTGGCAGTAGGGCATGCAGTGCCTGAGTGTGCTGTGCAGGATGTTGGCTGGCCTGAGCATCCATCTGTTCAGGACAGCCTGTTCCAGGTGATGCCAATGGGAGGGCTTCAGTCACCACAACTTGAACCCTTCACAGGTCCTTGTTCCTCCAGCTACAAGCCACAGGGCGATACGGTGACAACTGTAACCATAGATTCCAGGCACCCATCATCTGGTTTGCATCTGGTGGAGCTCAAAAGGGAGAGTTCATCATCTCTACTTCATGGAGGGAAACTGACCCCAACGGGACAGGAACTTGTAGAAGTCACACAGTTGACATGTGGCCAAGTGGGGATTTGAACCAGTGGCATTCAGGCAAACCACTCTCTGGAAAATAAGAAAGAGAATGCAGGGGGTAGGGGGAGAAGGAGGGAAGCCTGATCTGTAGTGTCTGCCAATTTCTGTGGTGTAAATACTATCCTACCACCATGGTCGATTTCAAGGTACCAATGGTTTAATAACTAGCTTATAGAATTTCTGAATATTTAACAGTCAGCTCTAGCACAGCACTGATCCACTGATCTGAACCCAGTCCTGAGTGTCTGTCTCTCAAGCCCCTACTCTTTTCTCTGCCAGCATTTTCTACACTCTGATCCTTTGCACACCAATTTCACAATTTTACCACATTTGTGTTCCACCTGTTATTTATTAAATATTTTTCTTTAAGACACTCAACTTTTTAAAAGGCAGGTGACATGACTATCATTGGAAGCTAAATCAATTATTAAAAAATTTTTAAAGACACTTCACTTTTTTTTGGGGGGGTGGAATCCAGACCTGTGACCTTGGTATTACCAGCACCATGCTCTCCCAAGTGAGCTAACTTGCCAGCACAAGACACCTCATTTTTTAAAGACAGGTGACATGACTATCACTGAAAGCTAAATCACTTACTACAAAGTAGAAAGTAATGTTTAAATAAACATTAAATTCTTAAAATAATAATGTTCTTTGCACTTTCTAAAATATCCTTGCCATGTGCCTACCCTGGTGACCCAGAGGCTGCATTCTGGAGACCTGGGGCTTGTTCCTCTGCCCGCCTTCTGTGAAGATTATTGCATGAAAGGAACAGGGCTTCTTATAGGGTCCTTCACAAGGAGTCAGCAAACCCAATGTGAATGTGAATACGCTCAGTTAATATCAGTGTCTCTTGTACAGTCTTGATGTCTCCATAAAGCTCTTCGCCTGCAGCATCTCTGAGGACTTTAGGACCTACAAGGAACACAGCTTCTCCAGTACAGCCTGCTCCGTGGGACTGAACTGGGTTTCTGCAATGATTTTACCTGCACTCACAGCTTGGGGGTGGGATGTGATAATCAGCAACAGCAGAAACAGCCAACGTGGACCAAGACCCTCAAGAAACAGAGCCCCAGCAGGAAAACAGAAAAGAGAGGGTCAGGTAGAGGTGAAGGTACAGCTGGTATCTACCGAAGCTACCTGATGCCTACCTGATGATGTGACCACTCCACTACAAAGTATGTACTCTCAGAGATGCACACACATGTCATTGAGGGATGCGCAGGCTTCGTAACACTTCTAATCATAACAGCCCCAAAGGAGATCCATACAAATGCCCATCAACAGGAAAGTGGGTGACTCAATGATGGAATACTGGACAGTAAAGAAAAACTACTACTACATGCAAAAGAAGAAAGAATCTCTCACATAACATTAAGAAAAATAAACCAAACACCAAAGAGTAAATATGTGTGATTCTATTTCATAATGCTCAAAAACAGGCAAAGTAATCCATGGCAACAGAAATTACAATAATGGGGTATTCATGACTGAGAAGCCCATGGAAGCTTCCAGGGGCACTGGTAATGTTCTCCATCTTGACCTAGACTGTGGTTACAAAGGTGTTTTCACCTCATAAAAATGTGTCAAGTTGTACACATAAGATGTCTGCACTTTACTATAGGTAATGTTATATTTCAATATAAAAAAATTAATAAATGTAAGAAAAAGCTTTTAAAAAAAAACCCAGCATAGTGCAGGGTGAGGACAATGAGGGTGAGGGGCAGGGAATGGGAGTGAGGAATAGTGATAAAAGGAACTCATCCATACTAAAAGAAAGGCAAGGCCTCGCTAGGACCAGTGGGGATCATGTGCCATCTAAGAAAGAAAAGGAAGAGGAGGAGGAGAAAGAGGAGAAGGTGAGGAGGAGAAGGAGCTAGCCTTTGGGAAATCTGGACAAAACTTTGAGGCTTCCAACACTGTCCAGGGGACCCTGCTTGGGCTCTGATCCCTGGAGTCCCGCAAGCACTGTGCAGTATGCACATCACCCCTGTCCATGGCCCTGGGAAGGTAGACATCACTTACAGAGGAGGCAGATCAGCTCCTGAAAAACTGAAGCCCTTCCTGAGGCCTGGACCTGGAAGGCTGACAGCTGGAACTCCACTGGAGCTCTGGGGACTAGGAGAGTTTAAGCTGTGACTACAGGCAACCTAGGATTTCTTATGAGCTGAGAAATGGGAGCAGGGGCAGGTGACCAGGTCCTCAGAGGGAGGGGAGAGTGGTGCATGTTGGAGACTCAGGAGAGAGAAATGGCCCCATAAAGGAGAAAAGCTCGTCGTGGGTAGCTCACTCGCAGGCCAGCATGCACCAGAGTTAGACATCAGCACACCTCCTCCATGAGATCTGCCATATCCAAGTACCACCTGTGCTTTTATTTACTTAATACTTCTAAATCAACTCACTTTTTTTTACTTAAATATTTTAAAAGGTAGCTTTGTCCAAAGAAGATACACAAATGGTCAATAAGCACATAAAAAGATGTTCAACATCACTAATCAATTAGGATTAATAATTAGGGAAATGCACTAATAATTAGGGAAATCAAAACCACAATGAGATACTACTTCACACCCATTAGGATGGCCGTTATTTAAGAAAAAGAAGAAAAAAAGTCTTGGCGAGGATATGGAGAAATTGGAGCCCTTGTGCATTATTGGTAGGAATGTAAAATGGTGCAGCCACTGTGGTAAACAGTGTGGTGGTTCCTGAAAAAAATCAAACATAGAATTACCACAGGATCCAGCAATTCCATTTTTGGATACATACACAAAAGAATTGAAAGCAGGGTCTTGAAGAGATATTTTTACACCCCATGTTCATAGCAGCATTACTTGCAATAGCCAAAAGGTGGAAGCAACCCAAGTGTTTATCACAGGATGAATGGATAAACAAAATGTGGTATATACATACAATGGAATATTATTCAGCCTTAAAAAAGGAGGAAATTCTGACACATGCTACAACATAGATAAACCTTGGGGACATGATGCTAACTGAAATAGGTTGGTCACAAAAGGACAAATACTGTATGATTCTGCTTACGTGGGTACCTAGAGAAGTCAAAATCATAGAGACAGAAAGTAGAATGGTGGTTGCCAATGGTGGTTGGGGGGTGCAGGGTATGTTTAATTGGTATAGAGTTTCAGTTTTGCAACATGAAAGGAGTTGTGGAAATGGATGGAGATGATGATTATACACAATGTGAATATACTTAATGCCACTGAACTGTACCCCTAAAAATGGTTAAGATGGTAAATTTTATGCTATGTGTATTTTACCACAGTTTTTAAAAAGCAGCTTTGTATCACTACTACAAATGAAAAACTTCTGCCCTAAAGGAAAAGTCTCCATAAAATTAAAGGCAATTGCACCCCCAAATACAGGCTAGTGTTAATGTCACCCTAGATGCTGGTGCCTGCTGAGGATGTGCACAAAGACCTCATCTCACCTTATTAAAAGGGGAGATCAGCAAGTGCCAGGAAAGTGTTAACAGTACCCTGGAACCAACTTTCTCCTTGACAAATTGAGAAGGGCTGAAAGTGAGCTTTAAAGGCAGCTGCCTTCTCCTCACCTGATTTAACAGGGTGGTGTTTGTGGGCCTCTATAATCGTTTCTCATGCAAGGAGGCATAGGCATCCCGCACTCTGAAAGACCTTGTAAGGACAAGCAAGCAGAGGCCACGAGCATCTCGGGTCGGGGCAGGACAGGGCATGCCAACAGAGATGAACAAAGCAGGGAGACCCCCACCAAGAAGAGCCCCATGCAGGCCCGAAAAGTGGCCTGGGGCTGTCTGGGCAGGGAATTCCAGGGTTTTGGGTGTCTGAGCATGGGTACCTTGGTCCCAAAGACCCCTTACCCTGTGAAGAGGGGACCAGCTGGAGGGGGTTCAGAGCATAGCTCTCTTAAAGGGCTGGCCCAGGGTGGGGACCCAGCTACTTTGGTCTAGGGGCTATATTTCCCGGAGGTAAGTAAATAAGTCAGTCTCATTAGGCCAGGGCGTGGCCTAGATAGACAGGTGATGGATGGAAGGAAGGGAACTGGGAGGAATTATGAAGGATGTCACTAAGGAGGCACCAGTGGACATCTGATGATTTAGCCCACACTGCGAGCTTCCCCTTTTCCTGGAAACAGTGCCTCAGTTTTCCTTTGGGAAGCTACTGCTCTCCCAGATCCTCAGTACATTTGTTTGGGCAAAGGTGACTCCACCCCTTCCCTCTATAGAAGGCAGAAGACCCAGCCCTGGCTGGTCAGAAGATTCTATCCTTCCCCTCTCCCCCCATCCCCACAATGCTTCTGAATTCAGCCGCACCTGAAGCTAAATCCACCCTTCCCCTTAGTTTAAGCTTCAGAACGATGCATCCTTTGAATGACATGGTGTTTGTGTTTGGGAGGTAGAGGATGTGTTTCACTACAATCTTGTTGTTTTCGGGGCCCCTGGAGGATTTCAGCTAGTCTATAGAGGATCTTCCCAACCACTCAAGTGCCCCTGAAGTTCCAGGTCTAGTGGGCCTTCAACACTCTTATTGACGGAAACACCCCCCACCCATGTTAGGACTTGCAGTCAGGTTCAAACGTTAAATCTAACAGATATTTAATTTTAAGGTTTTAGCCTTTTTTTATTTTGCATTCTGGTCTCCAACATCTCCATAAGCTCTTGGAAAGCGCCTGGGCTCCAAGCCCTATGGCTATCACGCCTGACACACAAACAGCGCAGCACGCGGGGCGCGCCGATGACCCGGCCTCATAAGGTCCTCGTGCTGGCGGGCGGGAGCGGGCGGGCAGGGTCTCGCACGCATGCTTGCGGGGGCGGGGCTGTACCTCGGGCCTGCGCGTAGTCGCTCGGCTGGCGGGGGGGGGGGGGGGGGGGGGGCGAGGCAGCGACGGACGCGCGCCCGAGGCGGCAGCCGGGGCTAGCGGGACTTTGTGGTCTTCTGACCCTCCTTTGGACCCATCCTTCCTAAGGCGCTCTTCCCCGCGCCCGCCACGTCCTCAAGAGGCGTCCCACTCTCGGCAGGACCGACCCTGGGGGATGGAAGGGGTTCGCCCCCGTAGCCCTCCGGGGGCCCCGAGGAGACGACCGTGCGTGGACTGACCCGCCGTCCTCCCCGAGGGGTCCATGGGCGCGTCCCCGCGGGCGGGCCGTGGGCCTGCGGGCGGCGAGCGGCGGGATCGCGGCGCCAGGGAGGGCCGTGCTCGTGCTCTCCCACGCGCAGGCCGCGCGCGCGCGCTCCCGCCGCAGTCCCGGCCGCGCCCGCCCCGCCTCTCGGCGCCGGCCCTGGAGCCCTGTCCGCGAGCGGCAGCGGCGGCCCGAGGGACGATGAGCGGCGCGGTGCGGCCGGGCCCGGCCCGGCTGGCCGCGCTGGCGCTGCTGACCTGCAGCCTGTGGCCGGCGCGGGCGGACAACGCGAGCCAGGAGTACTACACGGCACTCATCAACGTGACGGTGCAGGAGCCCGGCCGCGGCGCCCCGCTCACGTTCCGCATCGAGCGCGGGCGCTACGGGCTCGACTCGCCGAAGGCCGAAGTCCGCGGCCAGGTGCTGGCGCCGCTGCCTATCCACGGAGGTGAGTGCCGGCCCGGGGAGAGGGCAGCCCAGCGGGCGGTGGTCCTCCGCCCCGCCTGGAGCCGGGGCGGCGGGGCCCGAGTGTCTGGTCCCCGACCCGGGCTCGCCCGCTCCGCGCCGCTCGGCCGACGGCCCCGAGGTCGAGGTCTCCGTGGTGTAGAGCCCAGTCTGTTCACAGCTGGGAGTGAGGCTCCATGAGCATTATTGGGTTTCCCCATTCCTTTTAGAAGAAACTCAGAACGTTCTTTTTTTTTTTTTACGTTTAGGGAGCTTATTTACTGGAGGGCATTGAACTGCGAGTTTGCAGGGACAGCTTAGACAAAGGAGGTGGTGCAAGAGCGCAAAACTAATTCACGGTGGATGAGATCTTAACCTGCATTTTAGAACCGGCAGGTTTGTTCCCGAAATGACCGACTGTTAAGGCTGCATTGGATCTCGAAGGATGAGGCCTTTTTCTAACGTAAAATCGTGCCGTTTTTCTTAAGTGGTAAATAGGTGGCGGGGGAGAGGGGGTAGAAGAAGAAAATGGGCATCTTCTCTGTTCTTTTGCCTCTTGTTCTACCCCAGTAGTTTTACTGTAATTTGATGCCTGAAAACTTTATATTATGAGGAAGCCGATACCAGTTGGAACTAGTAATCAAGAGGAAAATGGGTAAAATTTTCAAGAATTGTCTTTAAGACCTTTTTGCTTAACGTCATGTTTTCTCATAAACATGGGCTCTGTTAATTATTTGCTGTAAAGATATATTGGTTTAAATTACTGATATTGTTTTAAACGTTTTACACATTGTGGACTATGATGTTTTGTTTTTTGGCCCACTGAGAACTTTTGGAAAATGCTATCTTCTCCATCCCCACTCTCATCCTGAGAATGCCAAGAGGGGATTTTTTAAAAATTGCTATTCATGTTAGGATGACCTACACTAGGCAACCTAAGTAAAGTAATGTTTATTTTTTTACTCTCAAATATTAAAACATTATGCCCTTCTGAGATGTGTGTTTGTATGCTGAAATGCTAAGCTGTTTTCTTTGAGGCAGTCTGGCTGGAGGAAAAGAATCACATAAGGCTTTTACTGTAGCCTGTCACCAGCTTAGTCTGGCTTTTAAAAGTTCGTTTTTACACCAGTAATTAGGTGCTTAAGGTGAATTTCTCATCTCCACTTTCTTAAAAACGGCAGGTTTGCCATAGAAACGACTTTTGTCTTGGATTCATTCAGTAAATATTTGTGTGTCTGCTCTGTGCCAGTCACTGTGGTTGGGATGCATAATTTTGCCAAACTATGGCACTAACAATGGTAGCCTATTTTCTGGAGGAGAGAACCGTGAGGGTCACGTGGAAGGGTAGAACGAGGAAGAGAGAAGCAAGCTGTTATGGAGCAAGAGCTGGCCTTGTGCTGTGTTTTTTAAATCTTTGGTTTGTCTTGGGGCTTGGTTCCTTCAAGCACCCTAAATCCATGGCCCTCACTTTAGATTCTTGCCTCCAAAGTGTTTCCTGTGCTTAAACTACTTGTTGCTTGCCTGTCACCCAAACAAAAGCCCCATCTTTGAGAAAGCTTGTTGTAGGGTGTTTCAGTAGGAGGGTGTTTGGAACTAATGTGCACTGATGTGTGAATGAAGGTTAGTCCTTTCCCCCTCTCACTGGGGAAGTAACATTGTAGGATTAAAGGTTCCCTGAGTCACATCTGTGCTATATGTATATTGTGTGACTTTGGAAAAGTAATTCTGTCACCTAGCCTCTTTCTCCATCTATAGAATGGAATAAGTATCTACATCCAAAGGTTGTTGAGAAGTTTAAATGGTTCCTGGATTGTTAAAAGAGGAGACTTCTTAACCTAAATGAATCTCTATATTGGTGGGATTTCAGACACTGCATCAAAGTGAACAAATTTGGGCAGTGTGTGAAGACTGAGTGTGAGGGCAGTTCCTCTGAATTTGTCTTCTCTTCCTTTCCTTGATAATCTCTGGGGATGGTCATTTTGTGTCTGTACTGAATGAAATTGCTCCAGGTTTTGTCATTGTGGTGGTGGTGGGATCCTGTACGTGGTTTGAGCTGGCTTTGTATCAAGGGGTCTTTACACTTGTGTCTTTTCAGTCCCTCAAATATTTAATTGAAATCCTCCTGTATGCCGAACACCATGCAAGGCACAGGGAAATAGGAAGGGGCAACAGCAGTGAACAAAACAGATAAAAATCTGTCTTTCTGAAGCTTACATTTCTAGTGGAGGTCTTTATAAGTTATTCTACATATAAATTGTTTCTAAACCTATGGGTTTATATGAAATCCAAGGTGTTCTGCTTTTGCAGCAGGAACTTAGGAATGTATTTTTAAAACAAAATCTGTTAAAATTATTCATGTTTAAGAAAATGATTTAAAATTGGAGTAATATTTGGGTATTTTACTCTATAACCTTGATTTAGTGAGTTTCAACATTTTATATTTTTAGAAAAAAATGTTACATTCCTTATGACCTTTATTGTCTTATAATTTTGAATTCTTGACGTGTTTATTGAGGAGTTACTGTGTGTTAACACTAAGTAAAGTGATGTTCAATTAAACACACAAAGTTATGAAACAATTTCTGGCTCAAAAACAGCTGTGGCCCATAGATATGAAATTCATGAGAAATTATTTTGAGGGGAAGTGTTTGGTAGAAATGAACATAAAGACAAAAGAACTTTTCAGCTTTCCTAGAGCTTAACATGATGGTTCATTTTAAGTCTGTGGCTTGATTTGTGAAATTAGACACTTTTCTTGTTTTGTCAGTTAAGCATGTATGAATTACTGAATAAGATTTATTAATCAAAGAGCAAATTGGCAATTTTTTTCTTAGGTGCTTTGGTATTTGAAAAGTACATTTTTGAAAGTGTTGCACTTTATATAGTATACTTTATAAAATACTTTATAAACAAGTGTTGTAGTTTGAAAACATCTTTGTCATTAAGTAGAATGCTTTGGTGAGTGGAGATTCAGTTGTTTGGAGCTAACAACTTCCATATTTTACCCGATAAAGAATTTTTACAAATGAAGTTTTGAAGACACATGTATTTGTGCACAGATCACAGTTACTTTACGTACTCAACAGGCAGGCTTAGAACTAGGAACAAAATTTTTAATACCTTTGTAGAGCAGACTAGTGTCTACCGTGCAGCAGACATTGTAAATGAGCTTTATGTGTGCGCACACTAACTTTTTGTTTGAGCTCAGAGTGGGGGTTGGGAGAGGAGAAAGCCCTGTGTTGATGATGTAATTATGTATGCAGATGTGCTTGTGGGAAGAATTTGGTATGGGCTACTTTTTGCTTTGCATAGAAATGTTCAGGATTGGGTGGTACAGCCTTAGAGAACAATTTTACCACATGAAAAACTTTTTCTGCTATCTTGTTGACTGGGATTGCAATAAAATTCAAAAAAATAAGTCTGAGATTTTTATGTTTAAAGAAAGTGATCCTATTAAATGAGCCCTTTAATGGTTTCTTTAATGAACCTGAAATTGGTTTTAAAAATTCTCATAAACACTGAAGGAGATTGATGTCAAAACAGGAATTTCGGTGAAAGAGGCTATGTAATATTAGAACTTATAATAACAAAGTCAGGGGCTCCTGGACATAGAGATTTCAAAATATTCAGAGAAAAAGTACATATTATCTTGGGAGCAGGGTGCTGAACATTCAGAAAGAGAAAAGAGAATGTAGAAGGCGCTGGAGGGCCTAAAAACCAAATTTGACATAAACAGGCAAAAAGAAAAAGGGGATATGTGCGATAAATTATATTCATATTGAACTTTACAGCTTAGAAAATGTTTTTACATATCATGTTTTTCCTTCACTTTTGGGTGATTCTGTTAGCATATACACATTAGAATATTTCTTAAAAACCACTTAACCTCCCCACCAAATCCCTATCCTGCTATCACCTCATTTCTCTTTCTCTTACAGCAAAGCCTCTCATAAATGTTGTCTACACTTGTTCCCTCCAGTTTTTCCTCCTGCTGTTCACATTGTGAAGATCTTTGATTGATGTGCCAATATTTTGATAAAGATATGAGATATTTAGTTGATATCGTGGATGACAGGGTCAGGATTCCTAAGATCTCAGTGTGTAGATTGATGGGCTGAAGCTAAGAAAAAAAAGTTAGTAAGAAAGAATATATATATATATAGTCCTGAATTTGGGTTAAACAAATCACCTGCATTGTGGGGAGCTGAAAGGAGGTAATGCTTAGCTGCTTGTCACAGACAAAGCCTGTGAGCTTTCACTGACTTTGCCCCAGGTCTAATCTTGCCCTGATCCAGAACAGCACCCACCCCACTTCACATAGGCCAAACACACCTTTAGACATGAACAGACTACAGAGCATTATTTTGAATGTTGTGAAAGAAAAATCCTTCATTTGATGAAAGGTTAGACTAGATAGCTTCTGAGATCCCTCCCATCTTGAACAAGGTGTGACTATAAAGTGATAAAACAAATCTTTTTAAACAGACCAGAACATACCCATTAAGGAGAGTATTAAAACTTTTAAAACCAGTCACGTTGGGGGAGAGTGTGTGTGTACTTATATATATGCACATATTATGCAGAAGTGAAAACATTAATTTAAATATTGTTAGCGTAAGTTTTGTGAGATTAACTTTTTGATTAAACAATTAAAAATTATTTGCAGTATACCTAACCTTTTTCTTTCCTAGATAGATTTGAATTTTGACAACAATAGAAAGTTATTTAGAGGTAGTTGTGGTCGATAAAGTGCCTGTCTGAGCAAAGTAATGAGAGTTGTGTTTAAAAAAAGAGAGAAACTGTAAAAAATGGAGACCTATTTTTTATGTGATTGCAAACTCTTTCTTTACATAATTCTCATAGAGGAAGTCCAGTAATGTTTTGGGCCTTGTCCTCATCAGTAGGATGAATGGATAGTCTTCAGGGCTAGTTTTTTTAGGTATAGGGCTAGTTTATTTTAGGTATAATATAGTTGACTTGTTTACAAAATAAAACTATTAAGTTTTTCAAGACCATCAACATTTGTTTTATCATCCTTAAGTACTTTATGAACTAGGCATTCATTATTTTCTATAAATTGTAAATGTGTAGTTTACTGTTGGAGGCAGTTTTGAATAAAACAAAAGGAAACCTTCAAACGTCAAGTAAAATAAATCAGAAAGTATGTAATAAGCAGATACTCTATGCTTGTGTTATGCAAGACCTGTGGTGTGTGCGAAAGATGTGATATATAGTTCCTGCATGAGAGAGCTTGGTCATCTTGTTGAGATTAGCCTTGTCTGTATAACACAACTAGGAAGGATGTGCCACTCTAGAAGACCACAGGCTATCTTCAATACACAGGTGGGTTTTGTTCTAAAGCAGGGGTCTGCAGACTACAGCCTGGGGCCAGCAAAACAGAGTTTTATTAGAATATATCTATGCCCATTCGTTGACATGTCTGTAGCTGCTTTTGTGCTATAGCAGCAGAGTTGAGAGTGCTTATGACAAGAACCTACCTGACCTGCAAGCCTAAAATATTTAATCTCGGCCCTCTCAGAAAAAGTTTGATGATCTCTGTTCTGAATGTTCATTTATACCTTAATTTTTCCCATTAAAGACTATTATGGATGAGGATTTGAATCCTAAGTTGTCCTAAACTGTGAGCTCGTGGAAGTTGAGGATAATGTCATCTTTGTTTTAGCCAACCACCTGAGACTGTGCCTGGCACTAGCAAGCTACTGGCATATGTGATTACATTTAATCCTGTGGTGCTCAGTCTGGTAGTGAAACTGATGGCAGGCTGTGTAGGAAGGTGTGCGGGAAGAAGTGGGGTGAGGTTGGTGATGGGCAGAGTATACTGTAGGGCCTCTGTTATTGCACTAGATTGTAAATAGCATAGAGACCAGAGACATGAAAAATCATTTGGACTTGTAGTCTTGAAAGTCTTCATTGAATATGTAGAATTTGAGCTCAAGCTTGAGAACTTCTGCTTCCAGCTATAATGGTACTCCACTTGGCACCAGTTTACCTTTCCACCTTAACTGACTAGAGAACCTGAGAAAGTTATGAAACAGCAATTTTAGAAATAGGTCAATAAGTAGAAAAGGACAGAGTGATCCCTGAGAGAAGGTAAATAAACAAGGAAGCCCTATCATTGCCTCAGCTTACTGCCTAAACAGAGTTTCCAGGCTGCAGCACTGGGAGAAGGAACCCACATAGAGTCTGGTGGTCTTCTAAGTTGATGAGAGAGTTCAGAACTCTAGGAGGCTGAGGCGGCTTGAATGTCTGAGATAAGATACCAGAGAGGAGGGAGTTGCACAGAGAGCCAGCTCTGGATTGCTATAGAGAGGTTCCCTCAAGTCTTTGGTTTGGCATTGATCTGCATATCTCATGAAGAAACTGCTGGAAGCTGGGGAGAAGTGCCAGAAATTTGTAGGTGAAACAATTCTTGGGGTTTACACAAGGCTGGGCATATAATAGTTCATATGCTCAGTAATCAGAGTAGAAAGACCTAATGCACTGGGCATGGAATGAAGCCGAATTAGCCCGAGAGAAAAACTTATTCTGGACCCCCTAACAAAGCTTAAAAGCAAACTTAAAAGGATCTGACTCATTCTAAGTAACTTAATTGGTCCCATAACAAAGCGCAACAATATTTAAAGGAATACATCAAAATCCAGCTTCCAAAAACATAAAATCCAACACCCTCACCCAATCAGAAATTACAAGGCAGGCAAAGAAGCAGGAAAATATGATCAATAACCAGACAAAAAAAAGGTAGAAAAAGGCACACAGGACTGAATTGCAGATGTTAATGTTAAAACAGCTACTATAAATATACTCAGTGTATTCAAGGAGGTAAGAGAAAACATGAACATGAGGAGAAGAGAAATAGTTATTTAAAAACACCCACATCAAACTTCTAACTATGAATTCAGCCTTGAGAAAGTGTAAGATTTATATTGGCGGAAAAAAAGAGGAGGAAAGAGTATAGCAAGAGGATGATATTTCTTGCTTTGGTGCTCTCAGTTTATCCCAGGCATAATGTATTTAACACATATTGGGTACGTGCTGTGTACCAACAATGGTGTTAAGTATTTTACATGGATTACATTTAGTCCTCATAACAGCCCTAGGTGGTACTATTATCCTCATTTTGTGGATGGGGAATTCGAAGCACTCCCGTCTCTCTCATTTAGTATGTTTTTTCCTTATAGCACTTACCATGATTGGAAATTAAATATCTATTTTCTTTATTTCCGAGGGCAGAGATCCTGTCTCTTGTGTCCACTCTTGTATATTCAGTGATTAATGTGCCTGGAACATAGTAGGGTGGTGCTGAGTAATTAGCGTTGGATGAATTAAAGAGAGTGAGGTCTGTGGCTTGGGGATTCTGCAGAGTTGGGACTTAATGTAGGTCTGTCTGACTGTAGCGCCCATACTTTTAACTACTTTGTACGGCCTCCCAAGTGTATTTAATAAATTATGATATATCTACTCAGTGGAATGTCACACAGCCATATAGCGGGTCATTGTGAAAGCTGTGTATGTGCTACAAAACTAAATGCAAGGTGATTGATCTATCACTATGTTAAATTTGTTTACAGTGGACAAGGACTCAAATTGGTATACAAAAATAAAAATGGTGCTGATTGATTAGATCATGGGTGACGTTTCTCTCTTTTTTAAAAGTTATTCTTAATTTTCACTACAAAAGGGGAAAAAAATCTTCTCAGGGAAAAGGCAGGTAGGGAGTCATTCTCTAAAGGGTATAACCAGGAACAGGTAAGTGTCTACAGGTCATTTTTGTTGTTGTTGTTTGTTTTGTTTTTTAAGTTTATTCCCTAGCTTCAAGAACAATGGGATGAATTCCAAGTATTGGTTAGAATGAATAGGAAACTGGAAGACACTGGAAATGTGTTGAAAAGGGAAAAGGGTATACGTTTTCCCTAGTAAGATAAGAGGAACTCTAGGTCCAAATATGAAGCAGGCTAAAATGTGGCATAATTTTACGCAGTTAGTGAATCCTAGAGAAGGAAATGGAATCCTAGCACAGGACTCAACTTTTCTGTGAGTGATATTTATATGATGATGATATTAATGCTTTTATTGATTTCGTTGGTTTTCACTGTTTAGAATTAATCTGTAGTTGAAGCATGGAAGACTAAATTATAGTTACAGAGCAGAAAGGAAATGATCTCAACCTTAAGAATATACAAATATAGATGATGAAGGTGGAGTAAAGGAAGAGAGAAAAGTGATGTTAGGGATGGGTGAGGGAGTCAGTATGTTCATCTCACAGAGTGAGGATTCAAAAGATAGTTTGTAGAAACTAGAAGGTTTAACCATAGAGGGAAATAATGAAATAATAAAACCAGGAGAAAGGGGAGATGGAGAAGAGTAAATGAGCATAATTCTGATTTGTGCCATTATAAACCCACAGATGATGTTCAGAGTTGAAAAACCAAGAAAAAATGGCTATATGCCTTTTTAGAACTGTGGAGGCTGGCTGCCAGAACTAAGAATCATTAGTTAAAAGTGTTTGACTCTGGGGAATAGGGGCTGGAAGGGTTGAATGGGGCAGGTGTGCTTCACAGTAAGTCACTGGATAAATTTGCCTTTTTCATAGATGCATGTGGTAACATTCCGACTCTTTCCTCTTGGCTCACTGCAAATGAATCTGCTCTATTTTTTTCTCCTTTGAAGAAGCTCCCTGTTTTCCCAGCATCTGAGCTCTTTTCGAACTCCATGACATGCTATATGATTTAGGATTATGCGTATACTAAGCAGTACCTCAGGAGATCTACTTGGGCAGTGAAATCAAGAAATGCTACCTACCATTGAATTAAATGACTTTATTTTATAACAGGTCTAAGTCCATGTACCTAAAGTAATTTATTAGCATAGCTCCTGCATTGCCTGGCTCATAGTGTCTCCCTTTTCTCTGGCAGCTGCCTCCCTCCCAAATCCATTGTGGTAAGCCCTTAGCATTAATTGAATTGAGCTCAATGTGATCCTGACCCTGGTCACCATTGGATAGAGTGATTTGTCTCTCAGCACTCTCCTGGCTTCTCACTTCTCTCCTTATTTGATGTAATTCCATGATTCTTCTTGATAATCACTGCTTTTTCCTCTGTCCTGTATTACACTTGGCAAAACCTCAGTCCTAGATGAACCATGTACTAGTCACCTTCTACATGCTTCCTATAGCCAAGCGGCTGAATGTTGCTGGAGAACATCTTAGAACCCAGCTGACTGAGATTTGAGATCACAAATTTTCCAGAACCAAATAGACAATGTCCAGTAAACCAAAAATATTTTCTTGTAAAGAGGTAAGACACCTAACTCTCTGAGACAACAAATTTTTTCTTTCTTCACATGCCTCCTATTACCACTTCCTGTATCTTTATTTTTATCCTGGATCTCTCCTCTGGGCTCTAGATTCATATATTCAACTGCCTACTTGGTGTCTTTACTTAAACGTCTCAAGGACATCTCCAAATTGATAAGCCCTAGATGGAGCTTTGATTTTTTTTTCGTCTCCGAGTCTGCTGTCATTACTTCCCAGCCTTCCCCATCTCAGTAAGTGACATTGTTGTTCACCCTTGTTAGTTAAATAAATTTGGGGGCCATCCTTGTTGCTTTTCCTCACATTCCATATCTAACTCATCCTCCACAATTTACGTTCAGAATGTATCACATCTGTCGCTTGTCATTTTTGTGGCTGCCATCTTAGTCCAGGCAGCTATCATCTGTCTTTCTTGGACTCCATGATTCTTCTCTAAACTTCCATCAATCTTTTCTCCCTACAGTAGGCAGAATAATCTTGAAGGTTCATCTTTGCCTAAAACTCTAGTGGCTTTTCATCATCCTTATGATGGAAGTCTGAACTCTTCACTGTGGGATATGAGGTACTCACTGCTTGGTAAGCTCCAGCCTCTCTTTCCCTCAGGTCATTCATCTTGCCCTCGCTCAGCTGCCGATGCCATTCTGATATTCTTTCAGTTCCTAGGGCTTCTAAATGTTCTTTACTATGTGTACCTTCTGGCTGGTATTCCAACCCCTCCACTGCCTTCTCCCCTGCAATGTTTGCTGTATTAGTGGAGCTTTACATTCTTTGGTCTGTATAGTGGCAAGTTAAAGGGGCAGACGAAGACATGAGAGAGGAATTGCACAATCTTAGAACTTAATGGCCATCAGTGGTCAACAAGTCTAGCCTCCCATCTGAGACTTCAGCATTCCTATTGTATGATTGTACAGCTTAAGCCTGAACAAATGCAGTGACAGAAATCTACCACATTTATCTCTGGAAAACTGAATGTTAGAAAGTCTTTTTCATCTGAAAAAAAAAAGAAAATTGGTTCAAATATTGGTAGACAGTTGTCAGTTTCCTTGTCTGATCCAAGTCCTCTAACTTTTAGGCTTCATATCTCTGTTTCTTTTGCCCATTCTTAGGAATATGGTATCTTAAACTTCAGAATGTGTTTGTCTATTAATATTTCACTTAAAAGGTGTAGTGGGTTGCTATGGTCAGAATGTTGGTGTCTCCCCAAAATTCATACATTGGAATGTAATCCCTAGTGTGATGTATTAAGAGGTAGGGCCTTTATGGAGTGATTAGATCATGAGGGTGGAGCCCACATGGATGAGATTAATGCCCTTATTAAAAAGGCTGAATGGAGCATGTTTGCCCTTTTTGACCACATGAAGACACATAGAAGTCTCCATCTTTGAAGCAGAGAACAAGCCCTCACCAGAATCTGCTGCCACCTTGATCTTGTACTTCCCAGCCTCCAGAGCTGTTAGGAATAAATTTATGCTGTTTATAAATTAGTGTAACATTTTATTATAGCAGCCCCAATGGACTAAAACTTGGGTTGAATAGTGTCCTACAAAAATTCATGTCCACCTAGAACCTCAGACTTGTGCACCTACAACCTCAGAGTGTGACCTTATTTGGAAATAGGCTCTTTGCAGATGTAGCTTGTTAAGGATCAAGATGAGATCATATTAGTTTAGAGTGGGCCCTAAATCTAAGACAGTGTCCTTATAAGAAGAGGAGAGGATACAGAGGAGGTGGCTGTCACTTCTCTCCCCCTAGGTGACAGAGATGCAAAGGACTAATCAAAGTCCATTTCTTCTGAGCAGTGAGAAGCCCCGAAGGGGTTAATTTCCAGGAACCCTCAACAGAGAGGCATTCCTCATGGGAAATTAACACTGAACTGGGGTTCTTTCTCAGTATTTATTCTCCAGGCCAAAAAGTTATAGAAAAGGAACATAGGTGGAGTTATGGCTAAGTATAGTCTAACAATAGAAGCTGGTAACATCAGTGAAATAACAAAGTGACATTTCATAATGCAAAAGTAAAAAGTTAAGTCGGTCCACCAACAAAAGCTTGTTCTTAGCAAACACTTTCTTTCCCTACAGCAATTTCCTCAGCATATTTACATAACAATCAAGCAACTTTCTTAATATATCAATCAGTGGGTTAACCTGTACCAAGGGCATCTGTCCTTGAGCCAGCAATTTTGCTGTGTTACAATTCTTTATCTACAACAGAGACTTTAGCCCAAGGAAATTTTCCTGTGTTTTGCAAGCTTAACATTTCTATGTGTAATTTTAAAAAGTTAGGCAATACCTGAAACTGCAGGGCTTTGGAGGCTAGGCCCTGTGAAATACATTTGCTTTATTAATGTTAGTGCTCTCTACAGGTGGCCCTGGGGAAAAGGAAGTAGACAGAGATTGGAGTTATTCTTCCTGAGGCCAGGGAGTGCCAAGGCTTGCCGGCAACCACCAGAAGCTAGGAGAGAGACTTGGGATGGTGTCTGGCTCGGGCTAAGGCCTGGAATCCTCACACAGTGCCAGTTGTCTAGCTCCTAATCCTGTTTGTGACGCCAATTGTAAAGCTACTCAGCCATGCTAGTTGTTGGGCTCTTTTACCTGCCGGTAATCCTGCTGACTGGGCCGATGGTTGAGCTGAGGCTGGTTCTGGAGCTCCCAGACCCCTCAAGCCAATTCACAGACTGGGTCACCAGACCCCACACATGCCAGACTGGGTCACCAGACCCCTTCACACAGGTCTGTGAGCTAGGTAACCAGCCAAAAGGTCCTTGGAAGCCGTAGGTTGGAAAGCATGGCCTCACAGGGCAGATGCCTGAGGCTAACGTCCACCCCCCTGCTTCACTACACTTGATCTTAGCCAAAAGGCCGAGAAGCGATACACCCCCCTGCTTCACTAAAACTCCTCTCTCTCCCTCTCTGTCTCAAAGACACGAGAATAGCAACAAAACTAAAAAGATACATTGGCCCGTATGCACACTAACTCCACATACACACACAATTTGCTTACAAAGGATGCTGAACCACACCCAACTGGACCCCAGGCAAGGGGCCCTGACCAAACTATTCTATTTTCCCAACAGTTTCTCCCTCAGAGCCTCCAGAAGAAACCACCTGCCAACATCTTGATTTCGGACTTCTGGCCTCAAGAACTGTGTTGTTTCAAGCCACCAAGTTTGTGAAATTTGTTATGGCAGCTACAGGAGACTAGTAACAAAGGGAAACCCAAAAGCGAACACAGCATTGCAGGTTTGATTGTGCCAGTGCAGAAGAAAGTGAACTACTTTTTCCATGTTTCTGGATACCTGCCTAAAGTCGTATAAGTTATTTTGGTAATCCTGATCACTGACACATACTGAGCTTACTGTTGATTAAACCTTCAGAGTCTTTTTTTCATAGAGGCTGCTCCTAAACGATGTAGTTTTATCTTTGCTAGATTCAGCCTGTTCATTCAGCCTTTCGGAGTATTTTTTGAAACTTGATTTGTCATCCACAGGCTTTCTTTCTAGCAGCTTGTGTCACTAGTGAGTGTCATGAACATACTTTCTATATCTTATCTATGTTAGTGGTTCTTAACCTTCTGTGGTTTTGGATCCCTTTTAAGACTTTGCTGAAAGCTACAGTCCATTCTGCAGAAAAATACATATTTATGTAGATATACACTAACTATGAATAAGGTTTAGGGGGTTCAGTTGCCTCTTAAAGACTCAAAGTTAAGAATCTCTGCTCTAAATTATTGATAAAAGTACCGAAGAGTGTGTGCTGCTAAAAACTTTTTAGGAAGGTTGACGTTATTCCGTTACTCAGCACTTGGAGCTGGGGGGGGGCTTTTCACAGAGTTTTCTAAATCACTTTAACTGACTTTGCATTTAGCATGTATTTCTTTGCCTTATGATATCATAAAATACATAATCAAATGCTTTGGTGGAAAAAAATGTATTTTACTCTTCCTGATCGGCTAGGCCAGGAGTCATGACAAGGAAGGAAAAGAAGTGGCTTAGCTATAGTTTGTTAGTTTCCTGCTGCAACTGTAACAAATGACCACAAACTAGGTGGCTTAGAACAACACAAATTTAATTTTCCTACAGTTCTGGAAGTCAGAAGTCTGAAATGGGTCTCGCTGAGCTGAAATCAAGGTGCTGTCAAGACTACATTGCTTCTGGAGGCTCTAAGAGAGACTACATTTCCTTGCCTGTGTTCCTTGGAACATGGCCTTTTCCTCCAAATTAAAATCTCTCTCTGACTCTAACCTGCAGCTCTCTTCCACGTTTAAAAGATTATGTTGGGCCTACCCAGATAGTCCAGGATAATCTGCTTATCGGAAAGTCCACTGATTGTCAACCTTACTTTCATCTGCAGCTTTAATTCCCCCTTGCCATATAACCTAACGTATTCACAGGTCTTGAGGTTTAAGACATGGACTACTTTGGGGGAGCCATTATTCTGCTTCCCACACATAGCAAACCTATGCTAGCTCCATGAACTTATTGAAGACCCTTGGTGTATACACATTTTGTATATATGCTTAGGAATGGAATTGTCCTCTCCCTCTCAGTCTTCTATCAAGCCCAATGTGTTCAAGACAGTTTGTCTTTTCTTCCAAAATTTGTTCTTCCTACGTTGTTTACTATTTTAGTCAATCGTACCACTTCTCCCCAGTATGTTTTGTCAGAATCTGAGAACCTTCCTTCTTAGACCCTCACCCTCATATCTAATTAATTACCAGCTCCTGTTGATTTGAACTGCTAAATATCTCTAAAACGTGTCCATTTCTCTCTATTGCAACCTTCTCTAGTCTCTTACCTAGACTGTGGCTTTCTAACTGGCTCCCTTGTGTCCATTGTTGCTGTCCTACAACTCATTCCCTATAGTAATAGGACACAGACTAATGTCTATTGTGCATGTACATATATCCCCAATGTATACATTATACTTTAAATGTTATACACACAGTATTGGTTTTCTTTGACCTAAGCTAGTATCTTAAGGCCCAACACTTAGGTTAATAATAACAGTTGGAATAAATCTATATTTCTAATAGTCCGCGCGCTAATTTCTAGTTTTTTGGCTTTCTTTTCCAAATTTGATTAGTTTTATTAAAACCTTTTTTTGTAGCTAAAGAGTGCTTGTGCAGGAGTAGAAGGAAGTGTTAGCTCTGCTAATTTTTTTTTGCTGTTACTTTGCAGGAGTTTTTTTGGTTTTGTTTTGTTTTTAAGGCATTTGTCCATTTAATGAGGGACAATTTAGTTAAAAGTAGATGATCTCATTTGTAAATTCATGTAGCTGAGTATATGCCATTTTGAAATATACTGAAAACACATAGTGAGGGAGTCACTCTTTACATTTGTAGGATCCCACTCTTCATTCAGGACACCTCATATACCATGTGAGACACACAACCATCTGACATATGGAGCAAGGAAGGCAGACAGTGTTAATCCTTAATTAAATGCCCCTACAGCTTAATTTCTATTAACAAAAACCAGCAGAGTGATTTTTTTTTTAACTTAGGTAAATTTATGAATATCCATAGATAAAAGGCCTATATGCCAGGAACAAACAATTAGAAAATAAATTTTAAAAAATACTATTTAAAATAGCACTAGCACTGAAAACTACAGAATACTGTCACGAGAAATTAAAGATCTAAATAAATTGATAGACTTTCCATATTCATGGATCCCAAGATTCAGTATTGTTAAGATGGCAGCACTCTCCAAATTGACCTACAGATTCAAACAACCCTATGAAAATACCAGCGACCTTTTGGCAGAGATTGGCAAACTGATCCTGAAATTCATGTGGAAATGCAAGTGACCCAAAATAGTCAAAACAGTTTTGAAAAAAAAGAACAAAATTAGAGGATGCACATTTCCTGATTTAAAAACTTACTACAAGACAGTGTGGTACTGGTATAGACATATAGATCAATGGAATAGAACTTGAGACCCAGAAATAAACCCATTTGTTGATGTTTATGGTCAGTTGATTTTTGACAAGGGTACCAAGACAGTTCAATGGGGAAAAGAATGGTTTTTTCAACAAAGGGTGCTGAGAGGACTGGATATCCAAGAAGACAGAGGGAGAGGGAAGAGGCCAAAGAAATGTGTATTGCTTCAAAAGTTATGTGATCATCTGCATCTGACATTGCTGAAAAGGATGATATTCCAAGGGCTGGAAAGAATTGTTTGCATTTAGTGATAGAAAGCAACAGTATCTTCCCCTTCCCCCCCCCCCCCACAGTTAAGGGGATCACAACCCCCAGCATGGTGTGGTCTGCATCACACTCACTGGCACCGGCCATCTCTATATGGGATCTGAACCCGTGGCCTCGGCGCTCCAGTGCCGCACTCTCCCGAGTGAGCCACGGGGCCGGCCCCACAGTATCATTTTATAGTTTGTAAATTTCAGGGCAAAGAAAGCTGGGTAATTACAAATCATCTTGATGGGAAAGAAAATGAAACATTACTTAAAGAAACTGGCAAGAATCCACAAGATTATAAACAGCAGTTTTATTGAGATGAAGTGAGTATATGAGAGAGAAACCTAAGAGTATACTTGCATTTTTAAGATCTCTGCATCCATTTTCACTCTCTTTTAACGTTACTGTAATTATTTCGGTTCTCAGATTATACACCTTACTGGAGAAAGCAAGAAAGTTTTGAGAAATGTTTTTATTCGTTGTTTAGTTGGCCCTGAGCAGTAAACCTATTTCGTTCCTATTCTTCTTGCTCTGAAAATACTTTTTAAAAAAAGAAAAAAACAGGTGGTGGGAGAAGCCCCTTTGCTTGTTCCTGTCATTATTGACAATCTTCTTTTCTGGGCTTTTAGGTTTTGGAAAAAATTTTTTATAAGTATGTGCTGTCATCCTGCATTTACCTTTTATATTTTTATATGAATCCTCCTTAAAGTTTAACTAATCTTGTACATTCTTGCTGGTTTCTTCGTGTAATATCTCGTTTTCTTTCTCATCAAGATAATTTGTAATTGCCTAGCTTTCTTTGATCTGGATTTTGGAAACTCTAAAATGATAAAGAGTTTTTTTCCAAGTTACTAGTCACTTCTCACTCTTCTCATTAGGTTCTGGGCACTAGTTCACCTGGTTATCCTTGGCCATTATCCTGTGGGAGATGAAACAAATGGTAAAGCAGATGAGTGTTAGACGTCCTGCGATTAGCTGAAAGAGACTTATGCAGTTGTGTGGATAGTTGGAATTCCTATCAGTCTTTATCTTATCTACCAGTTTTGTGATCTGTTAAAAACTTTAGTATTTACTTCATTTGGCTGGTTGATGTTGGTATATTGCCCCATCAAAGTCTCATTTCCCTTTTCTGTCTCATACATGTGCTTGCTTCTATTTACTTGGGTTTTCTTGAAGGACATTTGCAAGGGTACTTCAAAAAGCTCATGGAAAAATGTAATTGAAACATACTACAAATCTTTGCGTGAACTTTTTGAAGATCCTCTTATACTATCTTGACATAAAATGTCTGTTTCTTCTTTTTTCCCCTCTGAATAGTAGTATCATAGGTAAAATACCCTTTTCAGTTATTATAGGCCAGTCTTGAGACCTGCCCAACAAGTCTCATTGATTTTTTGCATACTTAAGGTAAACTTTTACGTTTTTTCTTACTATTTATATTTATTGGTTTATGGACATCTCAGATTATGACAACTTAACCTCCTTTCCTCATTTTTCTCATGTGAATAATCTCTCCCCCTCTACCCCCATTGTCTTCCTTAGGGACTGAATTTGAGATAGAATAGGGCTAGGCCTGTAAACCAAACTGTCTCCATTTTCCCTGCAGAGGATGATTTGTTACTTTTCCACTCTTGAGTCATGAGACCCCTAGGGCACATGATTAACCCATCACCCACCCTGATAAAATAAACTGAGATAAGAGAGGAACAGATATTCAGTGAGTTGCAAAACCCCTCCCCAAGATTTGTTTACCATAATTGTAAAAATTAAGTTACAGATTAACCTTAAGAACCCTTTAGGAATTTCTGCATGCACACAAAGCTTCAAGGTGACCACTACAATGACCCTCCTGGGGTGATGATGATGAACACAATCACCATCTTGGACCTACTGAGCATGGCCCATGATGCAAGCAGGAAGAACAGAATGGACCACCTCCAGTGATGCTGGCCTGCACCCCTTAACTCCTTCCCCTATAAAAGATCCTGAACAGCTACCCTCCCCACTTATGCATAAATCTGTCTCCTCTTTTAATAAAGTGTTGCTTGCTTTACTGCTGAGTGCATTGTTTATTTCTATGACTTTGGAACCTAAAAGCCTAATTCAGTAACAATTTCATGATTTTTCCCTCTATGTTTCCTTACCTACCTCCTTCCCCAGCAGTTTAGCTTGATCATTGGTCAGTAAACCTTTGGACAAACATCTTCCCTGTTAGTATGAGCTACATGGTTCCCAGCCTGTTATTTTTATTTTTATTTTTATTTTTTTTTAAAGATGACCGGTAAGGGGATCCCAACCCTTGACTTGGTGTTATCAGCACCACACTCTCCCGAGTGAGCCACGGGGCCGGCCCTATTTTTATGTTTTAAATTACGGTCCAGATAGCCCAATCTTTGTCAATATTGTCATTGTGTCAGAGTTGTTAGTACTGGAAGTACTAGTGTTAGAAGAAAGAAGTGATTGAATAAAACAGAGCTGCTCCCACATTCTTTTTCTGCCCCCAAATTAATAATGCCTTCAGATACTGCTCTGGCTTCTCTTGATGGTGTCTTTGCTTGCCTATGTGCATCAACAGTGTTGAGTCAGTCAGCAGCTTTGCTTTGTCTTGGTGGGCCCTAGGTGGCAACCAAGAAAACTGACTGAACTCGATCTCCATATAGCTACTTCCTTGTTTTTCAACAGGGATTTCAGCCTTGTGTGTTTAGGTAGATGATGACGCTGTTACCCAAGAATTCAATACAGGAAGAAGTTCCCATTTGAGGGGAAGATAACAAGTTTGAGGTACTCAGTATTTCGTGGAGAAATATCTTACTGGCAGGTGAATATTAAATGCTAAAACTCAAGAGAGAGATTTAGATTTAGATTAGACACTATCTACCATAGGTGTTATCTACCATTGAAGCCTGCTGAGAAAAGAGGGCTTAGAACAGAACCTTGGTGAACAGCTGCAAGTAAAGGGCTAGCAATGGAAAGTGGGAAAGAATTGTCAGAGATGGGAGGAAAACATGATGGATAGAAGCCAAAAGAAAAAAGGTCCTCAGAAAGAGTTGTATTCTATACTGTAATCCTTTTGTGAAATGAGGAGTGATATAGATTAAATAATTAACACTTCTGTTGTACTGTGATACCAGATTTGTATGAGGACTGAGCTATAATTTTCAGTTATTTTCATTTATAGCTTCTCTCTTGCATGAAGTATTTGTTGTGTCAGTTGTAATAGAAATTATTTTTGAACATGACTTTTCATGTAAAGTGATTTGTATTAGCTGTCATTTAAAATTACTCTTAAGATGCTTTTTATTATGTCATGGAGAGCATCCAGTAGATATATTTGAGTTCGAAGGATGTGAAAAATAATCAAAATCCATTTGAGATGTATAGTAACTGAGTGTGGAAGACAAATGGTAATGGATAGCTATTGATAATTAAATTTGCTGACAGTTCAGCTATCTATGACCCTTCTTGCAATGATGATTGATGTATCCAGCACTCTAGGTGTACAGAAGATATTTTGTTGCCTCTTTCTTAAAAATTCTATACAAAAAAGTAGTGATTTGCTGTAAGAATTTATTTCTTTAGAATATAACCAAAGAAGAAAAAATTGCCAGTTAGGAGACAAATAAGAAGCACAGTTATTTTACTTTCTAAAAATACTAGATTCAAAGGTAAAAGGTAGATACAGTAACATTTGAGCACCTGTACAATTAAAATGTTCAGCCTCTATCTCAGTCTCAGCATAAGAAGCCAGAGGACAGTAGAATAAATACCTTCAAAATGCTGAGAGAGAATTAACAGTCTAGAATTTTTTTACTTAATTAACCTGTCATTTAAGACTAAGAACAAAAACAAGATGTTTTCAGATGTAAAAATGCAGTTTTGCCCTAACAGATCCTCATTGAAAGAATTTCTAAAGGATGTAGAAAAAGGAAGAAGGAAATGGAACACAGAAGGAAAAAGTGAGATGTGAGAAGGACTGTGATTGTTAATTTTATACGTCAACTTGACTGGGCTGTAGGGTGCCCATATATTTGGGCAAACATTTTTCTGCGAGAGTGTTTTTAGGTCAGATTAATATTTTAATTGGTGAGTAAAGCAGATTGCTCTCCCTAATGTGGGTGAACTCATCCATTCAGTTGAAGGCCTAAGTAAAACAAAAAGATAGACCCTCCTCCAAGTAAGAGAGATTCCTGCCCAACTGCCTTCAGACTGGAACATTGGCTTTTATCTGCCTTTTGAGTGAAACATTCTCTCTTCTTGGGTCTTGAGCTTGCCAGCCTTTGGACTGCAACTAAACCATTGGCTCTCCTGGGTCTCTAACGTGCCAGCTCACCCTGCAGACCTTGGGACTTGTCTGCCTTCATAATTGCATAAGCCAGTTCCTTATAAAAAATCTTGTGTGTCCATATATAAAGGGAGTATGGCCCTGACAACACCTTGATTTGGACTACTGTCCTTCAGAACTGCAATTGAATAAATTTCTTCTGTTTAAGCCACCAAGTTTGTAGTGCTTTATTATGGTGGCCCTAGGAAACTAATACAGATGTTAAGAGTCTTGGGTTATTCAGGAGAATAGAGATATTGACTAATGTAGAGTTTTTATCAGGTGCGTATGTTAACATTTTAAGGGTAATCACTAAGAAATAGAACTTGAATATCCAGATGGAGGATAAGGAAGGAATAAAGAAAATTTGATCAATGCATTCAAAGGCAGGAAGGAGGGGGGAAAGGTATAAGGAATCTTAGGAAAAACAATAAATAAGAACACAATAAAATAATAGAATGAACCCAAATATATAAATAATGCAAATAGACTAAACCTAGCAATTGAGACTCCTTTTGTATTCTGGTTAAACTTGTGGGCTTCTCTTCAGGATAGTGGTTAAGTGCAAAAGTAGGTAGGGTTAAAGGAAACCCAGTGTACTAAACACATTATCAGAGCATTTCACATATTTGTAACATGCTAATCACATGAGCTTTGTTAACACATTAAAGTAACATGATCTAGTGGTAGGTCTAATAACTTTTAATTACTAGTATTTTATGATATCTGCAATAACTGTAATGTGATTGCTGTTGGTTACAGTTACAGATGGTTTGTTGTCTACATTCATAAATAAAATGCTAAATTTCAATTAAGTTTAGCAGAAATAAAGATGGTTTCCCATCATTCAGATTTCACTAACCTCTGAACTCTATCCCTGGAGTCATGTCAAGAACCCTAGCCCTAGGTGTTATTCAAGTGAAAATCTCTCCTAAGTAGCTACCGTTTCCCTTGTATAAGGGAAGGAGGCAAAGGATTGCTACCTTAGCTACCTCCGTGTGTCAAAGGACTTTTCTTTTTTGGTTTTTTTGGTTTGTTTGTTTGTTTGTTTGTGTTTGTTTTTAATTTTTATTTTGTCGATATACATTGTGGCTGATTATTGCTCCCCATCACCAAAACCTCCCTCCCTCCTCCATCCCCCCTCCCCCTCCCCCCCAACAATGTCTTTTCTGTTTGCTTGTCGTATCAACTTCAAGTAATTGTGGTTGTTATATCTTCTCCCCCCCCCCGTTGTGTGTGTGTGTGTGTGTGTGTGTGTGTGTGTGTGTGTGTGTGTGTGTGTGTGTGTGTGTGTGTGTGTGTGTGTGAATTTATATATTAATTTTTAGCTCCCACCAATAAGTGAGAACATGTGGTATTTCTCTTTCTGTGCCTGACTTGTTTCACTTAATATATGTCAAAGGACTTTTCTAAGAAGCTTTCCTCTTAGGTTTTGACCTTTTAGATGAGCTTGAGTTGCCAAATGTGGATCCTGGTGAATTAAAGGAGCCACTCAGTACGGATAAACCCCCAATCTAGGCAATTTCTGTTTGACTCACATAACGAAGAATAAGTGCTCCAAATAACAAAATCCCTGACTTAGATTGGTTTAAAATAATGATAATATTTATCCTTTCTCAGAACTGGAAGTCACTTACAGAATATAGCTGCATGGAAGTGATTTGAATAAGATGGCCAGTGGGGGGGGGGGGGGGGTAAAATAAGCAGATGCTGGTGGGCAGCTAACAGAGTCCATTTCAAACCCCACAGTGATTCTATGGCCCTGCCTAGAAGTGGGGCAGAGCAACCTGGAAACAGATAAATTAGACATAGAATGATTTTCCATAAACCTGGCTACAGACTCCTTTCCATCCCTTCATTCAAGAATTCCTGTTAACTTATTAAGGTCAAGACCAGAGTTTTTAATGGGCATGGAAGAGAATGGATCCCCTTCCCTGTGTGTAATTTTCCATATTCCTCTCCGAGTTCTTAGCATGCCGTTGACCTAATTTAGCTATATGTATTGGAAATTGGATTCATATAAGTAAAAAATGAAAAATTTCTCAAAAAAGAGCTGCTTGTTATGAGATGTTAGTGGCATCATTTTCCATTAAGGAAAAAAAGTGTCCCATCAGCGTAATGAGAATTACAGCCCTGGAGAGTCCTAGGCCTGCATCAGAGCAGTCAGAGTGCTCAGGAAAATGAACGTCTAAGATTCAAAGGGAGGAAGGAAAGGCAGTAAAGAAGACTAGGAAAGGGGTAGGAAGAAAGCCAGGGGGATGTGGACCTGGGAACTGAGAAAGGAGAGTGCTCAGCTGGGACAGAGTTGCTAAGAGGTCAGTTTAGAGGATAAAGAATTCCCTGGAGTTTAGTAACATGGGGGTTATTGGTGCCTTTTAGTCAGAGCAGAGAGAAAAGAAAGAGTAAAAACATTTTCAAGGGACTAAACACCCACTGAAGATAAGTAATAAAAAGAAAGATGTTAGGTTTAAGTGAAAGTATAGAAATAGTAAGAATATAAGTTATATCCATAGAAGGGGATAAGGGAATGAGAGTTAGACACAAGTCCAGTAGCTGAACATTAAAAATAAATTTAAGAATTTGGGAACAAAAATAAAGAATTGTATTTTTTCCTTTGAATCATAAAATTAGAATTCAATAAAGGGAAAATAAGGAAAGACAAAGTAGAAGCAGGAAATCTAAAGAATATAGAGATTATATAGGTTGAGCATGACTAGTCGAAAAATCTGAAATGCTCCAAAATTCAAAATATTTTGAGTGCCAGCATGATGCCACATTTGGAAAATTCCACACCTGACCTTATGTGACAGGTCGTGTGTTTTATGCACAAAATTACTTAAAATACTGTATAAAATTACCTTCAGGCTATGTGTATAAGGTCTATATGAAACATAAATGAATGTCATGTTTGTACTTGGACCCCATCCCCAAGATACCTCATTAGGTATATGTAAATATTTCAAAATCTGTAAAAATTCAAAATCTGAAACACTTTTGGTCCCAAGCATTTTGATTAAGAGATACTCAACCAGTAATCTAATTCAGGAATAGGAAAGCATATAGCCATAACATATCTGACAGTGGTAACATCCAAGTCCAGAGGAACTAGTTAGTCTTATTTTATTGCTTGTTTTGTAGGAAACAACTGATAGGTCTAGTCAGGACATTATCACTTGAAACAGAGATCTTTGGCATAAGCTTTTTTTATGTCACTTTTTGCTTAATTTCCCTCTGTCATTCTTCCCTTTCTCCCTTCATCAAATGTGTTGGACATCTACTACATGCCAGACACATTAGCGGAGATGCTAGATCTCACATTCTAGAAGGAAAGATTTAGAAATGAACAGCCAGTTACTAGACAGTATGATAAATGCCAAGTTGGGTGGTAATCTCAGGCTGCCATGGCAACTTGAAAAAAGCACCCAGCTTAGTCTTAGGAGGCTGGGAAGGCGTTTTGGAGAAGCTATTTTAGCAAAATCCTGAGGCTCAGAAAGTGGTCAGCAAAGGAGTGGTGGGACTGGCATTCAGGAGGAGGAAACAAGAAACAGGCTCTGTGAGTGAGAGGCACATCTGAGCAGCTGTGCTATGTGCCTAGAGTGAAGATGACCACCTGTCTTGACCACCACTGCAGAAGAATGCCTTCCTAATATAATTCTTGCTTCTGCTCCAGCCTAGAGAGGCTTACAGCCTGCAGCAGATTGGCAGCTGTCAGGGCTAGGAAGGAAATATTAACACCATAACATGGTGACTGCTACTTATTATGTGGGGTATTTGCATTTTTAAGAGATGAGGTTTTATTAAATGAATCAAAGAGGAGAGTTTCAGATTGGTGGGGTGGGGAAGAGAGGTTTTATTCATGTATTCGTACATACATCCATACAACCTTTAAATATTTACATATTCTTTGTACCAGCATATTCTTCCCCTTTTCCCATTACAGGTGGGGTCATCTTTTCAGAACTTGATTTTCTTAAATTTGTGTAGTGTTGTAGCTTCTTTTATGTATCATCATATTTGATTTTCACAAGATTTTGAGAAGGGCTTAATCTTTGTTCTGTGTTCTTAGGCTAGTAACTTTTGTATCCCCCGCCTTCCTGCTTGGTTAGTTTAAAGTTCTATTTAGGTTTCAACTCCTACTAAATCTTTATCATTATGCTTCTGTCTTCCTTTCTTAAATTTCTAAGAACTCTACATGTTGATTATTTCTCCTGTCTTGATATTTAACTCATGCCAGTCGTGCTGCCTCAAAATACAGAGTTTCTTTAAGATTCAAGACCAAAGTGTTTGTTGCATTGTACTTCTCTTTGGTATGTTGCTAAGCACATAAGTTAATATTCGTTGAGGTGAGGATTCCAGAATTGTTTGGTTCCTATCAACAAGTAAATAAAAGTCTTGTAACTATTTTTGGACTCAACAGGAAAGGCCATATAGAAAAAAAATTTAAGTTTTTCTGCAGTCTGATATTTCATATAAACTATAATTTCAAAATTTCATTAGAACTTCTAATAATTTTCCCAGTAAATAATAAATGCAAAGAAGTCAGAGATGGTATCCTCCTATGAATTTGGCAGATGAGAAAAACAGAAGTAAAATGATTCTGAATTTGAACAGAAATGCTATTGACAAATTTTAATCATCTTTGATGCAACAGTATGTCTTCACTTAATAAATTGTTTTAAGTATAAACAGCTGGTATTAAATTTTGAAGTAGTGTCACTTAATCACAGTCATCATTTGTCTTGAAAAGTTGTTTTAGAGCTGTTAACATTATTTTCATTGTTCATATTATTTTTTAATTACAGGAAGGAATAACTAGATAAAATGAGTATACTGTGGTATTAAGTGATTATGAAAACCCCTTAATTTCTTCTTCTGAATGATAAGTACTACTTCCTTCAATAGGAATTTGCATATCTTAATGTTGCTTATTCTTGCATATTATATTCTTACTGATACAGATGTTTTCAGAAACCTTTCATGGATGATGATTTGGGTGAATTTTGGAGAACAGGAACATTCTTTTGCTCATACAGTCTGTTGTTGGAATTTGTTTTGGTTATGCAGTTGTTCATAAAATCTGTTTTTAGTGGGTGGGGATTCCGTTAGGAGAATTTTAAAGTTCTCCTTCAGTATGTTTGATGTACTTTTTTCTGTGGTTGCCCCCCTTGCTGTGCCTTTTCAGTCTTAGAACATTGTGAATATTATCAAACTTTTGTTCTTATAAGTGGACTGTGACACTGTCAGAGGAACATGGCAGAGTGGATGAGACTTGGATATAGCTGTTAGGAGAAGAGGATGTGGGATGGAAAGATGCTGCTGTGTTATAGGTAAATTTCTTATACATTGGCACAGAATATCCCCCAAGGAACCAAACTGGATTGCTAGGACAAGATAGGATGGACACTGATTAAACAAAAGGAAAGGGAATTTATTTTTTTAACCACTGAAGAGAAAAGGAATTATTATAGACTTTTTCACATACATAACTATGTGGTAAGAATATCTCAATCTTTATAAATAAGTAAAAAATTAAAGATCAGAGAATTTAAGTAACCCGTGATTTACCTGCTCAGCTAGTAAGTAATTGATCTAAAATTTGGACCCCAGGTCTTACAGATTCTATAACTATGTTGTTTCTACTTTACTACACTGTAAATGTGTGTGAAACCACAGGGAGGAAGGGATAAGTCACAGAAGAATGAATGAATGTTTTATAGAAGCAAATGTACAGATCTCCATACATATTCTTTATTCTGCATTTTCTTCAGCGTTTGTATAGCAGTGTGTTTTGATAAATAACACATGAACATTTAAAAACAGTTATTTAATTGCTCCCTATTTGGATACAGTATTTGACATTTTCCTAAAGACAATGAGGTTGTTGTAACACATCGCCTAAATGCTTGTATTTTAATACACCATAATTATCTATGAAACAGATTATCTCTGAAAGTAAACAGTCTGTTTCAGGATTTTATGATGCGTTGACTGTGTCTTTCATTAGTTGACTACTGAAATCATGACATAGGCTTTTTTCCCCCTGTTCAATTAATTGAGAAAGAGTTAAAACGTTTCAGAGTGTGGAAACTAAGGAAAAAGGTAAGTAATTGTTGTAGACAGTATCAGTCATGATAAATTGTGAAAACATTCGTCTTGTACTTACTGTGTATTAGGAGACCTCTGATAGCAAATAGGCTGTCATTGCAATCCCTCACTGTAATAATTATAAGAAAATTTGGGGAAAGATATTTAAGTGGGAATGATACATGTAATATATCTCTGAAGGTAGTGGCATCTCTACATTTTACAGTTTAAGCATTTAGTTTCTTTTGCTAAGCAGTATGCTTTTGGGTGTGTGGAATGCAAGTACTTCCCCACTGGTGGCATCTCTTCATATGCTACAATTATACTTTATTAACAATTGTTTAATTTTTTATGATTTATTTGCTTCTGGTGTCACCCTTTTGAGTCAGTTTGTTGTGTTCCTGTCCCTCCCTTCCTCCCAAACATACACAGTACTGGTCGCAACTGACTCCAGGAGACAGGGCCTGCCATTCTCTGCTGCTGCGTGCTGGTCATCTCAGATTTTCCTTTGGTGACTTCTTTCCTCTTCCAGACTGCCCTTCTCTTTTATTTTAACCTTTCCTTTTAACCTGTTATAAAAGTGAGGGTTGGGAATGAGAAGAACAGTCAGGGGCTTCTTTTTAAGATTGGCACACAGTGCCTGAGCTCTAATGGCTATATGTGCCGGATCAAAAATTGGGGCGCTTGGTCTGACAGATTCAAATGTATTTATGGGTATTTGAAACAAACTGTCCCCCAAAATCTAGAACAGTGGCCATGTAATTTGTAATCTCAAGGGATGGATGGTCTTGGTGTCTTTGTGTATCCTGTTAGGTGAATATAGTAAGTGTATCTTGATGTGGAGTTGTAGAGTAATTTTTACCAGTAAATATAAATTAGAGGAATAATGTATTTATTCTACTCTCATGTTAGACAAGAGAAAACTTCAACTTTCAAATATAAGCCAAAACTGAACTTTTCTAACTTCCGTAGACATTTTTTAAGAAATTGTTCAAGCATGCTTGGATTTCAACAAGGCCACTTGGTAACTGAACCAAAGATTACTTTGGCTTCCTCATTTACCCCAGGCAAAATTAATTCCGTTTTCCCATTGTGGTGGTAGTGGTAATGGGGTTTGTATGTGGAGAGACTAGTAAGAGAAAATGAATGAACAGAACTGGATCAGATCAGTCACCTGGGTTTGGGGGATTTTCTTCTGTTTGCCTTTCCTTTCTCTTCTCTTTACCAACCTACACTGGATATAATCAGTCTTTTTTATTTTTTGTCAATCTGTAAAGTTAAAAAGAAATTTTCATTGTTTTAATTTGCATTACAGGTAACATTGTAATGGAGTATCTCTCCCCCTGTACAGATATTGATTCAGGTTCATTGTATTATTGTTTGTGGATATATTCATAGCTTTGCTGGCAGTAAGCTGCTTGAAGTGCTTTAGATCTATATAGTATTCAGAGAATACTTGAACACTTCAATAAAGACTTAATCAATTTTATTTATCTTTAATGTGTGTATTTTTTTTCTTTTGTTTAGTTGCTGATCACCTGGGCTGTGATCCTCAAACACGATTCTTTGTCCCTCCTAATATCAAACAGTGGATTGCCTTGCTGCAGAGGGGAAATTGCACATTTAAAGAGAAAATATCACGGGCTGCTTTCCACAATGCAGTTGCTGTGGTCATCTACAATAATAAATCCAAAGAGGAGCCCGTCACCATGACTCATCCAGGTAAACAAGGAAAAAAACGGGGTTATAGATTTTGTTTTTCCTCCTAGAAATTACTGCTTTGTAGGTAGGTATTCTGCCTGTGCTGATACCATATAATTTTCAGCATAATTCTGTGATTAGATTTACTTTTGGCACTGCCATTTGTCTGTTGAGATGTATGTCTTTTTCCCTAAATTCAATTTTTTTCTTTTTCTTAAATAATGGCCGTGACAGTCTATAAAACATACATTTATTAAGTAACTGGCTGTGATTGAATCCTTAGTTGTTTTTCATTTCTGTATTTTGCTTGATAAATTTGAAAAATAACAAATTTGATTCAGAATCATGGATTCTCAAGGATTACCTGTCCCGGAAGGATTCTTTTTATCTCATCAAGATAAATGTTAAACTGATGTAGTAATTAGTAAAACTGCAGTTGTAACAATGTTTTTCAATTTCTTATAGAAGCAATTAGGATATTTTTCATGTAACTGTTTTAACAATAGGTGCGGTTTATTGAGCACTTACTATACATATATGCTAGGCACTGTGCTAAGAGCTTTTCAGATTTGTTTCTTAGACCTCACAATATCCATGTGTGATATAAGTACTCTCCCCATCTTACTAGGAGGCTGAACAGGTAAGGGTCAGCAGAAGAGTGCCGATACCCAAGTTTGCTGATGTTCTTTCGGTTTCATCAATCCATCTCAAGTTAAAACCTAGATAAAGTTTAGTTTTGCATTCATAAAGATGTTAGAGTTTACTAACTTTTAATTTTAAAAATTGACTTTTCATCATACAGTTAATTTTTACATAATCCATTTTTACACTGGTATCTTGCAAATACTTGCTCACCTTAATTGAGGTCATCTGTACTTTTGTGCATATCATGATAGAATAATGCAGATGGATTTAAATTTTATTACTCTGTGACTTTTCTTCCATTTAAACCATGTCTTAGAACCAAAATATATATTCTTAATTACAAAGGTAAACGTGCTTGTTGTAGAAAACTGAAAGTAAAGCACAAAGAGTAAATAGAAAGAATGTATCATTTTTCACTACCTAGAGATCACTGGAGTCCTGTAACTTTTAATTTTTTTAGGGAAACCAAAAGAAAATTAAAGGGCAGTGTAATTTAGCTGGACATCTGGGTAGAAACACTGAACTCGATAGTGGTTCTTCTGCTTAGGTTTCAGAGCAGGTGCCACTTTGCTTTCCACAGTTGTCTTAGAGGGAAGAAAAACTATTTGAAATTTTGGACCTAAGATAGCTTATTTTTATCCCACACTGATTTTTTCTTTACTAAAAACATGAAGAAAAATGGACAGAGAGAAATTCAGAATTTCTGAGTATTTCTCTTTCCCAATGATGTTACTTTACATACACAAAACCACAGAGATGTTACTAGAATGAGAATCTTTTAATAAAAATATGAGATCTGGGGGATTATAAGAGAGGAAATTAAAATCTTTTAAAATTTTTTAAAAATTATTTTTGTTTAAAAAAAGGCAATACAGCATTTCCCACTGGAGTTCCTTGAAATGTTAGTTTATTCAGATATGTTCATAGATGATCCATGTAAGGAAAAAGGTAAATGGTAAAACAAGCTTTCGAAAATGCTTGAAATGTATTCCACTTTTAGAAGCTAATACTCATTAACATCGAGGTCTCTAAGAAGTCACACAGTAAAGAACCTGTTTTATTTTGATTAACATATTGTTTTCCAAACTTATTTGACCATGTCAAATCACAGATTAGTGTGTAACAACACAAATAAGGAAATTCAGGGGTAGAGTTGAAGGATATATTCATAGGAAATGGCACCTTTGTAAAGCAAACAAAATGGAGATGTACATAAGAGCAGTAGGAAATGGCTTTATGTTGTGATTAGATTCATAGAAAATTAGAATAATGTAGGAAATTAAATTGATATAGTACTTTGGCACTATATATGGTATAGTTAAAGAACTCATATACTGTGATCCAGTAATTTCACTCCTCGATTCATACTCTAGAGTACTTTTCAGACTTCAGCATGCATATAAGTCACTTGGGAATCCTGTTAAAATTCAGATTCTGATTCAGTAGGTCTAGAGTATGGCCTGAGATTCTGTATTTTTAATAAGTTTTCAGGTGATGCTAATATTGCTGGTCCACAGGTCTTGCTTTGACAAATAAAGAAATAAAGAAGACAAGAAACCTAAGTTTCAGTCCCAGATTTTCCACTGACTTGCTCTGCTGCACAGATCAAGTTGCCTCCTGTGCAGGGATTGGAGTAAATGCTCTCTCTGAGGCCTCTTGTGACTCTAAATCTTGATTCTGTAGAAGGCTATGAATCTCTGTTGTGAAGGACAACCACTGTTTGTCCTTCATATGAGAACTCCTCCCACATTCCATCTCCAACTGTATGAGAGCCAGTAGGGAGATTTCATATACTAGCACAAGCATTTGTAGTCTCTCTCTACTTCCTTGTTGCTCTTGTTCATGGGCATGCGTGACATGTACAAGAGTATTCATTGTAGCTTTGTAACAGCCAATTATTGGAAACACCTATGTGTCCATCACAGGAGAATGGACTAATTGTGGCCTATTTATGCAGCAATTAACAGTGAATGAATTTTAAAGCTACATGTATTTACATGAATAAATCCCCAAAACATAAAAAGCTGTAGAAGAATATTTTCAGCCATTTATTATTTGAATAAAATTAAAATGCAAAACAGTATTTATTTAAGAACATGTATGTAGGTATAAAATAATAAAAATATACATAAGATTAATAAATTCCAAATTTAGAATAATGGTTCTCTCTGGAGAGGGAGGAAGGGAAATAGGATCAGGGAGAAGTAAATGAAGAGCTTCAAACATATCTGTAATGTTTCATTTCTTAATCTGAGTGTTGGATACAAAGGTGTTTATTCTCTGTAATTTTTGGTCACTTGAAACATTTCAAAATAAAAATCATAAGAAAGAAAAACTTTGGGGGAAAGAGGAACAGGTGAAGGGACATGAAAATCAACTACAATTTTTTGAGAAGTTAAAATTTAAAAAAGGAAAGAAAGAAAGAAAAACTTTGTAAAATATTTATAAGGTAGGATTAAAAATAATGGAGAGAGGTGGGTAGCACTTCTGTCTATGACCAGGTGAGATCAGCAAATGCTCTTCCAAAAAAGCAACTATAAAACTGGACAAAATTGACAAAAACAGCCATTTCACTGTTCTGGAAATCAACCAAAGGCATACAACAATCAGACATATTTATACTTTGAAAAACTGCCAGACTTCAGGTAAGAACAATGGAAAGCTGTGGTGTTTGGTAGGGGGCTGCTTTCCACACTCCCCAAGCTATGCTGTATGGAATTTCTGCCAGAGTGGGGGAGGCTGCAAAGATTGGCAGCTTGCCCTGTGGTGATGGAAAGTGCTCTCTATTTGGAATTGTGGGCAACACCCAGGCCCAGAAGTCTGTGGAAGTGACTTTGCAGAGGCAGGCAAGCAAAAGAGAGCCAATGGCTTGTCAATCCCTAGGAAGCCAGTCTTTAAAAAGAAGGGGAAAAAAATAAGAAAGAAACTAAATAGAGATATCAGTGGCTGCACACCACAGAGGAAACAGATTTCATAGGTTTAACTCAGGCATATTAGTAAACAAAAGCAAACAAACAGAGATAATAACTCCACCAATCTTAAGGGGAAAAAAACATTAGAATTCAGAGTTGCCACAATGTATTGTCTAACATGTCCAATTTTCAACAAAAGATTATAAGGCATACAAAGAAATAGGGGAGTATGACTAATACTTGAGGGGGAAAAGTCCCCAGAAACTGACTCTGAATGTCTCCAGGTGCTGGATTTAGCAGAGAAAAATCTCAAAGCAATTAACATATGTTGAAAGAACTGAAGGAAATGATTTTTAAAGAATTAAAGGAAAGTATGACAATAATGAAAGTTAACAATGAGTCAATAAAGGTTATAAAAATTACTAAAAAGAGCCAGATGGACATCATGTAATTGGAGGATTTCAATACTGGAAATGAAAAATTCACTAAACTTCGAGAGCTTATTCAAAATAATAAAGAATCAGTGAACTTGAAGATAAATCAATAGAAATGATCCAGTCTGAGGAACAAGTTTTAAATGATTGAAGGAAAATGAACAGAGCTTCAAAGGCCTGTGGGACACTGTCAAACATACCAATATATGTGCCAGGAGAGAGGAAGGAGCAGAAAAAAATATTTGAGGAAGTAATAGCTGAAAACTTAACCAGATTTGAGCAAAACATTAATTTACATATACAAGAAGCTTAACAAAGCACAAACAGAATAAATACAGAGATTCATGTCAGGACACCGCAATCAAACTGTTGAAAGGCAAAGAGAAAGAGAATATCTTGAGAGCAGCAAAAAAAAAAAAATCATCACACACGTGGCAGCATCAGTATGGTTAATGGCTGAATTCTCAAACCAATGGAGGCCAAAAATCAATGAATGACCTAGACTATGTGCTTAAAAAAAAAAACTGTCAACTAAGAATTCTATCTCCAGCAAAACTATCTTTCAGAAATGAGGGTAAAATAAAGACATAAGCTGAGAGAATTTGTTTATAGCAGATCTGCCTTACAAAAAATCTTAAAGAAATTCTTCAGACTGAAAGGAAGTGCACTAGATGGTAATGTGAGTCTACAGGAGGAAATGAAGAGCACCAGAAGTGATAAATGTTAATGTAAAAGATTATAAATATATAACAGACAAATATATTTTCCTCACTTCTTTTCTTAACATTTTAAAATAACGCAATTGTATAGTAAAGCATTAAGCATAACAGTGTATTGTTAGGTTTATAACAGGTATAGGTGTAATATATATGACAATAACGGCATGCAGGAGGAGTAAGGAAATGGACCTATACTGAAATAAAGTTTCTGTATTTTGCTGTAATTAGGTAGTATTACTCAAGTAAATTGTGGTCAGTTAGATCTGTATTATAATCTCTAGAGCAACCATTAAGAAAATAACTTAAATTTAACATAAAAAAAATCAACATGGAATTTAAATGGTACACAAGTTGCAAGCAGACAAGAAAAAGAAATAAAAGGCATCCAAATTGGAAAAGCAGAAGTAAAACCCATTATTTACAGATTGTCTATGTAGAAAATCTGATGGAATTTATTTTAAAAGCTATTAGATCTAATAATAATGAGTGAGTTTAAAAAGGATGCAGAATATAAAATCATTTTACAAAAATTAATTGCATTTCTATACACTAGCTATGAACATTCCAAAAATGAAATTAAGAAAACAGTTTTAACAAAAGAGGTGTAAGACTTGCACACTGAAAACTGCAAACATTGCTGAGAGAAGTTAAAGAAAATCTAGATAAATGGAGAGACATTTCATGTTCATGGATTGGAGTGCTCAATACTCCAGTTAACGTAGCAGTTCTGTTCAAATTGATGTATAAATTTGATGCAGTTCCTATGAAAATTACAGTACCTGTTTTGTATAAATTGATAAGCTGATTTTAAAATTATATGGAAGTACAGAGTACCTAGACTAGCCAAAATAATTTTGAAAAAGACCAATAGCATTGGAAGACTTATTTCAAGGACTACTTGATTTCAAACTTCGTTAGTCATAGCATTGTGGTATTGGTACAAGGACAGGCATATTCAACAATGGATTGGAATTGAGAGTCTAGAAAGAAATCTTTATGGCCAGTTGCTTTTCAACAAAGGTGCCATGACAGTCCGGTGGGGAAAGGATAGTCTTCAACAAATGGTGCTGAAACAACTGTTATTCACATGCAAAAAAGAAAAAAGAACCAGGACCTTTACATTGACCTTTACATTATATAAAAATTACCTCACATTTGATAGAAGACAAAATGTAAGAGGTAAAACTGTAAACTTCCAGAAGAAATCGTAGAAGAAAAGTCTTTTTGATTTTGAACATAGAGTCCTTACATATGACTTTAAAAGCACTATCCATAAAAGAAGAAAATTATAAACTAGACTTTGTCAAAAGACACCATTAAGAAAATGAAAAAACATAGGGAGCAATAATCAGCCACAATGTATATCGAGAAAATAAAATTTTTAAAAAAAGAAAGAAAGAAAGAAAATGAAAAAACACACCACAAACTGGCAGAAAATATTTCCAAATTATACATCTGATATAGATCTTGTATCCAGAATATATGAAGAACTCTTATAAATCAATAATAATAAGATAATCTAATTTTACAGTGGGCAAAGGATTTAATGATTAGACATTTCATTAGTCATTAGAAGAATGCAATCAAAACAATGAGATACTATTTCACGCTCACTAGAATGACTATAATTAAAAAGGCATACAATACCACGTTTTGTTGAGGATGTGGATAAACTGAACCCTCATGCACTACCGGTGGGAACTTAAAATGGTAAAATCAGTTTGGAAAACAGATTGGCAGCTTCCTCAAAAGTTAGACATAAATTTACTGTATGACCCAGCAATCCCCACTCCTAAGCATCTACCCAAGAAAACTGAAAATAATGAAATATCCACACAAAGACTTGTACACAAATGCTCATAGCAGCATTATTTATAATAACCAAAAAAAGTGGAAACAACCCACATGTTCATGAACTGACGAGTGGATAAAGAAAACATGTTATGTCCATACAGTGGAATATAGATTAGCAACTTAATGGAATTAACTATTGATACATAGATCAACCTCAAAAACATTATGCTAAATGAAAGAAGCCAGACACAAAAGGCTGCTATTATATGATTCCATTTATATGAAATGTCTAACAGGTCAAATTTACAGAGATAGAAAGCAGATTAGTGGGTGTATAGGACGGGCTGGGAGTGAAAATGACCTGCAAATGGGCATGAGGGAACTTTCTAGGGGTTGATAGAAATGTTCTAACACTGGACTGTGATGGTGGTTGCACATCCATGTAAATTTACTGAAATCACTGAATTGTACACTTATGAAAGATGAATCTTGTCACATGTAAGTTATACTCATTAAAGCTGTTTTTTAAAAAATGTAATGCAGACTAAAGTTCAAAAGCAAGGCAAAAATAAGATGCTTAAACTGAAACAATTTTATTTGAACTATATGCCCTTAAGTATTCTTACTTTGGAAGACATAGCAAGTATTCAAGAGGTAATCTCATGTTAATTTCATTCACATTTTATGTGTTCAGGGTGGAAATTAAAAGTCCGCGTAAGGATAGAATGATATTAAAAAGTGGATGCAAAAAGACAGTTGCTTTGCCTTATAATTAGTAGAGACATGTAAGTGCCTTTTTGGGTATAAGATTGAAAGATTAACTATAAACACTTACCCTAAACATAGATGTTGTTTATTTTAGATTTAGAAATCTAAACCAAACTGCTCTAGATTGGTGTATTTATTTTATTTAATCCAAAAAGCTACATAATTATTTGAATGAAGAACATGGATGTATTAACAGAAGTGATGAGAGTAAATCCATTCTCTGAAAAAATTTCTGCAATATCATTTTACTTTTATTTTTAAGATTAGAGAAAAATAGAATTGTCATTATGTTTGAGAATTTGTGAATTATCTGCAAGCATGTTCATCATAGTGTGTGAAAGGAATTCTTGGTTTTTCTTCATGTGAGAGCTTTTGCCCTCTTTCTTTGAATCCTTCCCCCTTTTTCTTTGAACTCCTAAGCTATTGCTCATTGTTTGCTGTTTTCCAAATAGAATAAATTCTTAGTTTCTGTCTGTTCTCAGTGGAGATGCCACCTATTACATTTTTATTACCTCAGAAAAACATCGTTAGAATATTTTATCTAATTTATAGGTCTTTGTTTCTATAGCTGTCCAGTCTTCTATTTTGTTAATCTCTGAAAATCATATTTAAGAGTTTATCACGGATTTGTAATTTGCCACAACATTCTCAAGCATTTTTTAGTTATAGAAACAGTAGTTTCTTTCAGGTGATAGCACCTTTAAAATAGTGAAAAGAGTTTGGCATTTACAGTCACAAGATGGGGATTTGAATCCTAGACACATTTGAGTAGTAGCTTTGTGGGCGTGAGTAAATAAATCTTTAAAGTAGCATCCTCATTTGTAGAACAGGGAGAGCATCTGCCTTATCTACCTAACAGGTTAATAGTGAAATTTATTGAGATGATGAATTTGTTAGATTACACAATTTTTATTTATTATTTTTGAATCTGTAATGAGCAGTATTTCTTACAAAGTTATGAAATCAGTTTACTTATTCCTTTAAAGATTGATACTTATTTTTTATTTCTAAGCATACTTTTTTCCTTTTTCATTTTTCTGCTATTTCCTTTTCCCATATGACATAATTGTTTCAAATGTATCTAGCACAAAAAAAAAAAAAAATCAATAGATACCAAGTTATATTTGCTACATACCAAGCACTCTGTGATAGACAATGTAAGGATCTACAGAAGCATATGGGAGACAAGCATGAAATAACTGGGGAGCCACTGAATGCTGACTTTGCATACCAACTTAGAGGAATAAACCATAGTAAAAGGACTCTTAAGTCTGGAAGGGACTTATCAGAGGATTTGATAGAGGAAGCATTCATTGTGCTGGTCCCTAAATAATTAGGATTAGTTACGATTTGACCAGAGAGGAGATAACTCTTAGTAGGGGAATGATGTGAACCAAAAATGTGACTGGAGTGGTGGGAGTCTGAAGGTGAATGATAGAAAATTAGGCTGGGTTCGGGCCGGCCCGTGGCTCACTCGGGAGAGTGCGGTGCTGATAACACCAAGGCCACGGGTTCGGATCCTATATAGGGATGGCCGGTTGGCTCACTAGCTGAGCGTGGTGTTAACAACACCAAGCCAAGGGTTGAGATCCCCTTACCGGTCATCTTTTTTAAAAAAAAAAGAAAATTAGGCTGGGTTAGTTGACTGCCAGCAGAGGGATTTGGATTCTGTATGCCAATTAATGAACAAATTTTTTTGAACTCCTGTTAGGTCTCCAGATGTAAACAAGACACATAGGATACCGCCTTTCATGGAGTCATAATCAAGAAGAAAAGATAAACATTGCATAAGAAATTATAATTGTGACAAGTCTTCCGAAGAAGACTGAAGTCTGAGGGATCAGAGAGGGTTGCCTTGAGGAGATGACATTTGAGTACGAATTCAAGAGTTGAGAATAGTATTCTAGGCAGAAGGATCCTCATGGGTAAAGGATCTGAGGTGGAGTGGGGGAAAGCAAAAGTGATTTTAAGAACTGTAAAAAAAACCCAGTGTTGCTGAACATGGAGACATGGACAGGAGAATAGTAAATTAAATTTCAAAGCCTCATCTTCAAAGCAAAAGTTTGCCTAAGGCAAGGACTAATACTTAGTAACATTTTGAGGATTTTGAAAGGAGGGAGGTGAAGTTCCCTAGGTCAGTGAGGTTGATGCCACCTAACATAGAATGCCTGCTCTGTCCCAGCACTGGACTAAGGCCCCTGCAGGTGTGACATCTCACAGAAGCAGGCAGCTGAACAGCCCCCACTGCATGATGACTACTGCCCCAAGCAATTAGAGGTGGCTTCTCTACCATCTAATTGGGAACTTGGAAAACTCCGGCAGGAAGCATTGAGTGTGGTGTGGAGGGTATGAGTGGTGGCAAAGCGCAGTTCCCACAGGTGAAGGTGAGAAAGGCCCTGGAGACATGCATCCTGGCTGATATTTTCAGTGAAGTCCACGGTCAAGGCCAGAGTGACAGTGGTTATAGAAAGATCCCATTTCAGTTCAGTGCGCTACACTAGATGAAAGCCTGTTCACCTCTGAAAATGGAGTGAGAAATCCAGGTTAAGTAGCACAGACTCAGCATGCTCACCATCAGAAGCTTTCTCTGGCTCCCATCTTTTCAGCCAGGCATTTCTTGACCTGAAGGCTTCAGAATTATGATCCTCTTAACACTTTTCTGTGCTCTCTGCTCTTCTGTTTCTGCTTGTTCTCCAGAGAAAATCTTTTAAGCACTGACAGCTCCTTGCTTTCCTGGCTCAATAATGTGTTCCTCAGCTGTCTCCCTCCACAGTAGACACCCTTCTCACACTATGGGCAGTGTGGTCTATCTGCACAAGGTCCAAGGACCTTTGCATCAGAATCACGAATGGTTCTTGTGAAGATACTGATTTCAGGACTCTACCCCCTACCTTGAACCTCTAACTTGAAATCTCAAGAGATGGACCCAGAGATCCATGTTTTAGCCCTCTCCTGCTCACATGTCATTTCTGTCCACCCTTCTTCATTTTATTAAAGAAACATTGGACTGAAGCTACTAGAGGTGGAAAAGGGGGAAGGGGAGAGGGGTAGTGAGAAATGGTAAAGGGTCACAAAAAATGATTACATTGTGTCATGTTAAATATACTAATTATCCTGATTTGAACATCACTGCACATAAGTATTAATGTTCAACACTGTACCTTACAGACATGTACAATCAATTATGTTTCAATAAGAAAAAAATAAACACTGGATTAGCATCTCTCTGTGCTGTGCATTTTAATATGAACTGATATGAACTGGCAAGAATCAAACATAAAGAAGCCTGGATCACTGCCTGAGTGAGTTTACAGTAAAGGACCCTGCAATCTTCAGAGCCCTTTTTTCTACCTCTCTGACAGTATCGTCCTTTCGCTTTTTTGTTGTCATTATTTGCATACTTGACTGGCAGTAGGGAAAGGACTACAGGTTTCTTTAAGATTTGTGTCTTACCTTTCTTTCTGTTCTCTGCAGTAGTCAGCAGAATGCCTTCAACAAAATAAATGTGTTGCATTGAAATGATTTTATTCAGATATTTAGTTTTGTAATTAAGCTTAAGCTTTCTTTCCATTTGAGGATATGTTTTATAACAAATTTTAAAATTCCACATTTCTAAGTATTTTGTTTTCTTGCTTCATCAGCAGCGTTTCAAGAGCTTAGTGTTTGTTCTAAGGAATGCCCTTCATCTGGTGACTGAAGGACATGTTTCCCAATGCAGCGTCCATGACATCATTGGCAGGAAGGACTGCTCAATTTGTGGTTTTACTTGTTACCTCTAGTTAGCAGAATGAGCTCTTTGTCATGTAGTTAGTGGATATGTGGTAGTATAAAGGGGAAGTTATGGGCTCTTGGATAGTTTAAAATAATTCACATTTGCCTGAAAATTATGGATCTATTTTCCTGGTTTTTAAAAATTTATATAGACTTTACTGTTATTGTTTAACAGCCTTAATTTGTGTCAAATCATTGTCTAATTGGAAATCTCTTCATACTTTTATCTGTATGTCTGTAAGAATATGTGGACATTCTTTTCATTGTTAAAAGTCAGATGAGGTAATTTAGATAAATGTGTGACCAAATAATAATGTTGCTTTTTAATCTTTTTATCAATCAGCAGTATCAAATACTTCTTAACTGTGCCTTTAACTGGTTGAACAGATTTAATTGAATGGCTGTTCACCTTTTTTCCTATCATAGTCTCTTTAAAAAAAAACTTGTTTAGCTCTGTATTTATTATCTAGCAGTGACAGAAATATATCACACTTTGTAAAATGTAGAAAATTCACTTTGTGAGTATAAAAGACATACTTTATGAAAATGAGTAAAAATAAGTCTCGAACACATTGCAAAATACCTTTAAATATTTATTGATAATTTGGGCCACTTAATGTAAATCTATTATCTTTATTCTAAAAGCCTATCAAGAAAATGAATAATGTAGTCATACTATTGTTTTACCATTTAAGGTTTTTTAGCTTCTGAGTGAATATGGATTTAATTACCTCAGAGAAGATAGAGCCAGCAGTTTAAATGTGCTGCTGTGGCAAGAAGTAAGAGTTTAAATATATGTATATTTCTGCCTGACTTTGCAAATATCTCTTCTGTATTTTCCATGCGGTCCAAACACTTTTTTTTTAAAGTGTGTAATTATCAGAAAACAAAACAAAAAACTAAAACTGAAACACTTAAGCAGTAGCTTTATAAAAATTAAAAATAGCTTTAAAAAAACTGATGTGATGGTTCTATTTAGAAGCTTTGCCATAGGTTCTTAATTTTTCCTTTATTTCTTAAATGAACTGGAGAGCTCCTCCACCAGTCAGATATTTGATGCTCTTTATCTGCCAGCCTTCCGTTACTGGCTTTGTATCCGAATAGTTTGTTTAAACTCATCACTTGATTTACCTTTTTGTCTTTCTTGCACTTATTCTTTCCTCACTGGTTGCAGAAGAGGAAGAAGGTAAAATCATATAAGGGGTCTTCATAGGTTTGCAATACTGGTTTAGAAATCAACTTCACAAGTTACAGGATGGAAGACATTTTTTTTTACTTGATAGCAGTTCATATGTTGAACTTGGACGTAAACAGTTATAAGCTCGGAGTTAGTCCCACTGGCACAGCTGCCAAGGAAGATAATGCAGGCTTAGGCTGCACACATTGGAGGTCTGTGAGCATCCCTGACTCCTTGATTGATGCCTTACAGTTCTTCTCAGTTCAGGACTTGGGAGTGGGAGGGCAGGGGGCATTTGGGGCAGGATAATAGTTTGCTCTGAAGGGTGGTCCTTTGCATGTGGTCCTACAGAATGTGTAGCCTCCCAGGCCCATGCCTACCAACCACTAATGGCACTCCTCCATGTCTGTAATGGTATAAAACTCTTCCCCAGGGTTTCCAGACACTCCCAGGAGGGCTTTACTGCCGCCGTTGAAATCCACTGTCAAACTCTTAAGTTTGAGCAGCCTTTAGAGGAGGAATGAAAACGGAGTTCCTCATTGGTGAGGGGCATGAGAATGGCAAAACTGATTAAGGAAGAACGGTAGATTTTGACATTTACCTACATTTTAACATTTCTGATGTTCTTGATTCCGTTCTATAGTTCCAAGTTTTCATCCGGTGTCATTTCTGTCCCTCTTTTTTTTAATCTTTTCTTGCAGTGTACATCTCGTTGAATTCTCTCAACATTTGTTGCTCTAAGAGTCCTTTTTTGCCATCATTTTTCAAAGACATAGGTATAGAATTCTGGGTTGACACAATTTTCCTTTCAGCACTTTAAAAGTGTTGTTTCTTTGTTGTCTGGCCTCTGTGTTTTCTGAGGTGAAGTTGTTCCTTTTAAAAATATAGTGAGTTGTCTTAAAAATAAACTTTATTTTTTAGAACAGTTTTACATGTATGGAAAAATCACAAAGATACTACAAAGAATTCCTATTAACCCTGCACCCAGTTTTTCCTGTGATTAACATCTTAACATTGCTATGGTATGTTTGTTGCAATTAATGAATCAATACTGATACATAGGTTTTTTTTATTGAATCATAATTGATTATACATATTTTGGGGATTCAGTGTTGACATATGTTGATCAAATCAATATTATTAGTATGTATATTGTTACAAATTGTACTTATTCTTTATGCCCCTTGTCCAGTCTCTCCCCAACCTCCTCTCCCTCCCCACTCCCACCACTGATAACCCTAGATTTCTTCTCTCCCTCCTCTGAAAGAGTAATGGTTACTCTGTTGATTTGTTGCCTAGGTGATACATAGTTATTAACTAAGTTCATTACATATTCAGATTTCCTTAGTTTTACTTAATGTCCTTTTTCTGTTCCAGGATCCCGTCCAGGATATACCACATTACATTCAGTCATCATGTCTCCTTAGGTGCCTCTTGTCTGTGACGTTTTCTCAGACCTTCCTAGTTTTCGATGACCTTGACAGTTTTGAGGAGTACTGGTCAGGTATTTTATAGAACGTCCCTCAATTGAAATATGTTTGATGTTTTTCTCATAATTAGACTAGGGATTTATATGGATTTTTGAGAAGATGACCATAGAAGTGCCATTAGCCTCACATCATATTAAGTCTATGTATTATTGACATGAATTATCACTATTGACATCAACTTTGATCACTTGACTGAGATAGTATTTGTCAGGTTTCTCCTTTGTAAAGTAAATTGTTTTGCCCTCCTGTACAGTACTTTTTGTAAGTTACTGTGCACAACCACACTTAATAAATGGGGAATTATGCTCTACTCCTTAGGGTGGAATATCTACATAATTATTTGGAATTCTGCATAAATGATTTGTCTCTTCTCCATTTATTAATTTATTCAATTATTTATATCGGTATGGACTCATGGGTATTTATTTTATACTTTGGATTATAATACAATATGACTTTATTTTGTAACTAAAATTATTCTAGCTTTGGCCATTGGGAGCTCTTTCAGTTGGCTCTTAATGCCCTCATTATCGCAAGTATTGGTTTTTGTTTTTGGTTTTTTTGTTTTGTGGGTTTTTTGTTTTGTGTTTTGAGCACTTCCTTACTTTCTGGTGCTATAAGACGTATCATCTTATATGTATTCCCTGTACCAATCCTAGAATCAGCCATTTCTCCAAGGAACCCTGGTTTCAATTTATCGGAATTTGATATTAGAAACCAGGGTCTGGGCATTAGCTGTACTTTTTACATCTGAGGTATCTGTTGCATCTGGGACTTCTCAGCTGACAGAGCAAGGAAATATGTGTGTGTATACTAACCCCTGTATATACACATATCTATCTATAAATATTTCTATATGTAACCATCTGTATCTATATTAAGCTAAGAATGAGTTCATACTTATGTTTGCAGCTCTAATCTATTACCACATGGATCATTCTAGTTTTTTCCTTTGCTTATTTCTAAACTCTTACTCCGTGAGACACTTGGCTCCCACCATCCTACATCCATTTACTTGATTGTTCAGTTTCCTAAGCTCTCAGACTTCTAGATTTTTAAACATGAATAACAAATTTGAAGGTCTTTTAGAGTTCTGGTGCTTGGTCTGGAATCTAATGTACTTGGCTTTCTTCCCAGTTAAATCTTCCCTGGTTGTAATACCTAACTCTGTACTTAACCTTTCTTTTCCTACCCACTGAAAATTCTTTTGTCAAAAACTTATAAGGAAGCATAAGTAAGTATCTTACTTGAAAAGGACAAAAAACGAGGAAGGTGGAATCTTGAAACACAGATTACAAGAAGAACATATTCATTGTCGACCTGCAAATGGGTTAAAAAAAATTTAGTAAAAATGGTTTGTTGAGACCTCTGGTAAGTAACAGTTCAAGTGGAGAACTCCTGGGAAGATTCAATTATGTGAGCTCAGTGTACATTGATGTATGCCATGGCTACTAAAAAATTTGAATCTTGGGCTGTGTCTCAGATGTAGGAAGGTGTTAGTCTCATGCTACTCTTGATATTGGAAGTATTGTGTTCATCTTCAGCATTTTCTTTTAGTAAAGACATTGAAAACTGATGTTTAGAAAAGAATAAGATGGAAAACTGTAAACAGTATCTTATCAAACATAATTTGGAATTTTAGCATCAAAATGAATAATGATATTAACTATTTTAACCCGTTGAATAAAATAGAAACCATGAATCACACTGATCTAAAAAGTAAAAGTAAATTGAAAGTTTAGTGAGGAATGGAATATTTACCTAGTCTTAAAGTACCTACCCACAGAATACTTACTAATTACAAAGGGCAAAAGAGTAACTTCATGGTACACATTCCTGGAAGACATCAATTTTATCAGGTGATCAAAGCGAACCTTATCAGTCATGGGATGTATCCAAACTGTGTGCTGTCTGGTAGCATACACTGAAAAGAGCACAGCATCACTTCTCTGATGTTGCTGTCAGGTGTACATGACCTGAATCCAGTCATGAGGAAATACCTTCTACGGAATAACTGGACTAATCTTCAAGTGTCAAGGTCACAAACATCAAGGAAAGATGGAGGGACTGTCGCAGACTGACAGAGACAGTTGTAACAGCTAATTGCAGCACGTGACTCTATCTGGACTGCTATAAAAGACATTTTGGGAAAGTTGGAAAAGCTTGAATGGACTCACGTTAGATGATAGTAATGTATCAGTATTAATTTCCTGATTTGGGGGGGTTGTATTCTGTTTATAAATTTTTTTGTTGGTAGGAAATTATACACTAAATATTTGGGGGTGATGAGGCATTATGCCAGCAACTTAAGTCTTAAGTGGTTCTGGGTGTACTTACAACTTTTCTGTAAGTTTTAGATTCTTTAAAAACATTTTTTTAAAAAGGAATGATTTGGGGCTCTAGTAATAGTTAATATGAAAAGACTGATGTGGGGTCCTAGGGAAAGGTGTCTTTGAATATTTGAAGGATTGCTTTGTAGAAGAGGAATTTTGATTCTGGGATGTGCAGCTTGAAGTTGGGATGCTTCTAGTGTTCGATGGTGTCTTAGAATCTATTGACAGGACTTTTTTTCTTCATGATACATGAAGTAATGACCTACTTTACAGTTGATGGTATTTTTTGCCATCCATAAATGACCATTTATTTATTCAGTGGTGATTCTCCAGAGGAGAGTCAAGAGCCATGAATGGGCATCTAGAAATCTAGACTTTAGTTATAATGAAGACCTTGGACCTTTCCCAATTTTATTCCTCCTGGCTTCACTCCTCTATCCTACTTTGACTGCATCAGCCACTATTTCAGTCACTTTGACCAGCAATTTCACTGGGTCAAGGAGGGTCCACCATGACTATCAGTTACACTTGAGGCCACTTGGCTCCCCAAGTGCTGGGGAGAGGTCAGGTTAAGGAGTTTGGATATCATTTAGTTGTCCTTAATGTCAGGTTAAGGAGTTTGGATATTATTTAGTTGGCAGGGGGGACACATCAATGTCTTTTGAACAGGAGAGCAACAGGACAAATCTATGTTTTAGGAAAATTACCGACAGTTCTCAGCAAGAAATCCATTATTGCTATCACCTGTCATCTCAGAATTGTTGCTGTATTCATTTATAAAAGAATGTAGCATATTATTTTTCCCCCTTGAATTCTTTAAGGGATCAGTGAAGAGAAAAGTAAGACTGGGTTTGAAGAAATGGAAGTATTGTAGGTAAACATTTGAGAAAGACTGAAGTCAATGGAAGGGAGAGAGAAGAGAAGGCCTTGACCATGAACGAGCAGACTCATTGTGACGCAGGCAGCACAGGGCGTGGCCCATCTGTGCAACTTGACTGATAGAGTATTACAGAAAAACTCTGAATTATACCTACCTGTTTTGTCAGCAGCAGTCCTTCTAGAACTTTGGAGCACTTTAATCTCTTTCTCTTAAAGTATACATTGTTCTGCTTTACACATAAATAGGTCATTGAATGCCACAAGAATAACTTTAATGCCAATGCTAGTAACCAACCAGAAGTTATAAAAGTATTGCAGCCACTTAATGTGTGAATGCAGCATCCCCCGAACTCTTTTTATGGGAAATTTCCTAAATTTATCTGAGTCATTCTGAGTATTGAAATTCCTTAAAGTTTTGGCAGGTGATTTGAACTTAACAGGTTCATCTGTTAAGGCATAAAATGTCTGCTAAATTCAGGTAAGCTTGTAGTGAAAAAGCTTGCTTGCAGTGAAGCCACCTCTCTCCACCTGCATCCTGGGGTTCCAGACAGCTCATTTGCTCTCTTCCTGGGCCTGCCCTAAGACTCACTCCCAGGATGGGCAGGGCGAAGTGGGGAGTGGAATAGATTTCTGACACTTCCTGTGGACCAATTGTATTGGTCAGCAGGTGCCTGAGTGCTTTCTGAGGGGTTGGGAGGCATTGAAGAGAGGGAAGAAGAGTCCAAAATTCTGTAGTAGGGACTTGGGTGGGGGTAAGAGGTGAGGTAGAATAGATTTCTGACACTTCCCAACTGGTGGACTCACTTTCTGAGCTGAAGCACACATGAATCCTCTTGGTATCCAGGAGGATTGTGTTGGTCAGCAAGCGCCTGAGTGCTTCTTGAGCAGTGAGGAGGGAGGAGAGGAAATAGGAATCCAGAATTCTGTGGTAGGGGATTTTTGATTTCCTTCCACAATGTCTTCCTTTACTTTCTTTGATTAACAATACTATAAGTAGAATTAGCTCATTAAGCTGTAGCATTTACTGAGCATCAGCGGTGAAACCTGAAGGTAATATCTCATTTTTGGAAAGAAGAAACTGAAGTTCAGAGAAGCTAAATATACTGAGATTTGAACCTAGACCTTCTGATTTCAGAGCCCAAAGGAGATTAATTCTGAAGTTCTTTCAGTTGGCCCCTCAAAATTGATTTTGTAGTCAGAATTATAACAGCATTACCATACTTTTCCACTTATCTATTTTCTCATTAAGAAATAGAGTTGCTGGGAGTGGGGGGCTCTTTTTTTACAGAAAAATTGCCCACCCAACAATTCTACTTTTTTAGTGGGAAAAAAATAGAAAATTTTATTAGTCCCTCTGATTATAAAATCAGTTTACAAAATGTAGAAGTTACGGCATTAGAAAGCTAGTTTTGCAAATACCGTTATTTTTACTGATTCAGGTGAGCATCAGTGGATGCTGAGAGTATTGAGTGGAAGCTGCATGGGGAACTGGCTATTTATACAATGTGAAAGTATCATCCTATCAGTTGCTTATTACTTAAAAAAAGAAAAGCATTCACTTATGTGGAGAAATCTAGCAGATGACAGATAAATTTTATTAACCAAGTCATAAAATTTGTCATCAGCAATAAAAGTAGAACTCAGCATGTGCTTCCTGACGTGATACGCTGAGGACAGACATAACATCATCTCATAGCATCCTTACCAAAAATGTTTAGTTTAGAGAGCTGATCAACAGGAAAGAATCAAAAAAATTCATATTGAGGGACATTTTCAAAACATCCGGCTTGGACTGTTCAGAAAGGTTAATGTCCTGAACAATGGATGAGAAGTGAGTAAGGAACTATTTTCGATAAAAGGAGACTAGTGAGGGCTGGCCAGTTAGCTAAGTTGGTTAGAGCATGGTGCTGATAACAATTATGAAAGTCATTATTAAGATCAGTCACTATTTTAACATGGGCCATATATTAAAGAACAGTGTTGTATCAGAGTTAAATTTAGTGATTATGAATAAATGAATTGTGAGCATGTAGAATAACTTTGTTCATAGGAGATACTCTGAGTATTTAAGAACGAAAAGTGTTGTTTGCAATTTACTCCTAATTGGTTCAGCAAAAATAAATACATATAGAGAGGGCAAAATATTACCAGTTGACAGATTTAAATTAAAAGCACATTAGTGGGGGGGGGGGAGAAGATATAACAACTACAATTATTTGAAGTTGATACGACAAGCAAACAGAAAAGACGTTGGGGGGGAGGGCGGAGGGAGGAGGGAGGGAGGTTTTGGTGATGGGGAGCAATAATCAGCCACAATGTATATCGACAAAATAAAAAAATAAAAAAATAAAAAAAGCACATTAGTGTTCAGATAGTATTGAAACTATTATGTGGGTTTGAAAATTCTTAAAAAGGGGAAAGAATAGAATTGTTTATTGAAGTAGCCAAACTCAAGCAGTGGAAACATAGATTCTAGTAAATAATAACAATGGAGCAAGTTTTTCAAGAAAATAGTTGAAAGCAGGTATCACAAATGGGTTTTTACTTCATTGTCATCTCTGATAAATTAATACTGGCCACCAGACAGGTTGAAATGCTTGGGATTCTGAACCACGTTCATGGTTTATTAGCAGTATTTGCCAAGGTTTGAGGATGTGGGAATGGTGATAGTATCCCATGTATTTGTCATCCTATGCTTGAATGTTTACATCACTGCAGTCTGATTAATCCTTAACTCTTATTCACTCCTTGATCCAACCCTATTTTTATCCTGAAGTTTAAATTTTCTCTGGCATTAATATCCCTCTGAAGCTGGGCCAGGGCTTCCCAAATCTTTAAAAGTCAAGGGTCTGAGGCATCCTTAAATCAGGGTCTTTGATACCAGACAGGCTTTGGGGGAGAGGGGCATCTCTTCTAAAGGGGGGGGCGGTTCAGTATAAACTTTTATCAGATTCTGTAAGGGACTTAAGACCTAAAATGGTTAAAAACGCAGTGCATTCACTGCTATTCTGATGATCTGCTGTTATTTGTTTTTCATTTTGCTTGATTGGCAGTGTCTTAGTCTCCTTTGCTATCACTCTTCTCAGTCCCGCACTCTGTGCCAGTGATGAGACCACCTGTGTTTGGCTCCTCTCTCTAGTCCCTTTAAGATTGTCCTTTGTCCTCCTGAGGGTAGAGGCGGTTTTCATGTAATCAAGAGCAGGTAATTTTGCACTCTCTTTAAGAGGCGAAAGCAGCCTTGATCATAGTATGTGCTCAATAAATATTGTTGACTGGATGGTTGAAATAATTAAACACTTCTTTTCCCAAACAGCTTTCCAGCTGAAATTAGTTGGCGCGTTCATTTAGTGTTCTTTGAATAAAATCACATGGATTGGTTCCCTTGGCTATATGTGCAGCTTTCCCTCCTCCTTTTCCAGCTTGAGTCTTCAAGAGGGAGCCTCAGAACTGATCTCTAAAATCATTTGTACCTGGTGTGATTATAAAGCAATGAGACTGATTGTCATATGTTGTTTGTGGGATCCGTCTCAGTTACTTTATAGCCATACCTGGTATCTTATACCACAGATCATTGCCTGTCGAACAACATTTTAAAAGCACAAACCTAAGGTTATTAAATGAAAATGTAAAATGGTTTAGCATTATGTTATGATTTTCTCTAACTCAACTGATCAGAACTCTTATTTCACAAAGGTAATTAGATGTTAACTTTATTGCTTGCTTTAATTTTGCATTTTTCTTTTTGTTTATGGATTTTTAATGAGTATTCTGATAAACTGCTGTTCTGATAAAGTGGCTGGAACAATTTTGAATAAGGTAATACAAAATATATGTTCCTTTGGGTTACATTTTTCATAAAACTTTTGGTGAATTTCTTTTCAGTTGCATGTAGTCTTTTGACTGCACGTAACACAGGGATGGTCCTTTTAGCTAAATATAAGTGAAGCATATAAAACCAAATGTTTAGTATGTATTATTTATTGAAGAAGCCTTTTCTAAAAGGGCAAGTTTTGGGGCTTTTGCATGTTTGGTGGTTTACATTTGTATGCACAGACCTTATTCATATTTGAATAAGTAGTTAAAATTTTCTCTTACCCAAAATAAAATGTTATTTCCTATCTCCTGACCCTTAGTCTCTATTAGAGGCTCTTCAAAGAAGGCAAATTGTAAAAGTTGCATGTCCCATCACAGGCAGCTTCAGCTTATGAGAGGACAATTGCCAGCAGCTAGATTAGTGGTAGAAAGGCTTCTCTATTTTTTTTAAAAGAAAGTGGTAAGTTATTCTTTTTGTGGAGGAGGAAAGTGATAGAGATTTGTGCTATCCATAGGAGAGAGACTCACTTGTCTTTAATGTATTACTGTTTCTGGAAATGATGTAGGGAAAGGGGATTAGGTAACTAGAAGGCAACTTAAGACCATCTTTGTAGTTAACTTACATGGTTTGTGGCTGTGGGCAGACCTCTGGACAGCTTTTAGAAGATGGAAGTATTTTGATGCCTAACCAGAATGTTGAAGCTTGGACCTGTCTCTGGAAGGATTTGACTTCCAGAATAGTTCTGAGTAAACTAGAAAGAAGCCTCGCTCCAGTCAGGTCTAGACATAAACTGAAGTCGGTTTCAGATGTTCTAAGTAAAAGTTACCACCATGTGGTACTTTGTTGTTGTAGCTGTATTACCCAGTGTGTGTCCTATGTCTCAGTGACATTATAAAACTCCATATCCTCTACTTCTATCCTTGTACTAGTTGTACATACAATAGGTGCTCCATGAATGTTCCTTAGAGTGATTAGTATAAGAAGTACCAGTTTGTTCTATAAATAACAGCACTTTTCTCCTTTTCTTAGGGTATTAGGGCTTTCTGGAAATTATTTTAAGATAGAAAAGGTTTACAATGTAAACCTACCATGATTTTATCATATTTCTGTTTCTGTATAATATGTTATATTACTGTCTCTTGTCACATTTGGCTGGTTTAATAATCTGTTCTTCAAATATAATTGTAAGACAAGTTAATATGGTTCTACAATCATTTTATTTTATGCCTTTCTTCTATCTCAGTCTTAAGTACTACACAACAAATTACATGTTCCCACTTGGTGCCAGCATACCCAACTGCACCTTCATTTCAGTTGAAAAGTTGAATCTGCAAACCTTTCCCATTAGCAAACATTACAGTAGTTTTTCTAAACAGCATATTTATATATTTGATGTTTCTATATATTTTAAATGTCACTTGAGTGTATATATTTATTTTACATTACAGGCACTGGAGATATTATTGCTGTCATGATAACGGAATTGAGGGGTAAGGATATTTTGAGTTATCTGGAGAAAAACATCTCTGTACAAATGACAATAGCTGTTGGAACTCGAATGCCTCCAAAGAACTTCAGCCGTGGTTCTCTAGTCTTCGTGTCAATATCCTTTATTGTTTTGATGATTATTTCTTCAGCGTGGCTCATATTCTACTTCATTCAGAAGATCAGGTACACAAATGCACGCGACAGGAACCAGGTGAGCTACCACTACTCTGTAGTGAATGGTTCTTACCAGCCATAATTTATAGACACCTGTCATGATCATACATCTTACAAACATTTTTTTCATTTAAAAAAAGGTTATGGGTCTGGGTGGTTAGCTCAGTTGATTAGAGCACAGCTTTGTAATACCAAGGTAAGTTGTAAACTTCATTCATTTTAATATGTTGAAAATATACCTATACAAGTATTTTAAGGATATTTTAAATATCTAAAAGGGGAAATTATTACATTTATAGCAATCACTTAGGCTATTCTAGTTAGGTAGGTAAATTTTAATATCATAATATGATCTAGATAATTTATTAATTTGGAGAAATATTACAAAGTTGCATTTTTAAACTGGTAACTTTGGTTCTCTCTGAAGAGGGAAACTGGGAGGAGTGGGAGGCAGACTTCACTTTACTCCCTTTTCCATGTGAATTGTTTTTCCCATGTGAATTTTGAACTATGTATTATCTATTCAGAAAAAAAATAAAAAATAAATTATCTGTCATATCTAAGCTCAGACATGGGGGTGAGGGTTAGGTGGGGAGAATCAGTAAAATAGATCTCTCTAGATAGTTATCCTAGAAATTCCACTGATCAGCACATCTCAAGTGCTCAGTTAACTTGGGTTGAACAAACAAAGGCAGAGTAAAGGCATCATGCTGCCCTGCAGGGGAGGGCCTGGAGATGGGGGTTCTCTCAGTTTGTTACTAAGTTTCTTTGATGTGCTGTAGACAAAATACCCACCTTCAGAGCCTGGTTAGAAGTGTTAGGTCCCTGTCCTAGACTTTTCCTGTAGGAAACTAGGAAGTGAATTGCTTGGAGAGTGGTTTGAAGCCAGTTTTATTTTTATATATATACATATATATATAATGCCATCCTCTCTCTTAATCCTTGTGGGGTGTTGGAATTTTCATCCTTCCTCACATTCTGTTGGAGGAAGCACAGACTTTGGCATAAAACAGGTCTGAGTTCAGATCCCTGCCTTACCACCAGTTTACCATGATCCCTCTTGGTCAGTTTATTTAGCCCTTCAACTTGTTCTTCACCTGAAAATAGGTATAAAATACCTGAAAACTGCTGTTTATTGAACATTTACATGCCAGCATTTCTGTAGTATTCTGCACCTTTTTATTTTTTAAATTTTGATAATTCTTATTATTTATAACTTCAGACTTACAAAAAAGTTGCAAGAATAGTGTAAAGTATTCCCTTCATTCAGATTCTTCAGCTAACATTTTATCATGTTTCTTTTTCTATGTATATATTTTTTTCAACCATTTGAGAGAAAGTTGAGCTATGATGCCCCTTTACTCTTAGATACTTTGTTGTGTATTTTGTAAAAAACATATTCTCTTATATAACCACAGTATGATTATCAAAATGAGGAAATTAACATTAATATGATACATTATCTGATCTACAGACCTTTTTCAGGTTTTGTAAAACTGGCTTGATAGCAAAGAAAACCTTGGCTTAATGGGATCAGATTGAATGTTGCATTCGGTTGTCATGTCTCTCTTACTGTTTCATGACACTGACATTTTCAAAGAGTACACGTCAGTTATTTTGTATTTGAGTTTGTCTGATGTCTTATGTTTGTTCCTTCATGATTAGATTCAGGTTATATGCATTTTTGTCAGGAACACCAGTCCTTTACATTTTTAAAAACTTTTTATTTTGAGATAATGTAGATTCACTTGGATTTATAAGAAATAATACAGAGAGATCCCATATACCCTCCATTCATTTTCCTCCAGTGGTAACATCTTGCATTACTATAGTAAATATCACAACTCAGAAATTGACGTGGATTCAATCCTCCAATCTTACTGAATCCACTGAAATCTTCAGATTTCTTTGGTTTGACTTGTACTCGTTTGTGTATGTGTGTGGTTGTGTGTGTGTTTAGTTCTGTGCAGCTTTATCACATGTAGATTCATGTGACCATTACCACAGTCAAGATACAGAACAGTTTCATCACAGGGATCCCTTGTGCTACTCTTCTACAGCCACAGCCACCTTCCTCTCACCCCCTTCTCTAACCACTGGCTGCCACTAATCTGTTCCCATCTCTGTAGTCTTGTCATTTCAAGAATGTGATATAGGGCTGGCCCCGTGGCGCACTCGGGAGAGTGCAGCGCTTGGGAGCACAGCGGCGCTCCCGCCGCGGGTTCGGATCCTATATAGGAATGGCCGGTGCGCTCACTGACTGAGCGCGGTGTGGGCGACACCACACTTACTGGTCACAAAAAGAAAAAAAAAAGAATGTGATATAGATATAATCATATGGTACTTAACCTCTAGAATTTGTATTTCTTCACTCAGCATAATTCCCTTGAGATCCTTCGAAGGTGCTGTGTGTATCAACAGTTTATTCCTTTTTATTGCTGAATAGCATTCCATGTTTTGTGTGTACCACAGTTTTTTTAACCATTCACTCATTGAAGGATATCTGTGTTGTTTTCAGGTTTTGGCTATTATAAAGTGGCTGTGAACATTCATGTACAGGTTTTTGTTTGAACATGAATTCAAGGGTTGTTATGGTAGGTAAGCACATATTTAGTTTTGTACGAAACTGCCATACTTTTTTTCCAAAGTGGCTATACCATTTTACGTTCTACCAGGAATGTATGACTGATCCAGTTCCTTCACATCCTCATCAGCATTTAATGTTGTCACTATTTTTTTATTCTAGCCATTATGCTAAGTGGTTAGTAACGTTTCTTCTGCGGTTTTAATTTGCATTTCTCTAATGGCTACTGATGTTGAACATCTTTTCATGTGTTCTATAGGTGTCAACTAGATCACTGTGCTCATCTTACTTCCATGAGGAGCTAGGTGGGATGGAGGTAGAGGTAGAAGGGAGATCATCTTCTGTGCCATGTTGAAACCAGGGTGGGAGGAGGTGTGCAGTATTTTTCTTTGGTGTTTGGCTGGAGCAGAACAGGTATTAATTACCCAAAAGCCTTTGTGATGTCAGGCCATCTCTTTCCTGGTACTTTGGCTGGGGGAATCACCTTTTTTTTTTGGTGGTGGTGTTGGGGTGTGGGGTGATGGTTGTTCCTGTTGACAGTTCCAGGTTGGAGGCTTCTGCAGCAGTGTGATAAATAGGAGGCAATATGGAAGCCCAGGGAAATCACCACCCTAAGTCTCAAGGTCCCTAGACAGCTCAGCTCCTCTTTTTGTGCTATAATGTGCTATATACTACCTTTTTAAAAGCTAAATTAAGTATTTTTTTTAATATGTTGTTATATGAAACTCTGAAAGTATAATAGTCAGGAGCTGCTCTGAAATGGTGTTCTTGACAGGGAAGCCCTATAGTAATGGGCTGCATATGGCACATCCCAGGACTTTAGGGAAAAAAACTCATGATTGTCCCAGGAACCTGCTATTAGAAGGTTTAATTAGCACCCAGTGTGGAGCCTGTGTGTGATGAAGGAACAAACGTAATCACCATCTGGCACAGGCCACAAACAGGGAGCTTGTTTCCTAGCACTTGTGTTGCAGCTGCCTGCGTGCAGGCTGCTTCCAAAGCATCCCTTGATAGACACTACTTTAGTGGAAAGTGGTGTTCTGACCTTTTTTCCTCCTTCCATTTTCCCTAAGGTTGGGAAACGCTTGATGAAATTTTTATGTGGCTTAAAAAGCTTAGTTTATTAAAATTTAACAAGGAGGTGGCAGCAGCTCAGCTGATTGAAACCTTTAGCTATTTCAAAAGAGAAGCCAGAACTATTAGCAAAGAAAACACAGTGAGTTTAGAAAGAGATCCTCATTTTCTCCTACAAACTGTTATCAGGAAGGAGTTCTTTCTGCAAAATATGCTACCAAAGAGAGCCATGTAGTATAAGTAACTTTCTCAGTGCAGTGTAATGTTCACAATTGAGAACACTGTACATGTGATATGAGAATCTAATACTTTGACTTTTCAGTTTACTGCTAAGTGTCTGTGGTTTGCTTTTCCTGAAAGCTTCTAAATACTATGTTTAGGCACAAATAGCTCATATGATGGCTGACAGTAAACTTCAGTGTCACCTTCTAATTAAGTCAGTGATACTGATTTCACACAAAAGAGTAGATGTTTGGTGCCTTTATATTTAAAGGGTGCCTAAGGAGTTTTAGAGAAGTGTAAATTTTTTAACAATTACATGGTTAATACTGCACCTTTAATATCAAAGTAGTCAGATTTGATTCCTAAAATAGAACAGTAAAATTTTTATTTTACTGTTGAGGAATAGGGCAAGTATAAAAAATTCCGCAATCTACTGGACTCAAGTTTAGAATGTCTTCTTATGAAAATTTCATGTAAAAATGCCTGCAATTTGGAGGGATTTAAAACTTGCAAAAGCTCTTCACCATTACATGTGTATATAGTATTCTTAGACTTCATAAATGTGTCAAGGTTGCTGTGATGAAACGTACTTTTATTGCCCATTTCTGTCTCAGAAGGCCAGTGAGTACACTTGTCTGTTAGAGTGTGGAAGCACAGTGAGTGTTCCTGCGCCAGAGGAAGGACAGTACTTTCATGTATACTTTGTAGACTTGTATTTTGTAATACTTTTATGTAATCTTTAGAAAACGGTGAGTTCAAAAGTTTTCTTCCTTCCAAATTTGGGGGAGGGGGTACACACACACACACACACACACACACACACACACACTATATATACAATGTATATTGTTGGATGATAGAATGAATTTTGTTTATTATGTTTATTTAGGATTAACAATTCCAGAAGAACTGGAAAAGAAGAATAGATGTTTGAGCTAAGAAGTTATTATTTTACCAGTTTTTTAAGATACTGCAAATACTCTGTCTTCTTTTTCATGTCCTACTGCTATGATCAGTGTATATAAATACATAACACTTTTTATATACAGAGACTATATGCCTTCTAAATGTCACACATCAAGAGCTTAAGTCTTGATTTTTTCAGCACAAGATATGCTCTTAAGATCAGTATTTTGAAAACATTTATTTCTGTATCCTTTGGGTTTAGCATAGGATCAAAATACTGTGTGGTATGAGAGTTACTCTTTGGGGGCAGAGTGATATTACTATCGGGGAGTCAGAGACACATCACAGAAGAGGTGGTGACATTTCAGCTGAATTTTAAAAGATGAATAAGACTTCATCAAACAAAGACCGAGAGAAAAGTCAGGCAAAGGGACCATTTTTCACAGGGCCGTGGAGAGATAAAAGGAGAGACAGGAGAGTTGAATAGCTGGAACACTGGGAAGAGTGGGGAGGAGACTGGAGACTGTGAGCTGATATTAGAGAGTAAATTGACACTAGAATATGAGGAGCTTAGATGACATGCTGAGTTTAGACTTTATTCTCTAAGCAGGAGGGGTCATCCAAGGTTTTTTAGCAGTGGAATGATATCAGATTTTTTTCTGATGGGGGAGCCTTATGGGGAAGAAGCTATTAAAGGGAGAAATATTGAAGAACAAAGGACGACAATATTCATAAAGCAAGGTTATGTAGAGAGTTGGAGAGAAGGCATCAGGGGCACAGGCAAATGATTCCTTGGAAAGGAGTTACAGACACCTCTTTTGAGACAGAAAGGAAAAAATGGTGGTAGTGATGAGAGAGTGAATCAGAGAGGGCTCAGACTACAAGACACTGTCAGGCAGGGAAAAAATACAGCATCTGGATTTTACCAATGTTTAAAAGAAGAAAACCCTACTACATGCTGATACAGACCTAATTCTATTTCTGTGAGAGAATTCTTATTACTGAGAGGAGAAATCTGAGATGTTTCATTGAAGTGTCCTGTCCTCAATATATTGTGAACCATCTGGCTTTGGACAAATTATTCCTGTTAGAATAAGCAGCATGAGTTGTTTTAAATTGTTTTCTACCAATTTAAAACATGTTGACACTTGCATTCACATATAGAATAGTGTTCAAATTGGTATTATTGGCAGCTTGGACTGAGATAAGATAATCTGGCTCCTGATAATCAAATCCCTTGATACTTTATAATATTAGGAAGTTTTTAAGGCATTTTATATTGGAAAAAGATCTGGACTGGAAAGTCAGTTTTCTAGTCCCAACTCTTTTACTAACTTTCGACAGATCACCTCAGCTCTCCCTGGGGTTGGTTTTTCTCCTTTGTAAAATGATGCATCCCTGTGGTTTTGTCATTTCTTATATTCTTTGTGTGGTGAGGTGGAAACTTGAGGAATTTTATTACCTAAGAAACAGGGCACAATCAGAAATACAAAGAAAATAAGTGAATGGATAGAGCATTACAAGAAAAGGCTTTGGAAACTATGGTTGGTAGTTTATACTTAGTTTATATTTTATATATAAAGTTTAGTGTCAAATTTTAGTATGCAAAAGAATCATGTGGGAGCACTTTTTTCTCTTTTGGCGGGGCATTTTTTTAAATTGCACATTCTTGAGAATTTGCCATCTGATTCAGCAGGTCTGCATAGGGTCTACTTACCAGCTTTTGACCTAGGCAAATTACTTCATCTCTCTTTGCCTCAATCTCCTGTTCTGTAAAATGGGGACAATGTAGTTCCTTTCTCATAAAGTGACTGAAGATTACATGTGAAGGGCTTAGAACAGTACCTAGCACATGGTATGTACTAAATAAATCTTAGTTACTATAAATGTCATTATTATTTCATATTATTATTTTATTATTATTATTATTATTATTATTATTATTATTATTATTAAGCACCCAAAGTAGATTTAATCCATTTGCTCCATGGACCAGACCTTGAAAAACAGTGACTTAAAGGCATGATGTTTAGGTGAAGGTAAGAGACTGTATTAGTCCGTTACTGTTGCTTATAACAAAATATCTGAAACTGGGTAATTTGTAAGAAAAGGAAATTTATTGCTTACAGTTTAAGAGGCTGGAAAGTCTGAAGTCCAGGAACACATCTAGTGAGAGCTTTCTTTAGTAGTGACTTCAGTGACAAAGGGTATCACATTGTAAAATGGCAGAGCAGAAAGAGAGACTTTTATGTGGTCTCCTTTTAAAGCCTTCAGAACCATACCCATGACCACCATTATTAATCCATTCATTAGGGCATGGTCGTGAGAATCTCATCACCTCTTCAAGGCCCCACCTTTCAGTTACCATGATAGGATTTCCCACCCTCAAGTTACAATGGGGGATCAAGCTTCTAATACATAAAATATAGGGAACACAATTGAATCCATATCAGAGACCTTAATAAAAAGTGAACTTCCTGGGCTGGCCCGTGGCTCACTCGGGAGAGTGTGGTGCTGATAACACCAAGTCAAGTGTTAAGATCCCCTTACTGGTCATCTTTTAAAAAAAGAAAAAAAAAAGTGAACTTCCTATATATAGAAAGACCTAAAGACTCAAACAAAAAAACTCCTAGAGCTGGTAACAAATTCAGTAAAGTTGCTGCATACAAAATCAGTACACAAAAATGAGTAGCACTTTTATACATCAGCAAAGACGTAGCAGAAAAAGAAATCAAGAAAGCATTTCCATTATAATAATTTCCAAAAAAATAAAATACCTAGGAATAAATTTAATCAAGGAGGTAAAAGATCTCTACAGTGAAAACTACAAAACACTGCCTGAAAGAAATTAAAGAGGACAGCAAAAGGTGGAAAGACATTCCACGTTCATGTATTGGAAGAATTTATGTTGTGAAAATGTCTGTACTACCCAAAGCTATCTACAGTTTCAATGCAATCCCCATCAAAATACCAATGACATTCTTCATAGAAATAGAAAAAGCAATCCCAACATTCATATAGACAACAAAAGACCCCAAATAGCCAAAGCAATCTTGAGCAAAAAAAATAAATAAAGCCAGAGGCATTACACTATCTGACCTCATACTATACTACAAAGCTATAGTAACCAAAACAGCATGGTACTGGCATAAAAACAGACACATTGACCAATGGAACCAAATAGAGAACCCAGGAATCAACCCACATACTTACAGCCAACTGATCTTCAACAAAGCACCAAGAAGATACATTGGGGAAAAGACAGCCTCTTCAGCAAATGGTGCTGGGAAAACAGGATATCCATATGCAGAAGAATAAAACTAGACCAGTACCTCTCGCCATCTACCAAAATCAATTCAAAATGGATTATCTGTATGAAAAACCCAAAAGAATCAGTGGAACAACTTCTACATACAGGAAAAAGATTTAGTGAAGGAGCAGGATATAAAATTAACATACAGAAATAATCAAAATATAATGAAAGGAAAGGCACCATTTACAACTGGATGGACAGATGGATAAATAAGTTTAGGTGAGAACTTAGTATGAACTATGTAAAACCTATCTGAGGAAAAATACAAAACACTCCTGAAAGCACAGAAAAGTATTTAAACAAATGGAAAAGACATAATACCATGTTCCTGTCAAATAGAAACAATCAATATAATAAATATGTCAGTTCTCCCTAAATTAATACATAAGTTTAATTTGATCCCAATAAAGATAACATCAAATATTTTTCAGGGGCTATACAGGTAATTATAAGATTCATACAGAAGAGCAAGTAGTTAATAGCCAGAAAACCCCTGAAAAAGAGGAGCAAAGACAGGTAGGTGACTAGTAGCCACACCAAGCTTTGTAATGTATAGTAAAGCTTTTTATTTAAAAGAGTATTAAAAGTTAGCTTATAAATAAATAGACTAATAAACAAAATAGAAAATCCCAAATGTGATGGAAATTTAGTACAGTATATGATAAAAAGCATCATCTCAAATCACTGGGGAAAGATGGACTTAAATGGTTGTGGGACAACTGGAAAAAGACATGTACACCAGGATAAATTTCAAATCAGTGTGAGATCTAATTAAAACAATAAGTTTAGGGCTAAGTTTTCCTTTGTGATGGGGAATTTGGACAGCTTTCTGAATTACGGCTCAAAACTGTAGAATAAGAAAAATAATTGTTAAATTTGTAGTAAAACTTTTTGTTAAGAAGAAAACATAAGGAAAATCAAAAGATAAAGGAATAAGAAACTAAAAAAAGTATTTGTGACATATTACAAAGGGCTAGTGTCCCTCATATATAAAGAAGACTGAAAACCTGATAGAAAAAATGGGCAAAAAAAAAAAAAAAATAGGGAGGTCACTAAAAAGAAATACAAATGGTCCTTAGAATGTTAAAAGATGTTTAACTTCAGTCTTAAGTTAAATGTAGCTTAAAACCATACTGCAAGTACCATTTCTTGTTGATCAGTTTGGCAAAAAAAAAAAAATCTAAAATCTGACAAGTTTGGAGCGAAAATAAGCATTGTTATACGTTGATGATAGGAATACAAAACAGTTCCTGTGGGAGGCAGAAATTTGTAATATCTAACACAATTGCATATCCGATTATCCTTTGTTTTCATAATCTCGCTTGTAGGAATCTAGCCTGATGATAAACGTACAAAAGTTAAAAATGACAGATACACAAGACTATTCATTGTGATATTGTTGGTAATAGCAAAAGACTTGAAATACTCAAATAGGCATCACTAGGGGTCTGGTTGAATAAATTAGTACTCTACTGCTCTGAATGCAATGGAGTAGTTTATAGCTGTAAAAAAGAAGGGAATTCTAAAGATTTCTGTATGCTCCTATGGAATGATCTTTAGGGTATATTGTTAAGGGAAAAAAAGCAAGGAAAAGAGAAATTTTGGTATACTAATTTATTATAAGAAGGAGGGGAACTATGATAATACATTCATATATAGATATATATATAGCACATGTATCTACATACATGCATAGATATATATTTATCCTTTTATTTTCAAAAGGAAGCAATGTAAATATAAAACAAACAAAATAGTTATTACTTTGGGGGGAAAGGGAGCAGGGTGAAGGAGATTAAGGTGGAAGTGAGACTTCCATTTTCCTGTTTTTATAGTTTTGACTTTGGAACCGTGTAACTGTTTTATATAATTTTTAAAATAATCATCAAAATTTAAAATAAGTGGAACAAATGAACCTAAATATTTCAAGATGGTGGCACAAACACACAGAAAGGAATTGTTTCAGAGAACTTCTTTTAATGGTACATTTTTGTGGGGATATATTCTAAGGATTAAAAATAAGTCTTAAGCTGCATTTAATAGTCTTATTGTTAGTAGTAACATTGATTGTTATTTTGAAAGTCTTATATATATATATATAGTAGGATAAAGCAAATACACAACTACGTTAATGATACTAGAAATCAACCAAGATTTTCAGAGTAAGAGGGGAAAGAAAAGTTTAAAGAAATTGAGTAATAACTCTGTAATCTTATTTTTGAATTGGGAATATCAGTATAAATTCATGGTTTTTCTTTTTTCTTAAAAACAGAGAGCTCCTCTGTCCATGGCAGTGACAACCCGGTAGCAGTGAATATCCCTGATTACAGGAGAATTTTAATAAATAAATGCAAATGGAATGACAGAATTAGAAATTATCATTTCTTTTTTATTTTCTTAATAAAATAGTGAATCTCTGCTCTACCCCATTCCACCCTCAGACTGTCTAGGGTTGTCTTTAAATGCCATTTCCCACTCGAAGGAAGCAGAGATCCTTGGGAAAATGGCTTATTCCAGGTTTAAGCAGGAAATGCACGAGATGAATGTTGTGCCATAAAGCAAGGAAGCTATTGAAGACTACTGAGGTGGTATTAAAAGGACTGAGGCATCATCTTAAAGGAGCACTCCATATCCAGAGATGGAGCAGTTAGAGCTTCCAAGGAATAAAAACTGCAGGTGATCGGAACTGAAGGTGGTTAGAGGATAAACTTGTTATTCTGAAAATCCATTTTTTAAAAATAGGATTCATTCTGTTTTTTCTATACAAATTGTTGCACAGTAGCCAACTGGTTGATGAAGGAAAGTATTTAATAGAAGAATTTCAAGCAATAAATGAATTGTACAATTAGAAAATCACCATTTTGGAACCATTAAAGAAATGATGGATTTAGGCAGCAATTATCAATGGCTGCTAAAATCATATACAAAACTGATGGGAGCTTTATGAGGGATGGATAAGGCCAACAAAACCTGATCCCACTGATTATGCTCATTGTCCCTGAAAGTTGGACAGTCTAACATTACGTCCTCACAGTGTACACACCGCTACATAGGCCAAAGCAATTAAGCCTGAATCTAATAACCATAAGAAATGACCACGTAAAATGACACCAGGAGGAAAGAACCAGCCAAATTTAAAATGTGGGGTGTTACATAGGACACCCAGTTTTGTCTTTTAAAAAGGAAGTATAGTAGGGACTTCTGCTTTTGGCCAAGACGGAGTAACAGAGACTTGGTTTACTTTATTGCCTGAAACAGTTAAAAGGAAAAAAAATTGTGAGACAATGTTTCCAATACACTAGACATCAGGCATCAAAGGCCAGAGATCCCCCCCAATAAGTGGGAAACAAAGGAGATGAGCCCTCAGATTATCCATCTTAATGTTTTGAGAGTTTCCAGGCCATGGTGTAGAGAGGGGGACCCCCAGGCATAGCACAGTTGACTGCCTTATTTGAGAAGAGCAGGTCTAAGTCCAGGGAGAACAGGGTGGCTAGCCTTCACAGAATGCAGTACTGCAGAAGGGGAAAAGAGCCCTGAGATCTACAGAGGGTCTGGCCATCTTGAGTGTTCACCAGAGTATTGATCAGCCCATGTGTATGAGGAAACTTCCCAAGGCTGGGGGAAAAATTATCCAAAAGGATTTGAGGGAATAGTATATATTCAAAGCTGAATTTCCAGTTTCTCCTTCCAAACCTCCTCTCAGTGCTTCCTCCCCCATGTCATTAGATGGGGATCTTATTCTCTAAGCTGCTTAGGCCCAAGATCATCTTTGACCCCTCTTTTTCTCCCATGCCCTATCTCTGATCCATCAGTTCTGTCAGATCTGTAAGGGTGCTTCAGAAAGTTCATGGAAAAAGTGGAATTAAAAGATACTATGAGGGGCCGGCCTATGGCTCACTTGGGAGAGAGTGGTGCTGATAACCCCAAGGCCACGGGCTCGGATCCCTATATAGGGATGGCCAGTTAGCTCACTTGGGAGAGCGTGGTGCTGACAACATCAAGTCAAGTGTTAAGATCCCCTTACCGGTCATCTTTAAAAAAAAAAAAAAAAAAGATACTATGATCTTTCCATGAACTTTTTGATGACCCATCGTACCTTCAAACCATATCCTATACACTGTGAACAATCCAAAAAGGAAACCAAGAAAGCAGTTCCGTTTACAATACAACAAAAAAAGAAATAAACATAACCATGTAGATGAAAGACTTGTCCCCTAAAAACTGCAAAACATTGCTGAAAGGAATTTTAAAAGTTGCAAATAAATGGAAAGACATCCTGTGTTCGTGCCCTGTAAAACTCAATTATTAAGATATCAGTACTACCCAAAGTGATCTACAGATTCAATGTAATCCCTTTCAAATTCCCAACGATTTTTTTTTCTGAAATGAAAAATTCATCCTAAAATGCAAATGGAATCTCAAGGGATCCTGAATAGCCAAAACAATCTTGGAAAAGAAGAAAAAAGTTGCAGTCTCACACTTCCTGAAAAAGATACAGTAACCAAAACAGTATGGTGCTGGTATAAAGATAGATACATATACCAATGGGACAGAATGGAGAGCCTAGAAATATATCCTCACATACATGGTCAAATGATTTTCAACAAGAGTGCCAAGACCATTCAATGAGGAGAGGAGAGTCTTCAGTAATAGTGCTGGGAAAACCAGATATCTACATGCAAAAGAATGAAGTTGGACCCTTAACTTATACAAAAATTAACTCAAAATGGATCAAAGACCTAAACATAACAGCTAAAACTATAAAACTCTTAAAACAAAACATAGAAAGCTTCCTGACATTGATTCCTTGAATATGGTACCAGATGCACAAGTAGCAAAAGAAAAAATATACACTGGACTACATTAAAATTAGAAACTTCTGGGCCTCAAAGGACACAATCAAAAGAATGAAAAGGCAACCCATGGAATGGGAGAAAATATTTGCAAATTATATATTTGACAATGGGTTAATATCCAGAATATATAAAGAACTCCTATGACTCAACAACAAAAAAAATCAAATAGCTCAACTTAAAAATTGGCAGAGAACTTGAATAAATACCAAAGAAAATATACAAATGAGCATATGGAAAGTGCTCAACATCACTAATCTTTAGGGAAACACAAATCAAAACCAAAATGAGATATCACTTCACAGCTATTAGGATGGCTAATATTAAAAAAAAAATAGAAAATAATAAGAGTTGATACAGGTGTGGAGAAATTGGGCCAGTAGGTTTGCCACAGTAGCTGCTGTGGAAAACAGCATGGCAATTCCTCAAAATATTAAGTGAGTTTTAATATGACCCAGCAATTCCACTCTGGTTACATGCTCTAAAGAACTAAAAACAGGTACTCAAATATTTGTATGCCCATGTTAATAGCAGCATAATCTGTAGTATCCAAAAGGTGGAAAAAGCCCAAGGATTCATCAGCAGATGAATGGATGAACAAAATGTGGTATATATATATACAACAGAATGAATATTATCTATCCTTAAAAGGGAAGAAAACTCTGACATGCTGCAACAGGGATAAACCTTGAAGATATTATGCAAAGTGAAATAAGCCAGTCACAAAAAGATAAATACTGTATGATTCCTCAGAGACACTTAGAGTAGTCAAAACCATAGAGAAACAGTAGAAGGGTGGTTGCCAGGGGCTGGGGAAGGGCAATATGGGGAGTAGCTGTTTAATAAATATAGAGTTTCATTTTTGCAAGATTAAGAGAGTTTAAGATTGGGTGCCCAACAATGAATATAGTTAACTCACTGAACTCTACATTTAAAATGGTTAAAATGGCAAATTTTACGTAATATGTATTTTACTGTAATATTGTTTAAAAATTTTAAAAGATAAATTGTAAAGAAATATGATAATGTATTATGGAGTTTATAGAATACATATAAGCAAAATGGATGACAACAATAGCACAAAGGCCAAGAGGGAAGAAACAAAAGTATATTATGTGTATTAGTCCATTTCTGTTGCTTATAATAAAATACCTGGAACTGGGTAATTTGTAAGAAAATGAAATTTATTGCTTACAGTTTCAGAGGCTGGGAAGTCCAAAGTCCAGGGATGCATCTGGTGAGGGTCTTCCTTGGTGGTTGTTAGTTCATTTTGTGTTGCTCTAACAGAATACCTGGAACTGGATAATTTATAAAGAAAATGAAATTTATTGCTTACAGTTTCTGAAGCTGGGAAGTCCAAAGTCCATTTGGTGGTGACAACAGTGACCCTGGGGTCTCACATTGCAAGATGGTAGAAGCAGAGAGATCAGCGAGAGAACAGAGAGACAGACTCTCCTCTTCTTTTAAAGCCGTCAGAACCACACCCCTGACCACCATTTTTAATCCATTCACTTCGGCATAGTCCTGCAATCCAATCACCCCTTGAGGGCTCCACCTTTCAATTACCGTAATAGGATTTCCCACCCTCTTAACAGGCACAGTGGGGGCTAAGTTTCTAATACATAAAACTTGGGAGACAATTCAAGCTTCAGTGAGTTTTGAGAGACATAACTCAATCCACTACAGTGGTGGCTTTAGTGACATGGGATATCACATGGCAAATATGGCAGAGCAGAAAGAGAGCCTCATGCACTCTCCCCTTAAAGCCCTCAGTACCATGCCCATGACCACCATCAAACCATCTACTTAATCACCTCTTCAAGTCCCCACCTTTCAATTACCATAGTAGGATTTCTCACCCTCAACAGTTACAGTGGGGATTAAGTTTTGAGGGGACATTCAATCCAAAGCACTATGTAAGGGTCTTACACTATATGTGAGGTGTTATAATCGCTTTAACCCTAAAGCAGCAACAAAAATAAGGCAGTAGAGTTGTAACTAAAGCCAACAAAGGAGATAAATGGAATCCTAAAAAATTCTCAATCCAAAAGAAGGCAAAAAAAAAAAAAAAAGAATAAAGAACAGATGGAACAAACAAAAAAACCTAAGATGATAGACTTAAACATAACTATATCAATAATCACATTAAAGTATGTGGTCTAAACACCCTAATTTAAAGCAGAGATTAACAGATTAGATTTTAAAAAAGCAGGACCCAACCATATGCTGCCTACAAGAAACCTACTCTAAGTAGGAAAATACGAATAGGTTAAAGCAGTGAAAAAAGCTATACCATACTAACACAAATCAAAATAAAGTTGAAGTGGCTACATTAATACCAGAGTAGATTTCAGAGCAAAGCTATTGCCGGGGATAAAAGTCATTTCTTAATAATAAAGTGGTCAGTTCAACAAGAGGTCATCACAGTCCTAAACATTTATGCACCTATTAGGTGTGTGTTTTTGAAAATCTTCAAAACGTGAAGTGAAAACTGATAGAATGGCAATGAGAAATATATAAACTCACAATTATAGTCAGATTTTAATACCACTTCTCAATAATTGAGAGAATAAGTAGACAGAAAATCAGTAAGTATATAAAAGATGTGAACAGCATAATCAACTGACTTGACCTGATTGACATTTATAGGACACTACATCCAACAAAAGCAGAACACATTCTTTTGAAGTACATTATAGATCACAAAACAAGTCTCAATAAATTTAAAAGGATTCATATTCACACATCAAAATATGTCCTCACACTGCTTGGGATTAAATAAGGTAAGATTGGAAAGGTCTCTGGACAATCCCCAAATGTGTAGAAATTAACTTCTGAATAACCCCTGGGATAAAGAAGAAATCAAAAGGGAAATTAGAAAGCCATGTGAACAGAATGAAAATGGAAAGACAATGTATCAGAATTTTGAAGATGTCACTAAAGCAGTACATAGGAGGAAAGTTATAGCATGAAATGCCTATATCAGAAAAGATGAGTCTAGAGAAAATTATCTTATGTAAAATAAACCAGACTAAGAAATACTGCATGTTCTTACTCATAACTGGCTGCTAGGAAGGAAGGAAGGGAAGGACGGAGGGAGGGAAAGAGGGAGGGAGGAAGGAATGAAGAAAAGAAAGAAAAGACCATAACAATATGTTGAACTTTCAGAAGGAGAGAATAAACCTAAGGATACTAGAGATGCCGGGGAGAGAGGGAGGGAGTTTGGGAAGTGATAGGTCAGGTAAAGGGCATAAAGAAATATCACAATTTGTAAGAATGAATATGCTAATAATAAATAATAAAAATAAAGTTAATTTTATTTCAGAAGGTATCCTGTGAGACTAGCATTTTAAAGAATAATCATTTATATGTTTTTAAAGATTTGATAGAAAATGTGTATTCCAAATAAAATCAGGTTCCACAGGAAAAAATAAATAAAAGAAAAGATGACATGTCTAAAATTAATGCTGTACACCTTAAGAAACTGGAAGAAGAGCAAATTGAACCCAAAGTAAGCAGAAGAAAGGAAATAAAGATTAGAGTAATAGTCGGTGAACTAGGAAACAGAAAAACAGTGGAGAAATTCAGTGACTACAAGAGCTGGTTCTTTGGGAAAAATCAATAAAATTGATAAACCTCTAGTCAAACTAATCAAGAAAGAAGAGAGCAGACACAAATTAGCAATACCAGAAGTGAGATGTGGCATCGCTACAGATTGTAAGGATTATAAGGGAATAATTATGCATAACGTTATGTTCATAAATTTTTTATTTCTTCACTTTTTATTATACATACATGTGGGGTACAACATTTATTTTCAGTAGTTGTGTAGAATGTGTGCTGGTTATATCAGGATAGTTAGCTTATACATTGTTATAATACACCATAATTCTTTGTGTCCGTTGACCAATTCCTCATTAGCCCCCTCCTTCTCTTACTCCCCTCCCCTTTTCCACAAAAGTTCAACATATTACTGTGGTTGTTGTTTCTTTCTTTCTTTCTCTTTCTCTCTCTATTGTTCATTTGTTTATTTATGGATTCAGCTCCCAGTTATTAGTGAGAACATGCAGTATATCTCTTTCTGTACCTGGGTTGTTTTACTTAGAATAATTTTCTCCAGGCTCATCCATGTTGCTGCAAATGGTAGAATTTCATTCTTTTTTATGGCTGAGTAGTATTCCACCTAGCTATTGTAAATAGAGCTGCAGTAAACATGGGAGTGCAGGTATCCCTTTGACCTGATGTTTTCTGATCCTTTGGATATATCCACCTGAGTGGGATTGTTGGATCATATGAAAGTTCTATCTGTAGTTGTTTAAGGAACCTCCATACTGTTCTCCATACAAGACAAGGATGCCTGTTCTCTCCACTTCAATTTAACATAGTACTGGAAGTACTCGCTAGAGCAGTTAGACGAAAGAAAGAAAGAAAGGACATCCAAATAGGTAAAGAGGAAACCAAATTGTCACCGTTTGCAGATGACATGATTCTATATATTAGAAATCCCAAGAGACTCTACCAAAAACTCTTAGAGCTGATGAATGAATTCAGTAAGGTTGCAGATACAAAATCAACATAGAAAAATCAGTAGCATTCTTATACTCCAACAACAAACTAGAAGAAAAAGAGATCAAGAAAACAAGCCCATTTAGAATATGTTAATAAATTTTACAACTTACATGAAATGGACAAATTCCATAAAACAAGGAGAATAAATTAAATAGCCTAATATCTATAAAGGAGATCAGATTTATAGTTTAAAACCTTCCAAAAGATAAAACTGCAGGTACAGATGGTTTCTTGTGAATTCTACCAGACATCTGAGAAAGAAAGAACAACAATTCCAAACAAACTACAGAAATTGAAAAGGCATTTTATTGTATGAAGCCAGCATCATTCCTAATACCAAAACCAGACAGGAAACATTACAAAACAGAAAACCACAGACCAAAATCCCTCTTGAATATAGGTGCAAAAATTCTAAACAATATTGTAGCAAATCATATACAACAATATATGCAAAGGATAATCATGACCAGGTGGTGTTTGTCCAAGGAATGCAGGGTTGATTTAACAGTTAAAAATTAATCAATGTAATTTACTATATTAACAGACTAAAAAAGGAAAACTATGTGATCTCAGTAGATGCAGAAAGAAAACATTTGCCAAAATCCAACATCTCCTTGATTTTTTAAACTCAGCAAATTGGCATAAAGGGTAATTTTCTTAAACTGTTAAGAGGTGTCTATGAAAAAATAACTACCATCACACTTAATGGTGAAAGACTAAATGCTTTTCTCTAACATTAGGAACAAGAGAAGGATATGTGCTCTGACCACTTCTGTTTCCACATTATACTAGAGATTCTAGCCAGCAAAAAAGAAACAAAAGGAAAAAATAATACGTATAAAAAAGAAAAAAGAAGTAAAAGGCATCCATATTAGAAATGAAGAAGTAAACTGTCTTCATTTACAGACAACATTGTCTATGTACAAAATATGATGGAGTCTATAAAAAAGCTACTAAAACTAACAGGTTTAACAAAGTTGTGAAATACAAGATCAATATTTAAGAATCTTTTTATTTCTATATGCAGTCAATGAATGGAAATTGAATTTGTAAAAAATATACCCTTTTTAGTAACATCAATAAACAGGAAATTCTTAGAGATAAGTCTGACAAAAGATATGTAATATCTATAAGTGACAGTTATAAAATGCTGCTTAGAGAAATTAAACAAGAAATAAGCAGGAGGAGAAAGAGATAGTTTTGAGGGGAAGACTCAATATTGTTAAGATGTCATTTCTCCCCAAACTGGTCTATACATTCAGCACAATTCCAAAGTAAATCCCAGATAGATGGCTTTTTTTCATAGAAATTGACAAACTAATCCTAAAGTTCATATGGGACTGCAGAGGATCAAGAAAAGTCAAAAGGCTGTAGGAAAAGAAGAAAAAAGTGGTAGAGCTAACACTACCTGATTTCAAACTTAATATAAATCTACAGAAATCAGGACAGGATGGTGTTTGCTTAATGGTAGACGAATAGATACATGGTATAAAATAGGGTCCAGACGTAGACCCACGCGTTTATGGATAATTGATTTTTGACAAATGTACGAAGACAATTCTGTGGAGAAAGGACAGCTTTTTCAGCAAATAGTGCTAGAACAATTGGATGTCCATGTGCAAAAAACAAAAACTTCAAGCCACAACTCACATCCTGTACAAAATGGATCAGAGGCCTAAATATAAAACCTAAAACTATACAACTTCCAGAAGAGAAAATAGGGGGGAATCTTGTAACCTTGGAATAGGCAAAGATTACTTAATATGACACTAGAGTACAATCCACAAATGAAAAATTAATGTTTACTTTATCAAAATTAAAAACTGCCAAAGTGATAGAAAATATATGCAAAAGGACTTGTATCTAGAATATGTAAAGTACTCTCAAAAGTCAATCATAAGAAAACAAACAACTCAGTAGAAAAGTGAGCAAAAGACATGAACAGACACTTCACCAGAGAAGATGGCAAATAAGCACTTAAAAAGATGCTCAATATCACGAGTCATTAGGGAAACGCAAATTAAAACTGCAAGGAGATGCCTGTTTGCACCTATTAGAGAGGCAAAATCAAATGAAAAAGACTGACCATACCAAGTATTGGTGAGAATGTGGAGGAACTGTAGTTTTCATTGGGAATGTTAAACGGTACCACTTTGACAATCTCTTAAATAAAAGTCAGACCCCTGTCACATGAGTGTCAGGTGTCACATGTTTGTCTTCACTAGACTATTCATTTGTCCACTCATAGGTGTTACCCCAGAAAAAAGAAAGCATGTGTCCTTACAGATATTTGTATTGTCTTTGTACAGGTAAAGAATGTTATCAGCTTCATTCCTTATAGTAAAAAACTGGAATACAATGCTAATGTCCACAGGAGAAAGGATAAATATATTGTGGTATATCTATACAATGGCCTACTATGTAGCATAAGAAAGGAACGAACTACTGATACACGCAACAGCATGGATTAATCTCAATTATGTGGAGTGAAAGAAACCACACATAAAATAGTATATACCCTAACATTCCATTTATATAAAACTGAAAACACAAACTGTAGTGGTAGAAAGTAGGTCATGGAGGGATTGTGTGGTAGGGTGTTGGGAGGAAGGGATTAGAAAGGGGCACAAGAAATTTGGAAGGATGATAGGTACACTCTCTTGACTGTAATTATGTTTCCATGGGTCGTGAAACAAAAGTGCAGTTTATTTCAGGTCAGTTATATCTCCATAAGCCTTTTTTTTTTTCCTTTTGTTTTTAAAGTATGATACAGGGGACTCTTGTAGATTAAAAGAGGCTTGAGAGATGTGGCAACCAAATGCAGTGTTTGGACTTTGTATCCTGATTCCAACAAGCCAGCTATAAAAAGACATTCTATAGACAACTACAGAAATTGTATTATAGTCTGAGTACTCTATTAGATAGTGCTGATTAATTACTGATAATTTTGTTAGACAATAGCATCAAACAAAAGTTTGTGTCTGTTACAGATGTGTAGAGAAGACTTTATGGGTAAAATTATGATTCTTGTGATATGCTTTGAAATCCAACACAACACAACAAAGAGGGGGGGACAAATGAAAAATGTAGGTAAAATACTGATGATTGAAGCTAGGTGATAGATACATAGGAATTCACTAAATTATTTTCTTTTTATTTGTGTATTTTCTGATGTCCCCTAAAATTTTTCTTTTATGTTTTTGTGATTTTTCTTTTTATATACTCATGTTATTTTATTTTATTTTATTTTATTTTGTTTTGGTTTTTTGGTGGTGGGCCGGTACAGGGATCTAAACCCATGACTTTGGTGTTACCAGCAACATGCTCTCACAAGTGAGCTAACCAGCCAGCCCCTATTGTCATGATAGAATCCATGGTCTTTCTTGTTTTAGTCCCCACCTTACTCCTTCAGCCTCTGCCTACTCTCACAGGTCAGGATCTGGTTGTATCTAGAGTGACCATCTTCCCCGATGTGCCTGGGACAGCCTCCATTTGTACCAATTGTCCCAGTGCAATATTAACAGGGCCCTCTGACTCACAGAACATTGTAATTTGAACAGTTAAATACATGCTCATGTTAGTTATACTGAACTGTCCTTTCCTCTACATACCTGTGCTTCACTCCTGTTTGTCTTCAGTAGACTATTCATTTGTCCAGAATCCCCCTTCTTAACCCTAGGCTTTTCCTTATCTGACTTTTTCCTGCTCAGTTTTCCAAGTCTTAACTCAGGCATCATTTCCTTGAAGCCTTCCCCGACATTCCTCCTCTGCCCGGTCTCACCCACATTAGGTTCCCTCCTTTGTTCTGCCATACCACCCTGGGCATGCTCTATTGCACATTAGATTAAAATGTGTTTACAGGTCTGTTTTCCAGTTTAGTTAGCTTTTCAAGGTTAGGGGTTCACTGTCCTTCATCTTTGGATCATTGGTGTCTAGCAGTGCTAGCAATGTCTAGCAAAATGTTGGAGGTAATAGCTGATTGGAATCATGAATCCAGCCTTAGAGGTTCTCTGACTTAACCCTCTCAGATAAATGAGAATAATTCATCCCCAGAAAGATAAATGCACCTTCCTAAGATTACAGAGCATACTTGTAGCAGAGCCAGAAGTAGAGCTCATGACCGCATCCCTTCTCTCACACTTGATGGTGTGATAAGCAATTTCAGGGATCATTGGAGATTTCCTTTTAATAAATAGAGCTTATACATCTAGTACTGATTATCCCTACAGCAGAATAGGAAAGCTATTAGAGTAGTAGCAGTAGCTCTGGAGTATACAAGAAGCAGATTTTGATAATGCTGTAATATTTCAAATGTTTTTTAAACAGGAAATGCAGTAGTGATTATACTACCTGACTTTTTCACTATATATACTTTTTATTCAACCAGAATGCTAAATCTATGGTACAGCTGCCAATTTTTCTAATTTTTAATTGCTTATTTAGAATCCTCATATGATATGACATGGGGATAATGGCATGTGGGATAATATGGACTTTATACATTTAATTATTTAAAAATAAAGGATATCATTCAGAGGTCTTATACTTAGTGTTGTTTGGTTGTTTTTTGTTTTTTGTTTTGCAATTTTCATAGCGTCGTCTTGGAGATGCAGCCAAGAAAGCCATCAGTAAATTAACAACCAGAACAGTAAAAAAGGGCGATAAGGTACAGTAATGAAATAACTTTAGTGCTGTAAAAATAATAAACTAGTTTTGTTTTTGTTTGGTGGGAGAGAGTAAACCCTAATTGTGTCTCATTTGTTAGATTATTGTTTTTCTCCAAGTATACTACCTGAAGCTTTGTTTTAAATACTTTTTCTTTGGAATCTTGTTCTTAGTATGCCTGCCATTTAACTTTAACTTTAACTTTCCTGGACTTTGAATGCTTTTGCCATTATAGCATCACCAGACTACTTACAGTTTTCTGACTTGTTTTTCTATAGTTTTTTTCTGGTAAAACCTAGCCTGTGTTTTTGAATAATTCTAATGGGACGGTTTGTACATTAAATAGCCAGGAGATGTGCATTTTTTTCCTATACTCCTGTGACTTTGCTGCGTCCCTTTTGTGTTTTGTTTCTTTACCAGTTAAATGGAGAACTGAAGACCTACATTTCTAGGGAGTTTTGGTAACAAGATGGTGTCTTCACAGTGGGTTAAGCAGTTTGAAAGAAGAGCACAGTCGTCAGGGTTGGGCCTGATGGTGAAGGGGAACCAAAACAGAGAGTCAGTGACAGGAGGCTATGGCTGAGACCTCTAACCGGAATTCCCCAGTCAGATCTCAAGCAATGGTAGAGCCCTGATTCTCCACTATAAGGACAAAGTGTCACCTTAATGTTAGACTGTACACTCTATACATTCAAGGTTATCTGGTGTGAAAATAATTGCACCTTTAAAAGCATGAAGCCAAAACTGTCTCCTGACCCCCACCCAACTCTGATATTTCAGCAAAGAGCTCTGGAAGGATAATTTCTGATGATTCTCCATCTTCCCAAGTTTTGCCACTTTCTTGGACTTTACCTATTTTTATTCCCATTGCCTTGACACCACCGGATCTAGTTGCTCTTGACACAGCTCCAGAAAATGGAGACATTCTCACTGAACTTCATTACACACAAGAGAAAGAAAAAACGGGAAAAAATGACTTGCAGAAAATACAGTCAGCGTCAAAAAGGCTGCACTGTAACCCCAGAGGAGTGGTAACCAGTATAAATGCTTTCTTGCCCTGGTGGCCTTCAGCTGCCACATTAATTTGAAATTTCCTGGAGCTGGTCTGACCTACCCATCTAACTTTGTTCCCCAGGCTAGCACAACACATCTTCTTAGTTTTTACCTCCTAGACCTGCCAGGAGCTGTCCACTGGGTTTCAGTCCAAGTGACAATGACTGAGCAAGTAGTCTCACCTTTCCAGGCATGTTCTGTTTTATGACACCTCAGGCAAAACCCCTCCTCAGCCCTGAGCAGGAAGGAAATCACTTAACCTGGTGACCAAAAACCTAGCTGAACCTTCCTGACTCTTGATAAAGACCCAGTATTGAGTTGAGCCAGTGACTTTTCTATCTTCCGAAGTCTGCAGATGCACAGCTCCCATACTTGGGATGAGTCTCTAGTTAGCAGTCTGCTGGGGGCTCACCATCTTTTCTGCCTGTACTTAGGTATGTGATTCAGTGAGCATCTTGATGAGGACCCAGATTGTGTAGGGTGTGCCATGAACCTGTGAGATAAATTAGCAATGTAGTAGAAGTGGGGGGAGGAGGTATAATGAGGATCCAAGGGGATAGCTGATTTGAATCCTGAAAAAAAATTAGAATTCTGACATGTTCTAAGATGTATCATAAACACAATTAGTATAGATTGTTACATAATTTTAAAGGAAAATAGGTTGGCTTAGGTATAATATGGGTCAATATAGTTAAGCAAATGAATGAAATTATTTATAGATATTCAATTACTTTTAATACCTTTAACTTTATAACCACTTGCTTACTGTAGTTGCCACAGGAAAATTCTTAGTTGAATCCTATCTCCTCCATTTATGTATTTTTACCATGTGACTTTTGTTTCTGTGCTTTTTGTTTTCAGGAAACAGACCCAGACTTTGATCATTGTGCAGTCTGCATAGAGAGCTATAAGCAAAATGATGTTGTCCGGATTCTCCCTTGCAAGTATGTCAGCTTTCTTTGTTTATAAAAGACTGATATTAATGTGCTTTGTATGTCTCACTTTCAGAATGGGTATCCCATTTGATTGTGAGAGCCACCTAACCCATAGCTTTTCCAATTGGCCAAGGCCCAGCTGCATATGGCCTGCAGTGGGAGGCTGTACCCAGCAGTGAACAGTGCTGTCTCAGCAAGAACTCATTGCACAAACCTTTTCTAGTTATAAGAAAAATATGTTGCACAACCTCCAGACACATACATCATAACCTAAGAGTACTAGGGTCAAGAACTTTTATCCTGTGGATTTAAAAAGCAGCCCCTTGTTCTCCTCCTCCTTAAATCAGGGTTCACCTGGCTCTAGGCACCACAACTCTAGGGACTTGGGTTAAATCTTTTTCTGAACCTGGATTAGGAGAAGTGGGGAGGACTGATATTTGCTTTGTGCCTGCTCTGGGTCAGGTACTATGCTGTGTGCAGATTATATTTACTGTCTCCTTCGATTCTCCCAACAGTCCTAAGAGGGTAAATGTTTTTCTCCCCATTGTACGGTGAAGGATAACGAAGCCAATAGTAGATGCCAGGGTCACACAACTCAAAATTGTCAGAGCCAATATAAAGATCCGCCTTTAATGTCAGCACTTCTTACATAAGACCACTTCCTTCTCTCCAGGAGGAGAGTGTCCACCTGTACTTTGGTGCCCTAAAAGAGCAAATTTTCTTATAAGCATGTTGATTTCTATCGTGGTCCTATCCCAAGCCAAAGAATGTAAAACATTAAGATATACAATTCTGAGAGACATTGGAAAAATATGAAATCACCTACTGAGAAGCCTAAAGGCTTTTCCTCTTCTTTCTCCCTTTTCTTCTTTAAAAGACATCCACACAACTCCAGGCTTCTAATAATATGGAACATGTGAATGAATAAAACAGTCGTAAGTAGTTGTCTCCATGAGGCTGCTGTTCTTATTTTTCTTATTCACAAAATAGTCTATTTTGAGCCTAGGAAGATTTTTTTTTTTTTTTTTTTTTTTAAATATCATAGAACTTAAGAATTCTATATACTGAAATAGAAATCCAGGATTCTGGAAGTCAAATCATTCTAGTTTACATATAAAGGAAAATCTATAAGACTAAACGTAAGCTGTCCTGCAGAAAATTAAATTATTTAATGACCAGTTTTTGTTCATTTGTAGTCACTTATAATCTAAAAACGTGAGGCTAAAGGAAATACAGATACAAATGCAAATCCGGGAAAAATCAGTAGGATACATTATAAAGCATAATCAGCCATTGCCTACTTTGACACTGGAATGACCAGGAAGAAGCCAAGTCTTTCCAAATTCTCTTTCAGCTCAGGATCCCCAGAACCATCTGATACCTAAGAACAAAGGCCTCTGAAACTATTCATGGTTATTACTAAAATGGGAGTCTCTTCCTCAGGGGATCCTCAGCCTCAAATAGATTTTTCTAGGAAGCTTGCTCCCGATTCTCTTGATCCCTCAAGCACTGGCTTTTTCAAAGTTTCATTCTGAGTTTCTCATTTTTCACTGGATTTAGTCCAGTGCTTTTCCTACATGACTGTGCGTCATTGAGGGGGCTTTCAGAAATACCCCAAGTAGAACCTGGACACATTACTTTTACTAAGTTCCTGAGTGATTCTGATGCTGCAAGGCCATGCCCTCCATTGAGATCCTGAGCCTTGGTTGACCTTAACCGTTTCTGTGGCTTCACCTACCACTAGAGAAGTGGTTCTCAACCTTTGTGTTTGTGGTCTGCTTTTGAATATTATAACTTTTGGGAAACTTAATGGAATTTCCCTGCACTCTGGGTTACGGCACTGTTCACTGAGGAGTCTTTCACCACTAGGTCCTCATTTGACTAGATGTGCTTGTTACCCTGACTGTGTAGCAGTTCTCCACGTTGGCTGGTTTGTTACTCTTATGTCTCAAGACTCAGCAAGTTGTGCCTTTCTCTGAACTGTGTTGCACAAGTGACTGGGCAAAACATTTCATCTCACTGAAATGCTAACAACAGTATAGTATGATTCACAGGTGTAGTGAAGGTTGACTTTACACAGGGAACATTTTGTGATGACCTTTGACCTAAAGCAGGGTTTCTCAGCCTTGGCACTATTGACATTTGTGACCAGATAATTCTTTGTTTGGTGGGGGGAGAGGTTGTCCTATACATTGCAGTGTATTTAGCAGTATCCTTGGCCTCTACCCACTAGATGTCAGTTGCACCCCCCTTCCCACACACACACAGTTGTCACAACCAAGATGTCTCCAGATGAGAACCACTGACCTAGAGGATGTCTGTACACAATATTCATCCTTACGCCACAACTTCTTCAAGTCTCTTATTTCCAATGGATGCCTCTCAGGGACATTGGCATTATCTCTTACCTTGTGTTGCTGCTTGCATTGTTCCCTCTGCCTAGGATAGCCCTCCCTTCCTCTTGTCTCTGTGGTCTTTGAAACTGAGCCTCCATGCTCTCTCGCGTTGCTAAGCAGCTGTGCTCCCTCACCGTCCTCCCAAGGGACTCTGAACAGACTAGACAGAAAGACCGCAGCTAGGCCTTGAGCACTGCCCAGAGCTTTCTAGTGCCCTGCTTGGCTGTCCCCACAGCACTTCCAGGTGTTTTCCTTCTCCTTGCATACCTTAACTCACCCTTTATCCTGCACTCCCAGCAGCTAACTTCACCACACCCTCCTGACCCCAGGCCTTCAGGCATGCTAGCCTCCACATCCACCCTTGGGCCTTCCTCAGGAACCTTGTTCTATCAATAATCTGCTGCCTCCAGTTTTTGTTCTGTCTTATTCATCAGCATTTAATTATGCTCAAGCATTTCCTGTTCCAGTTTTTAAAACTCTCTTTCGACTCCATTGCCTTCCCGATAACCACCCTAGAGCTACTCCCCTTCACAGCAGCCTTTGGAAAGGATCTGCGCCCCTGCTGCCTCTTCACCTCAGAACCAGAAGGGGACAGCCCAGGTGCCTCGGTGTCTGTCCTTAATTGTGAACAAGCCTGCCTGGAGACCAAACTTTCTATCTGTAGATATTAAACCTCTCTTGGATTGCTGGCTTTTTGTCACATGACCTTTAATTTTTATCTTCTGTCACATTAATTTATTGTGGCCAGATGGCAGTTGGCATTGCTTTGGGGGCCTCCTACTTATGTCAGTTGATTACAGTTGATCATCCTTTCGATGTCAGCCAGCATGTCTCAGAAACTTGGAAACTGTCACCGTATTTAGACCTCTTTTATTTAAAGGATAGCCACAAAATCTTTTTGTAGTTAAAAATACTTTTTCAGACACAGAATGCTGTATCTTGGATGAACATGTTTAAGATGCCACTTTGGGAACTAAAATGGGTCAGTCAGCTAGCTGCTGGCTGGCTGGGGATGACTGTGATCACCCCGCATCAGAGTGTCTGCTGCCAGTCGGGGGGAAGAGTTCTTGTCTCTGACCTTTCATAATCCTGGATCCTTTTATATTTGCCAGGTTCTTACATGGCACCAAGAGGCTGCAGAGCTGTGAAAACAACCCATCTTCAATGTAGACTCCTCACCCCACCCCAGCCGTTTCTCTGATCACTCTCTAGTTTATGGCATGTTTGGGAAGTAGGAAAGGGGGAGGGCACTGTATTTCAACATTATGGGGTTTCTTTTATGTTCTATATGTTTTGCATTCTGTATCCTAAAGTATTTCTTATAGGAATAAAGGAATTTTTTGTTGGTGGTCTGATATGCTTGTCCTTTTCACAATTCCCTCTTCTCAACACAGAACCTGCTTTCCATCCCAGTACACCACTCAGCCCTAAACCTCTCAGACCTTTTCCTGCTTTTATGTGGATTTTTATTATTAAGAGTCTTTCATTGCAACAGTGGGAAGGGGCTTGTTTTCAAGGCCTGACTGGCCCAGATGCCACCTTCTGAGGTCTTGTGTGGGTGTTGGTGGGGTGCCTTCCAGCTGGTGAGGGGGCACCCTGTGCTGGGCGCACTGGGCCTAGGCGTGCTGCCAGAGTGTTCTGACCACTTATTTGGTTGCTGTGTGAGGCATTAAGGTTGCTCTGCCTGGTTAATAGTACCTTTGGTTTAAACAGTCCTTCGTACTTCTCTAAGTATTCCACATACTGTTTTTCACTTACTGCTCCAGACAACCTCAGGAGGTAGACAGAGCATACCTTCCCCACTGCTCACTGCCCCCCACAGTCTTTCAGAGACAGCTGGGAGTCAGGAAGGTTGTTTGTTGGGGCTCTGACAGTTGTAGTAGCAGAAGAAAGGGAAAGGCCACAGTGAGTTTGGTGAAACAGTAGAGTTGGGGAGACAGAAGCAAGAGGGTTAAGAGAATGGGTGATAGAAAAGCAATGAGAGCAGGGCAGTTAATTCACAAAGACACATTGGTGACAGGAGGGCAAGTGAGGGATTGTCAGGGCTGCTGGGTAAGGAGAAGAGTTGCTCAGTTTTGTTTTCAGAAGTGAGGGATGTGCTGTGGGAATCAGAGACTGAGGATCTTGAGGCGGGATGTACAGAAGCTGGATGGATGGAGAATCTAGAAAGGTCAGAGGAAGCAGAGTTGGGGGGCGGGGGTAGTTGAGTGGGGTGGGGGTTAGGCATAAGAAAGTGATGGGGTGGATGGATAGCCAAAAGGAACATTTTTTTAAAAGAGAAAATATTTCAGTTTTTGAATTAGCTAAGGCAGGAAGGTTTTCTAAATTTGTCCCTAGTGAACCAGTTAGTCTTTGTTATCTTTCATTATAGTACCCCACAGCATAGAGGAGAGATTGAAATTGTTTAGTAAAATGGGATAAAACTGCAAGGAAGCAATTACTCAAGAACCCAACATGTGAAAAATCTATTTATAATTTAAGGTTAAAGGAACAGATAGGCAGAAAACACTCAACTCCTGCGGCTTTAAAAATTAAATACGGGGAGTATACATTATACCATTTTGTTCCTTCTGAATTACCGGTAATAGAGAAGAAAGGTGGGACAATAAGAAAAGGGAAAAGCAAAAACACTGGCCGGAGTAGGGAGCGCCAAAGCCAAACCAATGTTTACCCTGAGGCTGCTGCTGCTTGCTTAAGCCAGGCTCTCTACCAACAACAGCTGCTTGAATCCAGCTGCCCCCACCCACCTGCACACCTCCCACTCCTGCACCAAATTGGCCCTGGTCAGAAATCACATAACCCTCTCTTGTATCACCTGTCAGCCAGCCAAATCCCATGTCTGCCCTACACAGAGCTGACCTGGGGCACCCTCCCAGCAACCCTCACCCCCACTGAACACTAACCAAACTCAGGTCCATAAGCCTCCCGGAAATGTATGCAAGATATTAGGCAGCTGTACCCTTATCACTTTTTAGGGGGAGATTCTATAATTTATATCAGGTCTAGAGGGGTCTGTTTCCCCCAAAAGGGTTAAGAAGCCTTGTTCTAGTCTTTGTTAGACTGCCAACATTAGCACAGTTGACTATTGCTGGAAAATGAACACTGGCTTTGAGGACACCCCATCAGGTTGAACACTGCAGTAAGAAACCCTTCATCTCACTCTTGGAACATTCTCATACGCAGATACAAGTAACAAGAAGTGGATGTAGTGCCTTACGTCTTGTCTTTGGACTGGTGGCTTGCCACCCCTTAAACACCTGAAGGTTTAAATAAAAGCCTTCAGGGATGATGGTCTGGTTAATTGGATTATCTGCAAGTTTAGGATTAGATTGGTAAATTACATCTTCAAGATCTTTATTCTTTTTCCCCAAAGAAATGGGTATAAGGCCATCATATGGTTATGGGTGGGTAGTCATATATTGTTCAGGCTGAAGCTGTAAGTATGAATGTTTATTTAAAATATCAATTAAAAAAAGTGAGTTTTCTAGACATTTTAAAAATCAAAACTGCATTTTTAAACAGCTATAAATAACAACATTAAATTAAAAATTAACGAAGTTTTAAAGACATACCATGGTTCTATTTGTTATCCTTCTCAAAATTTCTTTTACCTTATTCCAAACTCAGATTATGGTATTTCTTCCAAAGGTTTCCTAAGTGTCTATACTAATGCCCACCCTTTCCCTCTTGGGCCAAGACTCTCGGGCTTTCATTGGGCCTCACTGCAGTTTCTCAAAGCTGCTATGCAGTAGTGCTTGAGCTTGAGGAATAATTTCTGCAGCTCCTTCAGTCTTTTCTCCCTTCCAAGGGGCACAAGTTCCTTTTCTAAGAATGCAAAACCCTCCGTATTATGACTTATTTCCAGTCAAAAAGATGGTGACTTTCTATTCTCCTGAATAAGGAAAAAAATCACCCATCTTCCCCCTTTCACATTTCAACTGAAAATCACTAGCAAAGTATTATTTGATTCTTAGGCACAGCTCACCCCTTAAAATAGTTTCAACTGCCCTGTAAGTTTTACAAACATTTAATGAACGTTGCTTAGAAGTTTTGTAAAAAATGCTTTTTATAACTTCAGAATTATTATAGTTTAATTATATGTTTTAAAATAACATTTTAAATAACATTTAAACATGGTTCCATGAAACAATTAATTATTCAGAGAAGTCTTTTGATTTAACCCTCATTTACAATGTTTTTGAAATTCCATTTTCCTCTGTTAGCTATTATAGAAAACAACTGATTAGTAAGATGCAGTTATCTTCATTTTTTATAAATTTTCCAAGTTTCCTCAAGTCTTTTTTGGAATTCTGAGAATAAAAAGTCCAAACAGCCAAATCCTACTTATCAGTTCTCATTGCATAGTACTAATGATATATGAGATTGGGTTCAGGATATTTTCTGCAAGTTGTATATTAATAAATCACCAATATTTGTTTCTTGGGACTTGCAAATATGTCCTAAAAAGGGGAAAAACAGACTAAACTAATTAAAAATCCCATTTCTTCCCATTTTGGCCTAATAGTTCTTCAGTATATAATTTGTGACATAATTCTTCGTTATTTTATAGGCACGTTTTCCACAAATCCTGCGTGGACCCTTGGCTTAGTGAACATTGTACCTGTCCTATGTGCAAACTTAATATTTTGAAGGCCCTGGGAATTGTGGTATGTTTCCTACTTTGTTACTACTTTTGTGTAGTATCATATCTAAGTGTAATATAATTTAGCACAATTGGCATAATAGGAGGTATGGTTAAGTCTCACAAGAAAACACTGGCTTGCTCAGTCATATAACGTTTTTAGTCCAACAGTGACTTCTTTACAGATTCCTTAAGAGTCTAACCCATCTCAGGGAACTCCTGGAAGAGAAGATAAGTAACTATACTAGTCCGCTTTTAAAAGCGTGCTTCTGTTGGGTGGTGGGTGAAGAACCAACATAGAGAGAAGGATGTGATTTTCCTTTATTCCAGTGGCTTAAAAATAAAAACAGACTATAGACTTTAGACTCTGGTCCAATAATAATTTTTCTGCATTTTGTGTACTATAAAATTATGTCATTGTTTATGTTCCTTCCTCTTAAGTTTACTTTGGTCTCCTGGGTGTCTTAAGTTGCAAGCAGTGAAGGTGGGCGGTGGGTGACCAAAGCCTTAGGAGAACCTTTAATAATCTCGCAAGGGCTTTAACCAGGTATGCCACATAGTTTAGCCATAGCAGGTGCTGGGTCAACACAGACTAACTGAGGACCTTGGATCCTTCCTTTATTTCCTTGCTTAAGAGAATTACGTATCCAGGGTTATGCGTTTTAAAGGAAAATAAAATACTTTCTGGCTTCAAAAAAGAGTGAATGAATAATTTCCTTATGGAACAAAAGGTTTAGTTTGATCGAACATATGAACTCCTCATTTTGGCTTTGCAACCCAAAAAAGTCTTATTTTAAATATACTATCAAATCCCAGTTTAAGTGCAGTGTAGTTGGGTAGTAATACCCCATTTATCCTTTTCTCCAGAGATCATGTCAGTGATGTAGTTTAACAGGTTTGCTCAGTCTTGGCATTATTGACACTTCAAACTAGATAATTCCTTCTTATGAGGGCTGTCCTGTGCATTGGAGACTATTTAGTAGCATCCCTAGCCTCTCCTACTAAATGCTAGTAGCATGATACCTCAGTCACAGCAGTCAAAAATGTCTCCAGACATTGCCAAATGCCACCTGGAGGCAAAGACCTCCATTTGAGACTAGTTTAGCATAGAGCATCTGCCATGATGCCCAGCACACAGAAGACAGTTGGAAAGTATTAACACTTCTGTCATTGCTACTAGCCTTTATGTTTTGGGTTTTTTTAAGTCTATTCTTTTTTTTTTTTTTTTTTTTTTTTTTCTGTTTTGTGGGGATCTGAACACTTGATCTTGGTGTTAGCAGCACTGTGCTCTAACCAACCAAACTAACCAGCCAGCCAAGTCTGTTCTTTTAAATGCTAATATTTTCCCCCTCAGTTTTTAATGAAAATCCTTCTAAAATGTATCACAAGCTACCATGGTTTCTTAAATATAATAAACATAAACCTTCTAACTGGGTGTCATTATAAGCATCAATTATTACACTGTGCTGTAATTTTTTTTACGAAGGGCTTTGAAGTGATTTAAAACAATTCTGTTGCCCAAGAAGCCATTGGTTCTAGATTTGGTTGGCTGTCACTTCTCTCCGTATAAACTTCTCTTAGCCTCTTTTCCCAACTCTGCTTATATGGTGTGTGCTACATGCTAACAGAACCAAAAAGTTGCTAGGGAAACCAGATATCCATATTGTTAAATCAGGAGACTTTTATACCCACTTTTTAATTGTTAGACTTTGGCCCCAAGCTGCTCTATACCTCTCCTTTAGATTTAGGTGCTTAGATTTTGAAACGTAGTTTCTTATAGTTTAGAAGTCTTTTCAACTTTGATCTGCTCTTGGTCATGTGCTTTACCTGTGTTTATTTTTTTAAATTTTTATTGAAACGTAATTGATTATACATATTTGTGGGCTGTATACTATGGGTGTTTGTGTACAATATGTGATGTTCAAATCATGATAATAAACATATTCATCATTGCAAAATGTAATTGTTTAAAGATAGAAGATTTTAAAATACCAACTACCAAATAAAGGGGGCATATTACAGAGAAGTTAATAGAATAAAAGGGGTATTTCATTTTACCTGCTATCCTTCAACATTGACATTTAACATTAACCAAAAGGTAATACAGTTAACTGATTTTTAAATTGAATGTTTGTCAGTTTTATAATGATGATTATGACTCCCTCTGCCTGTGAGCCATGTCCACAAAACATTGTCATTTCTTGATAAAGGTGCAGTGGCCAGTTTTTTCAGTTCTGCAATGGATTTTTGTTTTCCTTTGTACCATTTTTGGGAGGAGATCAGATGTTCCTTTTGAAGAAAAGCTGTTGGATGAGAGTAGAAAGAGTAGATAGATGGGCAGAGAAATAAGAGAAAATAGCATGGAAAAATTTTGAAGTCTTCGTGATGGGGTATCAGCCATTTAGAGTTTTATGAAAGGATTTGTTATTCTTACAGTTATTTTTAATCTGCAAATATTTTGCAGCCAAATTTGCCATGTACTGAAAACGTAGCATTTGATATGGAAAGACTCACCAGAACCCAGGCAGTTAACCGAAGATCAGCCCTAGGTGACCTCACCAGTGACAACTCCCTCGGCCTTGAGCCTCTTCGAACTTCGGGCATATCACCTCTTCCCCAGGATGGGGAACTCACTCCTAGAACGGGAGAGATCAACATTGCAGTAACAAGTAAGTGGGGGCCTTTTGCCCAGATACAGGGCAGCGTTGCTGCTTGTGGTGGGCATGCGGTGACTTCAGGAGGAGAGCTGAGGTGATCTTCTCGGCCAACAACTTAGTCTGTAACTGGAAGAGTAACATGCACTTTTGTTAAAACAGATATTTGGAATGACAAAACTCTCTTTATAATAAAGAGCTTTGTTTGTAATTAATAGGAATAGCTGCATTTGATGAGTGGATGTTCAGAGGTCTGTCTTAGTAGCTGTTTTATAAACCTTTAAATCTTTGCCTTGCAAACAGATGTTTTCAGGGGAGACCGAATGTGACACAGTCCATCAGCCGCATTGCTGGTGTGTTGTACAGTGCGGGCACAGGTGCTCTCCATCTCCCGGGCTACAGGCAACTTAGGAAAAAGCTAATTTGAACAGAAAAATTCACAACTGTAGGAACAGTTGAGATGGCCTGATGTTGCTCACTTTATTTTACACTTTTATTTTTTATTTTCATTTATTTATTTATTTTTGGTGGCTGGCTGGTAAGGGGATCCGAACCCTTGACCTGATTTTACACTTTTTATGGAAGTTTGGTCTCTTGGTTCTTAATTCTTTGGTATATTTGTACATGAGGTGGAAGAAAAGCCAAAGGATAATCTGCCTTAAGAAAATGGTCTGAGCTAGTTATGAATGTCATGATTGTTGAACTGCTGACAAGCAGAAAAGAAATGTACCGAGTGTTTTGATGGCAATGCCTAAGATCAGTGTGAGTGGGCTGACAACATGTGTATGGGCGTTGTAGACATTCACCGTGACAAACAGCTCTTTTCTTCACTTCCATTCTTTACATGTTGTTTTCATCTAACAACCTTTCACTCATTTTCATTGTCGCCACTCATGCTGCCTTTTCCAGTATATGCTGTTGCTTGCCTAGAGCTTAAAGGCCTGAAGCTGACGGGACTCCGCTTAACTCTGGGAGTCAGTAAAACGGGTAAAGCTATTAAGAAACATTTTTTCCTTTCACGTGTTAAGACTCATGTGGTCTGTTCAGTTGAAGTGTACATGTTTTTAACCAACCAGAAATTATTATTAGAAAATGATTTCCCAGTTCTTAGTCTATCATTTGTTTAAACTCAAAGAACCTTCATTCAGTTATGGAATAAGTAAAACTATTCTTTGATATAGCTTGACTCATTTCTTGCCATTTCCCAATGATTTGTTTTAATAACATTTCATAGTTGTTCTACTTTGGCATTTCGGTTTTATGGTCTAGATTTTAAGAAATTGATCTAATAGCAATAAAGGAGACAAAGGTTGTTTATTAATAAGTTCTTATAGGTCCTTCATTGATCAGACATTTATTGAGCACCTACTACTATGTTGAATACTGACCCCATTATATTTCACGTAGAAATGTCCTCTCAAAGTTTTATGTTTCGGTGATTAAAAAATATTACTTCATGTACCAAATCAGTCACCTTTAGCAGAATTTACACATGATGTTAATAAGTCATGTGGTCAGACTAGACCAAAGCTATCCGTACTTTTCCCTCCAAAGCTCTGTAGCACCATAGCAACTACAATGCATTCAACCAGCACCCACTGTGTGCAAGGCACTGTGCTAAATAAGCACTGGGGAGGCAGAGGTAGCCGAGGCCCCAGATACAGTGGGATCGCTGCTAAAATACTGGGCCCTTGAGTATTATTGTGATGGTGTTTACTACTTTTTGGTTACTAGCTTTTATAACTGAAGTGACATGCAAAAAAAAGACATGCAAATACAGGATGGTATAACATAGACATAATTGAAGTTCTAAAAGTTATTCTGCTTATCATGTATAAAAGTTTCTAAGAAGAAAAAAAAGAATGCTGTGTTAAGCTCCCTGATGTTGATGACCGCTCATCTCTTGATTTTTTTAAATGCCAGTATACATTTTTCCTAACTTAAAATACATACAGATTAAAATGGTGGATTTTATATGGATTCTTGAATGTTCGTTACGTCAATGAAAAGCTTCAATCTATTGTTGAGGAAATTTATAGCCCAGGAGACAGTGGCTGCACTGTTGTCTAAAAAGAAAGTTTACTAAGCATTTTAGTAATGTAAACCAAGGTGGGCAGAGAATTGCTCATAAAATGAACTCAGCATCCTGGAATCCCAAAGAGCAGTTATCTTAACCTTTTGAAGGTCACCATGTTTAAAATTTAATAGAAGTATAATAACCTTTTTCTAGAAAAATGCCTATGTACACAATTTTGCATGTAGTTTTAGGATTCATGGAACCCAGATTAAGAAACACCCATGTTATACACAGCTTTTGTATAGAAAACATTTGGCATCTCAAGTGTAAATATGTATTCTCCCTGCCTTATTACAGATACACAAGGCATTTTACTGTGTAACACTTTGTTAAACCAGCCCTAATTAGTGCATACTCTAAGAAATATTTTATGGTTAAGACTTTCCAGGAAGTCAGATTCGTTCTCAGTTTTTGAGGTTCTCAGGAAATACTGTTTTTAAATAAAATTAAAAAAATAAAAATAAAAAATAAAATAAAAAATAAAAAAATGTTACCTTGACGATACAGGTTCTGAAAAGTTAAGAGAAAGTATTGACTGACTTCCTGGATGTAAAGAGAGAAAGAGAGAGCGCACACACACAAGACAGACTAGATAAAAACCCTTAGAGTTCTGTGTACCAGAGATTTTCAACTTTGGTGGGCCAAGTATCTTGTCAATTACCTACCCTTCCTACTTCTGCTGGACAAAATTAGAACAACTAGTGCTGCTTCCCAGCAGTGGGGTTGCAAGTGGTAGTACCTGTTTTCTTGAGACACCAGTGAGATGTCCTTTTTATGTAATTATCAGAAGTGAGCCCATGCATAAGAGAAAAGAATGCAGGCATGAATGCCCTGGAAGCCTAGCTTGCAGACTGCTTGGAGTACCCAAAAGAACTTTGAGAACCCCTACTCCATATTTCTGAGCCTTTCTCTAAGACTGAGTGATAATAACCATGCAGAAATGACAAAATGAGGAAGGAAAGGTTATTAAGTATGGTTAGTCTACTTTATTGTCGTTTAATTTTACAATGAAAAAATTCTATGTCCTTGTGCAATTGATACACGCGTACATATTTTTACTGTACACTTTTTGGTGGCCACAGTTCTCACGTACCTCAGGACCTAAACTGGAATAAATGGTTGGGCCATGCTTTCCTTTCTCCCTTGCAGCTTTCACCAGTCCTCACTAACCTTCTCCAGTTAGTAGCTCTCTGGCAAACCACCTCCTGCTTCACTTCTTTGGGCCAATCTTGGCTTACACCTCCGTTGAAGTCTGCTTCGTTGCATTTGAGGGAAATATTGACATCGATTTGACTTAAACCTTCTCCCCAGAGTGATTTCCTCCCTTTCCTTTGTCAACAGAAGAATGGTTTATTATTGCCAGTTTTGGCCTCCTCAGTGCTCTCACACTCTGCTACATGATCATCAGAGCCACAGCTAGCTTGAATGCTAATGAGTAAGTAACAAATTGTTTTTTTGGATTGCATGTGCCAGGAGATCTGAAGAAAATATGTAGAGTAATTTTCATGAAAGTGGTGAGAATTGGCTTTCCACCAGCTTCATAGTGATCCTGATGGGATCATATCTTGCAAAATAATTTATTTCACAAACACGTATTTTTAGTCAGTAACACAGATTGGGAGTTCACCTTGTTCAATAACAACAGCTCACTTGAGAAAAGGTTTAGAGGTTTTCACTAGCTACAAGCTAAGAATGAATCAACAGTGTAATACAAATGCCAAGGGAACCAGTATAGTGTGTAAAGAATGTCAGTGTCTTCATCATTGGCAGAAATAGCCTCACTTTCCTTGTGTTCATCAGACTTTGAGTCTTACATATTTAGCTTTTGGTGGGACAGTGGCACCCTGGCCTTTGGTCAAGGAACAGTGGCTTGTGTGTTTAGCCTGCAGGAAAGAAATGATCATGAAGACCTGCTGTTTTCAAATATTAGGAAGCCTGTCAGGGGGAAGAGAAAATAAGTATAAATTATGTCTCCATAGGGCAAAATGGGGACCAAAGAGTAGGTTACAGGAAGGCAAATTTCACTTCAGTAAAAGGAAGAACATCTGTCAGGCTAGTTAACGGTGGGATGGTTTACCCTGGGAAGTGCCCAGGACTAGGAATGCAGGCAGAAGCTGGATCTTACTTGTCGGGGCTGCTGTAGATGAGATGTTTTTAGAGGATGGAAAATTGAGCTAGATGACTGTTAAGGTCCATTTTGATCCACTCATTTTTCCAAGAGTAGCTTTCCATGTGGGTAAGATATAAAAAAAAGTTTTTTCATTTCTGTTTGTCTTGTTTCAAATTTTGAGCATTTACTGTAGGATATTATTTAGTCCTTTCTGTAACCAGTATTCATGAAAACTAATTAGAGATGAAAGCACCTCTGGGCACTGCCCAAATTTGAACCTGAATTGGTACCAGTGGAATTCATGTTCTTTCTACATTCAATTATGACCTGGCACTTCAAGTAATTAATAATAACCAACAAGCTCATGCAGCTGATATAATTGACTACCCATTGTCTAGCTGTAGCTTGGAAACAATGAGCAAGAAATCTCCACTTCCAGTGACATGATTTTATTATCTATAACCTGATCCATTGGCTAGATCATGGTGCCCTTTGGCATCTGTGACCCATGACATAGTGGGAGGATGTCATGGTCACTTGGCATTCTCCAACTTCAGATGAGCAGTCTGCGTCATCCAGCAGGTCAACAGGTAGCCACTTTTGTGGACACCACTCTTCCTTCAACATAGTGCAGTGTTACTTGCTCAGACTTTAGAGTCAGACACACCTGTATTTGACTCCTAGCTCCTTCATTTTTTAGTTATGAGACCTGGGCAGTTGTATTTATCTGGAGCTCATTTTAGTCATCCATAAAACAGCCATAAATAGTAGGACTTCATCATAGTGTTGTTGTGAGAATTAGCATATAAAGTGCTTAGCACAGTGCCTGGCACATAATAAGTGCTCAATAAATGTTAGCCAAACCAGTTCTGCTGAGATTCTGTCAAATCTCTGTGAACAAGATGGCCATCTGCCTTTCTTATTTGTGGCAAATGAATTTAACCTCTTCCATGAAATAGGATACAGAACAAGAGCTCTGTGAGGGCCTGTGATTCAAACTTCAATTAAGAGGGGAATATTTATTTCACCTGCAGCTGTCTCTTTTGCTTAACTCCCATGCTGGCCCATCAGAGTAGATAAGCACATAAGCCCACTAAAAAATTCACAAATGAGCGATAACCAGTACAGGCAAATAGTGACACTCTCTGGGCACTTTTAGAGAATTAAGTAATTTAATGGTCACCTGACTGCCACTCTATCTGCCCAATGCTCAGTTCATGCATCAGATATTTTAGAGAATGCTCAATAGACATGTTACCTATTAAAAATCAGAGTACCTGGACCATAATATTTCAGTTCCATGCGTAAATGCCTGCATGACTCAAAATCTAAGTCATGGATCTTACATCCATGTCTTAGTCCAACCCTTCTCCCATTAGCCTTTGTAGAGGGTTAATACTGCAATTATTCATTTGAATATTATTTCTGTGCCTTCAGTCAAAATCACTCTGAAGGACAATATTCATGATCCCATTGAGAGAGAGAGAGAGTGTGTGTGCGTGTGTGTATGTGTTTATACACACATATGGATGCATGAAAGGATGGCCACCAAAATATTAATGGTGATTATTTGAAGCTAGAATTGGGGGTGATGTTTTTCCTCCCTAATTTGTGCCTTTCTGTGTTAATTTTTTTTTAACAATAAGCATGAATTAATATTTTTAAAGGCCATTTTTACCATGGGGGACAATAGAAAAGATATAGTCACTCTTACCCCAGTGTCTCTTTCTCAAAAATGTTGATGACAAATTTATATGTGATTTTATTCCAGAAAAAAGTTTATTTTAACAAAATCTACAAAAATTATTCTTTTTTAATGAGTTCCTTGAAATCTAACTTATTTCTCTTTTTACTTTTATCTACCAAGAAACTTACAGTGAAAATGAGATCCCTTTTTTCATTTTAATCACTGGTTTCATTTTGTGGGTAACTTCGTCCATTTGTCAATAGTCATATATAAACAGATTCCATCTTTTGGCATTTTAGTGATTGTCTGAAAATTGATAGTGAACTTCACCTCTACACATATACCTACTAGAATAGTTTACGTTTCTGCCAGCATTACTAGTCACTGATCTTGTGTGTTATGATTTCAGCAAGCCCTTGACCCAGTGTAGTCACTTGTGAAACCCTGTGGGCAAGATGAAGCAGTACGACCAGGTGTAAGGACAGGCATGTGGAATGAGCCTGGTCCAGGCCTCCTCTGCAAGGGGTGGCTTGATGACTGCCCAGGGCGTAGCCAGCTTGGGGTGAGAGTGCTCCATCCTGCCCTTCTTGCACACCTACCAACAGCTCAACACTATTGGCTTAAGTCAGAAGTCAATCAAATGTCTATGTGTTTGAAGTCACTGCCCTTCCATTAAGATGAAATGCTATTTATTTAAGAACTCAACTGTGACTAATTGTGCCTTACATTTTCTTTAACACTGTACACAAATCTGGTGACTTTTGAGACTTTGCAAATATAAATATGGTGGTAGTCAGACAAAGAAGCACATAAACGCAAGGTAAATATATGTATTATTTTCTCATACCTCTATTTCTTAGTACCTAGGTAAGCAAGGTTATTGAACTTCAATTCCCAAAAGAGGTTTTTTGTTCTACTTCATTATTCATATAAACCGTGTGAAATCCCAACATTTACTAGTTCATATTTGTGTCACTCTATTTTTCCCTTAATATGAGAAAATAAATATTTTTATTATTGTTTTTATTTGAGGAACGAATATGTGGATGACGTAGGAGAGATTTTAAATTGAATGGGAGGTTTGACGAGGTATCCTCTAAAGCCCTTTTCCAGTTCCTAAATTCTGATTCATAGAAATCATGCCCTAAAATTTGTAGAGAAGGGTAGCCCAGACATTCTAGTCAAAACAATTTTGGCAGGAGGAAATTAATCTGAAACAGTTAATGTGATTAAATAATTGGATCAAGCGTTCCTATAGCATAATGTGTGATTGAGAAGTCCTAGCTTCTTACAGCAGGTCAGTGGGCTTCGATTGTCCCCACAAATTTCCTGGTAAGCTGTCCTCCTCTTAGGTGCAATAGTAGAAATTGATAGACTGGATAAAAGGAACTGATGATCCTATTTTACTCTCCACTGAGTATTTCTGAATTATTCTGCTCAGGACTCTTTTTAAGAGGAATATTGACAGATTATTTTAAATAATCATCTTAATTTAACAAACATCTTAATTTAAAAGGGTCTGAAAATTTAATCATTTGATGTCTTAGGGATGTGTGGTTTGGAAAAAAGGGGACTGGGGTAGTGTGAGTTGTGTTTCCATGTGTTTGAAGAACTCCTAAAGATGAGAATATCTGCTGTTTATTGAAGCACAATGGAATAAACTGAGGCTCAGAGGGATCAGGCACAGGAGAAAGGGTGCAGGAATTCAAACCCAACACTTGTGGTTCTGACTCTCTCCTTTTCTCTGCTTGTGTTTGACTCCTCCAGAGAGCCATTTGAGGATTCCACATAACATGCTTGAAAAGGACAAATTTGGTTTTCTAAAAACATGATTGCAAAAAGAGTATTGAAGGCAACGGGGACCTTGGATTGGATTTATGTGCTATCTTTGGCAGTGGTCATTTCTTTGCTTTTCAGAAGTACTTTAATGTATGGCTGCATTAGTTAATAATTTCTTTAAAGGGCAGCAAAATAAAGGAAATCTTAGAACCTTGATTTGCCCCTAAAAAGTCCTTATATCTAACATTCAGTTTTTCTGTGGATTTTTTTAGACAACGTGTTATCTTAAATACGAACTACAATAAATAATAAAGTATAAGCTTTATGTAAAGTTGTTGTGAACATTCTTCATACCAGAGCTTTTTCAAAAAAGTTGAACTACTCCCACTCCTGCATTTAGATACCATTTCCCAAGTGCTCACTAGGCACCAGGTCTTGTGTCAGGGAACGGGCTCACAAAGATGGAGCTTGCAGGGGCCTGGTCGGGGGCCTGGGGGCCTGGCCAATCCCTGCAAGAGCTCAGGGCCATGCACTTGCAGTGCATTTGCTGAAGTGACTGAGGAGAGAGGGAGTGTGCAAGTGCACTTACATATCGCCCACAAGGGAACTGCTGCTTTTGCCCTAAGGGAGTTCAAAAAGGCTTCTTGGAGGGAGTGACTTGGGAACCAGGCCAGGCATAATAAGGGCACAAAGTGAGGAAAAAGCAGAGTAGGTTCAGGGAATTGTGTGATTTGATGTGCCCACTGTAGGTGGTGGCAACAGCAGTAGATTGCAGAATTTGGACTTTATTCTTGTAAACTGTTGGTAATGTCTAAGGATTTTTCCCAGCAGAAAGATAATTCCTGGTGGCTGAGAAGGTGCTTTGAAGTGGTAAGGAGTGGAGACAGGAAGATAGGTTAGGTAAAAATACGGTGCTGAAGGAAGAAGGCAGGGTGGTGGCAAGGAGATGAAACCAAGAGATGCTGGAGCGTTATATGATACCAAAGAGTCAGTGGTGTGAGGCATGGATGGAAATGAACCAGATGGCACACAGAGGCCCACAGTGCCAGGGGCTACAAAGAAGGCAGTATGAACTGAGGGAGAGTGTGAGAAACTTTTCAAGACTTCAGGCACTTCGTAGTACCTGGTAGAGGGACAGAAACACATATACACACACGCCCCCACAAAATCTGCAGAATTCCTGTAAGAAAGCCAGACATTCCTGGAAGTCTGTGCTCTTCAACTCTTATTTCAGAATAAGTAATTATATTCTTGTTTGAGGAGTGAAAGAGAAACATTTTAAAGACAACAGCTGTAGATTCAGCACACTCAGCATTTAGAACATGTATTTAAACCAGGAAAAGTGGTGAACTATATGATCTTTGTCCCTGTGTAGTTAAACATGATGCTGTTAGCCTATACTTTTTCTTGCATTTCTTTTGGGAGCATTGAATCACTCCTAAACTGACTGAGCCACTTGACTATAGATCTGAAACTGCTGATTTCAGGAAAATGCTAATGGCTTACTGGTTTACCAGAAGGGGTTGGGACATAGTTGGGGACAGCCCCAGGCCACCCATCAGTTAGGGTCACTTGTCTGTTATTTTAAAACATTGACAACTACCCTTTAACTAATTCATAACCTCTTTTTTTCCTTTTATTCCCCAGGGTAGAATGGTTTTGAAGAAGGAAAAAACTGCTTTCTGACTGATTGCCTTGAAGGAAAAAAGAACCTATTTTTGTGCATCATTTACCAATCATGCCACACAAGCATTTATTTTTAGTACATTTTATTTTTTCATAAAATTGCTAATGCCAAAGCTTTGTATTAAAAGAAATAAATAATAAGATAAAAAGACTGTGCTGTTGAGTATTATTCACTGACTTGTGTTTCAAACGCTGATTTGGAGATCCCATACTCAAATTTCATTTGTGCATGTTTCAGAGACAAGAATGTGCTCATGACTCCCTACAAGAGGAACGGTGACACTGTTTCTGTTGCTATTTTGACATTGGCTTCTACTGTGCACAAATAAAATTCAGGAGTGGAGACATGCTGCGTAGTAATGCCCCCTCAGGTACTCAGTTGAGTTACTTCGTTTTATTTTCTTCAAGGTGGCCAATCACTCTCTGGTAATTTCTTGTTCCTCTGTTTGTGGTTGGTCTGCCTCAACCAGCACTTCAGCTCCATGGCAGCAGGGACTTTTAACTATGTGGCTCCTCATTGTATCCCCCAGACCTAGTAGGTGCTTTGCCCATAGTAAGTGCTCAATAAATATTTGTGGGATGAAGGAATGAGTGTAAGAAAGATTTTTCAAAATATATGCTAATTAGTAATAAGTTATATCTTGCAAAGATATGTTTTACCTGGTTTGTACAGTATTCTTTTAAAAACAGCAAATTTGAAAAAATTGAAAAAGCAAATTTGAGAGCAAATTTACATGTGTAAATGATATATTTTCACTTTATTGATGAGCAAAATGTTGAAATATTTTGTTATATTGACTTGTATGCTTGAAGGATTATCAGCATTTGGAAATATCTCCAGCAGCAATTTTTCAACCTACCTCAGCATACGTGAGAGATGAGAACATATGCCTGCTGATGACAGAGGCTTATTACATCAGTCATACTCAAATCAGGGCAGTGAAGGGTTTCTTCTATATTTTTTTAATTGAAATATAATTCATACTATGAGATTTACCCTACTGAAGTATACATTTCAGTAGTTTTTAGTACATTCACAAGGTTGTGCAATTATCACTGTAACCAGGCGGGATATGGGGAGTGGGCTGAGGAGCTGCTGGCTGAACACCTGGGGGCATGTTGCAACTTATGGCCACCCAGATGGTGCTCTTTTCTCTTGTTATTGGCAGCAGGGAGAGAGCCAAATCCTAACAACGTCTACTGGCAGTCAGTTGAAAGAGGAAGAAAGAGGAAAGAGAGAGAGTAAAATAGAATAAAGCATTTTGTCAGAATTTTGGCTCCTCTGGTGCCTGACCCAGAATTCCCTTATCTTCTGGCTGGCTCATCAGTTTTGTTACCGGGCAGGATATCCAGGTTCTTGATCCATGAAAGGAGAATCTTTCATGGAACTGGCAAAAGGAAAGGAAGAGGGAGACAGAGAAACAGACCATGATAGGGCTTTATTACCAAGCGAAAGTACATGCCGGAGCGCACAGGCATCTCTGCCAGAGAGAGACGCACATGCCCCTAACCTTTCTGTCTGTCCACCTGGAAACTCCTAAATGACTAGCCTCTGCCACTCCTGTCCCACCTAGGGTGCAGGCTCTGGCTGATCCAGTCTGGACATTGATGAGCAGCCTCCCTGGGGCATGTCCCTATTCTGTTCCTGCCTCATCACCACTATCTAATCCCAGAACACTTTATCACCCCAAAAAGAAGCCTCATACCCATTAACAGTAACTACCCACCCCTGCCAGCCCTGGAAACCATGTATCTACTCTGTATCTCTATGGACTTGCCTATTATGGGTTATCATATAAATAGAACCATATAGTGTGTGGCCTTTTGTGTCGAGCTTCTTTCACTTAGCATAATGTGTTCAAAGTTCATCTGTGTTGTAGCATGTGTCAGTGCTTTATCCCCTTTTATATCTTAGTAATATTCCATGGTATGAATGTACCACATTTTGTTCATCCATTCATCCGCTGATGGACATTTGGATTATTTCCACCTTTTGATTATTGTGAATGATGATGTGTTTGTGTACAAATTTTTGTGTGAACATATCTTTTTATTTCTCTCAGGTATATTTATTTCTCTGGAGGTATATATTTATATCTCCAGGAGTGGAATTGATGGATCATATGATAACTGTTTAACTTTTTGAGAAACTGAAAAAGTGTTCTCCAAAGCAACTTCACAATCTCACGTTCCCACCAACAACATATGCTGTTTCTCCAAATCCTCCATAACACTGTGACTGTCTGCCTTTTTTATTACAACCGTTCTAGTAGTTGTGAGGTGGTTATCTCATTGTGCTTTTAATATGCATTACCCTAATGACTAATGATGTTGAGCATCTTTTCATGTGCTTATTGGACATTTGTATATCTTCTATGGAGAAATATCCATTTCAGTGCTTTGCCATTTTTAAATTGGGCTGTTCGTCTTTTTTGTTGAGTTGTAAGCATTCTTTATGTATTCCAGATACGAGGCCCTTGTCAGATAAATGATTTGCAAATATTTTCTCCCATCGTACAAACTGTCTATTCAGTTTCTTGATAGTGTCTTTCAAAACAGAAGTTTAAAATTTTGATGAAGTCAAATTTGTCTGTTTTTTTCCTTTGGTTGCTTGTGCTTTAGGTGTCATATCTAGGAAATCCTAATTTAACATCACAAAAACTTCTAAGAGCTTGATAGTTTTAGCTCTTACGTTTAGATTCTTGATCTGTTTTGAGTTGATATTGTGTATGGTGTGAGGTAGGGATCCAATTTCATTCTTTTGTATGTGGACATTCTGTTTTCCTAGTACCATTTGTTAAAGAGACTCTTCTTTTCCTCATTAGATGGTATATTAGTCCATTTTTGTTGCTTATAACAAAAGACCTGCAACTGGGTGATTTATAAAGAAAACAAAATTTATCGCTTATAGTTTCTGAGGTTGGGAAGTTCAAAGTCCATGTGGTGGTGGCGACAGTGACCCAGGGGCCTAACATTGCAAGATGGTGGAAGCAGAGAGAGAGAGAAACAGACTCTCCTCTTTTAAAGCCCTCAGAACCACGCCCCTGGCCACCATCTTTAATCCATTCACTAGTGCACAGTCCTACAATCCAATCACCTCTTCAAGGCCCCACCTTTCAATTACCATAATAGAATTTCTCACCCTCTTAACAGTCACAGTGGAGGCTAAGTTTCTAATACATAAAACTTGGGGGACACAATTCAAGCTTCAATGAGTTTTGGGGGGACATAATTCAATCCACTACAGATGGTCTTGGCACCCTTGCTGAAAATTAATTGAGTATAATATTTGAGTTTATTTTGGGACTGTCAATCTTATTCCTTTGGTCTGTTTGTCTTAGTATCAGTGTCACATGGTACTGATTGCTGTTGCTTTGTAGTAAGTTTTGAAATTGGGAAGTGTGAGTTCTTCAACTTAGTTCTTTTTCAAGTTTGTTTTGGTTATTCAGGTTTCCTTGCATTTCTATAGAATTTTAGGATTAACTTCTCAATATGTAGATTATTTTAGGTAGCATTACCATCTTAATAATATTAAATCTTCCAATCTATAAACTTGGGATGTTTTTCTATTTATTTATTTAATTTCTATAGAAATATAGGTTTTTGTACATTGATATTTTATTCTGCAACCTTGCTGAAATAGTTTATTAGTTCTAATCTTTTTTTAGTGTGTTCCTTAGGATTTTCTATATACAAAATCATGTCATTTACAAATAAAGGTAGTTTTTCTTCTTTCTTTTCAATCTGTATGCCATTTTCTTTCTTTTTCTTGCTTAATTTTCCCTGGATGGAACTTCAGTTAGTAGATTGTTGAATAGAAGTGGTGCAAGCAGACATGCATGTCCTGTTAGGATCTTGGGGGAAAAGCTTTGTTTATTACAATTGATTTCATAGCTTAGATACCCTTTATCACGTTAAGAAAGTTTATCTCTAGTTTCCCCTGTGATTTTTTCTTTGACCCATTGTTTATTTAGGAGAATGTTGTTTAAATCCCATGTACTTGTAAATTTCCCAATTTCCTTCTGTTATAGATTGCCAATTTTACTGTAAATTCATTTATTGGTTGGGAAGCATACTTTGTACGATTTCAATCACTTTAAATTTATTGAGGCTTATTTTATAAGGTAACATACGTTCAATCCTGGAGAATGTTCCATGCACACTTGAGAAGAACATATATTCTGCTATTGTTGGGTGAGTGTTCTATAGTTGTCTGTTAGATCTAGTTGGTTAGTAGTGTGGTTCAAATCTCTTTTCTTGTTGATCTTCTGTCTAGCTCTTCTGTTACTGAAAGTGGGTATTGACATCTTTAACTATTATTGTTGAACTGTGTATCTCTCCCTTTCATTCTGCCAGTTTTTGCTTCATGTATTTTGGGGCTTTGTTGTTAGGTGCATACAGGGTTGAAGAACTTTAAAAAGCTACACAGGTTATATTCATTAGGTCTCTATCCATTGAGATGACCAGTTCAGTGGCCCTCCTGATACTACCAGCCAACACAAAATGCAAGAGAATTCAGCTGAGTGTGTTTGACCTTATTATCTAGAATGGGCTCTGTTGTGTTGACATCTTCCTCAATACACAGTTTTTCTCTTCTAGCAGTATTTTCATAAATCAACAGTATAGTCCCTTCCCATTTATGGTGAGTCATATAATTTTTCCCTCTTTAACAGTCATCAGGAGGGGCTGGACTACATCAGGAGATGTAGGACTTTTAATAGCAGTGTTACTCTTTCTACTAATTTAATGTAATTTCACCCTTTTCACATTATTTCAACTTGTAGCATCAAGTAAGACTTTAAAAAAAAAAAAAGTAATAGGTGCTGTTCAAGGCCAGATACAGAATTTTTACAAGAGCTAAGAAATGAAATTAGTGAATTAATAAGATGATTTGTCTACAGCCATTGAAATTTGAACCTGCTGTTCTGTGGCTTTGAGATTTAATTGACATCATTAAGTTTTCATGATTTAATTAATCATGGTCTCAGTAACCATAAAAAAGTGTACGCTATGTATGTACATGCATGCATGCATTGTATTTCTTAATAGGCATGACGCTATCAATTCAGATTTATGAATGCAAGCAATATGTGAAGTTGGATAATTTCCTGTTTACTATTTTAAAAATTAGTAACTGAAATTAGTCTGGAACGGATGTGATATTTCAGAGTTTTAAACACTTCTTGGACAAATTTTTGTAATGTGTGAGGCATAGATTTTTTTTAACAACAAAAATGTTTTTCAAGAATATTTTATTTCAAGGAACCTTGGTGTTTATGTAGACCAAAAGTTGGTAAGAATATAGTTGGTAGAGCCTCTACAGCAAAGCAGTTCACCTGATCCTAACCCATGATCTAAGGCAGCTATAGCTACTAAGGCCTGATGGAATTAAATCTAACTTCTCTTTGGCCAACTGGGTTGTAGCATTAGACTTTTTAAATAGTTTAGAAAAGGTCCTGAAGGTTCCTTGACTTTTTATCTTCCAAAGTATTTGGTTATGCTAAGTTCCTTATCAAGACAGTTTAGAAATAGGACTTAATAGCAATAAATAGAACAAAGAATAAAGAATCCAAGTGAAATGGAAACTGCCTTCTAGATCTCTGCTATGAAGCTGGGCAGTAACTGTTCACTGTTGCTAACGGTTCCAGATCACTTGGGATGTGCCAGGCACCCTGCTGAGTTGTTTACATACATTAGAATTTTAATCTTTGCAACATCCCAGTGAATAGAAGGAATAGAAGGAATGGTTTTTTTCCCATTTTACAAGTGAAGAAACTGATGGTTAGAGAGGTTAAAGTAACTTGCCCAAGATCACTTACCTATTAGGTGGCAGTCAGAACTGAGACCCAGGCAGCCCAGAGTTGGTACTCCTACTTGCTACCCTCTGGCCCTGAGACAGTTGGACCAGCATTTGCTAAGTTATACACGGTCCTTGCCCTTAAGCAATTCAGAGTCTCAGGGAGAAAACGGGAGAAATGAATGGAAGGAAATATTTGAGGGCTAAGCTACACACACACCATTTATACACAACCCCCCCATATATATGTGTGGGTATGTATGTATATGTGTGTGTGTGTAGATATATGGTGTATGTGTATATATCAACTATATGTATGTGTATGCATACTATATATACACATATACACCATTTTTATAAAGTTAATGAGTAATCACAGTAATAATAGTTTAACACAGTGCTTTCTCTGTGCTAGGCACTCTTCTAAGCATTTTACATACATTAACTTAATCCTTGCAACATAATAATAATAATAATCCTATTATTAACCCTATTTACAGAGGAGGAAATGAGCTTGGAGAAGTTCAGTAACTTCCCATGGTTACACTGCTAAAAAGTAGCTGAGGCTGGATTCCAGTGCAGTCAGTCTGGCTCCATGCTCTGTGTTCTTACCCCCATTCTATTTCCACTCTTAGAGAAGCTCATTAAGTGGCAAGGACAGGTTGAGGGTGCATCCTGCCCTGTGGACTCATGTGTGCAAAGCATGATGATGGGAAAGGCTGAGAAATGTGGTAGCCTTGGATTTAGGACATGAGTAGCATTGGTGAGAGAGGTGTCCTAGAGCTGGATGGTGATGTGTTACAGTGTGTGGGCTTTCCTGTGGTCAGAAGTGAGGAGGCTTGTGCATTTTGGAAAGAGTCAGTTGGATACAGACTGACTCCAGAACTAAAATAATGGGGTCACTAAAGAAAGCAGGTAGAGGTGCTGGTTTAGGGCATTATAACCTAGGAACTGCCCTAACTAACAAGTCAGCAGGCAAGAAATAGGGTGAAGGCTGATATGGAGAAAATTTTAGAAACCCATAGGTAAGGAGACCTCTGAAGAATTCACTATGCACAAGAGAGTGAATTCAGTCAGTACAGTAGCATTGCATTTCTGGGCACTTAATGCCTGTTCAGCAATACATGCTTGGAGAGAGAGGCTTTGAGATCCTGTTGGGAGAGTACTTTCTTTACAGTGGAGTTAAAAAAGCAGATAGGAATAACAGGAGCCGGGGTGGCAGCTGAGCCCAAGTTCGGCCTGAGGCTAAAAGATAAAGACAAACCCAAGTAATGAAAAGATGCCCAGGATGGCTGTGCTATACTGGTAACAGCCGCCTTGCCAGCCTCTAGTGAGGCTTCCAGAAACTGGGAAGAAAGATAGTAAATCTGTAAAAACTATCCAGTTCCTTTACTCTTGTTTTCTTTACCTTAAAGTTTTTCATAAAAGTTCCTTTTGAGTAAAATGTCAGTTGGTCTTGCCTAACCAAAGGCAAAGGGCAAAGGGGTTTTATCACCATGGGTCAGGAAATTGAGGCCCAACAGCTCTCTCCCTCAAGGCCACCCCACAGGCTTATGGTGCAGGGGCAGAAGTGGGGTGCTTGGCCAGAGGCAGCCCTGACCTGACCCCTCCCTCCAGGGTGCTTCTTTCTTCATGACCATACACCCCCGCACACGACTAAGACAGGAACGGCCTAGACATGTGGGCGATGAAGAATCATTCTGAATTCAAAGACACAAATGATTTCTTTCTCTTTGGACCCAGAAAATTGAGTTTCCACCAACAGCGTTTGGTCACATACTAATCATAACTGTAGTATAGGGGAGTTGCATCATTATGGGTTTGGGGTTAGTTTATAAAGGCAAAAAACAAAGTGTAGTCCAAATGACATTTGAAAAATTCCTCAGATGACAGTGAAATGCTGATGAGAAGTCTAGGGGAGCTGAAACATACAGAAGGAACATCAGAGTCACATATTCCTCTTGTCACTCACCACAGAGCAGATGCTTCTGTGTGGAGTGACGGGTAGAATCACCCCCACTGAATATTCTCTAGCCATCTCTTTCCCCCTCTCTTCCTCTCTCACCATTTATTGTTGAGTGGGTATGATTGCAGTGCAGCTCAGCCTCCCACGTTCTAAACAGGGCTTCAGGCTGGCACCCTCCTTCGCCTGTAAAGCGTGCATGAGCAGCCCAGGACAGATGAGAGCATTTGAATTGGCAGCAGCAGCAGCAGCATGTAGCATTTAGGTTCCTGTCAAGGCTGGGCACTAGCTAAGCTTTGGGTGAAGCAAACAGAATCTGCATTGTCCCTCCAGAGTACTTCACCTACGCAAACAGCTAAATTCCTTAAGCACACAAACCAACATCTCCTAGGAGCTTTATGTTGATTTGGTCTACACATTAGAATGTTCAGGCCCGCCACCCCAATGTGAGTCCTGGCCTGGCTCTTCCCTGCCTGGGTTAGTCGCTTCACCTGTCCCAGCCTCGGTTTTCTCACCAATGGAATGCAAGTTACTGTACCAACAAGACAGGGCTATGCAAACAAGAAAGATGATGTCTGTGAAAGTGCCTGTCATGTAGTGCCACTCAGTAACGTTTTTTTTCCTTCCTTGTATGAAAAAATGAACTGATCCTTCACAGTCCTTCCTGGCATTATGATGGGAAAGCTTTGCTCAAGTGTTTTTCAGCCCAGGGAGGGCCCCACACCTCTGAGGTTTTGCAGCTGGTCTCTGTTCAGTATTGGGGTCCATTGGGGCCCACTGCCTCTCCCGTGTCCATCCAGCACATGCTATGCTGGGATTGAGCACACTCATCATCACGGAAGCACAAGATCTGGGTGACAACTTATTCAGCCCTCGGAAAGAGCTCTTGGAAAGGCTCAGTCTTACCTTCAGTGACCATTCTTGTTTTTTATGAGGGAAGCTTTATGTGAAAATTCTAATCAGTTATTACTTTCAATGGGTGCAGCAACCATTAAGCCTAAGGCACAGTGATAAATCAAAGCTTTGCCGTATGAGCAGATATATAAACCTGATCTGGAAACAGGGTCTGCAGTTAGGCTAGCAATGATACTGAGAAAGTAGGAGGAAAGGGTAGAGCCCTTCCTCTGCCTTCGCAGAGCCAGGCACCATTACTCCTGTAGCCTCACTCAAAGTGAATTCTTGATGATTCAGTACAGAGAATCCTTGAGCATTATTTAATTTCTATAAGTAAGAAGTCACAAGGTATAGATTTGTAGAATACATTGTTACCATGATTATAGGAACGCAATGAGGCTTCCATAGTGAAAGTAATTCTTAAACTTTGTCAGATCCTTTAGTTATTTACTTGGCCTATTGGAAATAGCACTGAGCACTGAAGACTTCTGTCTTTACCTGTATAATATTTTTTAAATATCCTAAAAAGAAAGAAGTGGTAGCAACATTGGACCTTTGTAAAAGCCTTGAGAAGTTCTTGAATTTTAGTGAAATTTTGATTGCTTTAAAAGAAGTATTCCTAGTCATTTACTCTTGCCATTTCTATGCAACACAAGCTCTTAAATCAGTCAGTAGTATTGCAGCTAGGGAACTTAAATTACTTTTAAATATTTTTCACGGTTTAGTCATAGCTATAATCCAGGTTACTTACGTGTTCAGAGTATAAAACTGAAAGATAACTTGGCTTTGGGTTCAGATTTACCTGGATTCTAGTTCTATATGATTTTGAGTAAGTTATTTAATCTCTTGGGTCCCCATTTTTCCCATCTATGAAATAAGAATAACATATCTATCTTTCAGGGTTGTTGTAAAATTGTGTGTAAATATTAACCTTTTCCCTTCCATTCCTCTCATTATACTTAGAAATCATTTAAAATTATTTTTCTGAATAAGTAAAACATGCACAGGGTAAAAAAAAAAAAAATCAAAATAGTAAAAACGTTGAAAGGTGGAAAGTACTTCTTGCTCCTGCTCTGGCCCAGCCTCCCAGGCCTTTCCCAGCCATCTCTGTTACCTGTGTCTTGTTATGTGCCCTTCCAGAGAGATTTTTGCACATACACAACCATATTCTTTCACACACACCTTTGTAAGATAATTATTAGCATAATAGTCACAATGTCTTTCCCCAACAAAATCTCTCCTACACAGTCTTAAAAACAAGTTATCTATGGTCATTGACCTATTAATTTTCCATTGGCTCAAAGGAAAACAAACAAACAGACAAAAAAAAGACATTTCTGAGGCTCTTCTGCCAAACAAAAAATTCCTACCTTATCCACAGAAGGGAGTTACAGATGACAGTGGAAATATGGTTACCCATAGCAACAAATTAGCATAGGGTGTTTTAAGAAAAAATATAACATCCCTGAAGAAAACATCACAACTTTGAAGTCTGGAAGTCTCAGAGACGGACTTCACAAAAACTGTCACGAGACACTCTGATGATAACATTTGTAAACAGTTAAGACTTATGCTTTTGAGAATGTTTTCAGTCTTCATTTTAACCTTACAAGTTTTTCCTAAATGGCTTTACTGTACAGAATTCTGTTCCCTTTTTGCATCTTCATCAACAATTCCCTTAACTGTCTAAAATTATTTTCTTACTAAAACTTGCAATTTCAAGGCACAGATGGGCTTTTATTTGCTATTTGCTAGAACTGAATCCAAAAACAATAACTTAAAATTTGAGAATAAGAATATAAAATACAATAGATTTTCTAAAACAATATGTGGACCATATATTTTCTGTCCCAGTATGTGGAGATTTTTTTCATATTAGCACATGTAGATCTGTCTGCCTCATTCTCTTTAGTATTGACAGATGCATTCTATATTGAGTCAGTCCTCGACTGATGGGCATTTCAGTTATTTAAAATCTTTATAATCTTTATTAGAGCCCTATACTCCCAAAACTGATGATAAACAGAAATAGCAAGTGGTAGTGAGTTTCTAGCTTCTTGATTTTTTTCTTAGTGTCAAAGCTCTCTTTATTTCATGCTGCGATAGCTCTAAGTTAAAACTCTTTGGACACAAATTAGTGATCTCTAATTTGTGTGTATACTATCCATCCTAATCAACTCAATTTTATGGATTATTTACTGGCATGATATGAAGAGACTGAAATAAACTATAAGTTGTGTCCATTGGCAGTTTATGGTATAATTGCAGAAGAAAGACTTATGTGCACATTGGTGTGCAAGAATGTTTGCATCCCTGCTTTCAGTTCTTTGGGGTATGTACCTAGTAGTGGAATTGCTGGGTTGTATGGTTCTGTTTAACTTTTTGAGGAACCACCAAACTGTATTCCACACTGGCTGAAACATTTTACATTCCCACCAGCAGTGTACAGGGGTTCCAGTTTCTCCACATCCTCATCAACATTTGTTATTCCACCCCCCTTATCAGATATGTGACTTACAGATATTTTCTTCATTCTCTAAGTTGTCTATTCATTTTCTTGATAGTGTCTTTCAAAGCCTAATTTTTAATTTCGATGGAGTCCAATTTGTCTTTTTTTTTTTTTTTTTTTTTGGTTCTTGTGCTTTAGGTGTCATATCTAAGAACCCCTGCCTAATTCAAGGTCACAAAAACTTGTAAGAGTTATAGGGTTTTAGTGCTTACATTTAGGTGCTTGATCCATTTTGAGTTAATATTTGTATGTGGTGTGATGTAGGGATTCAACTTCATTCTTTTGCATGTAGATATCCAGTTTTCCCAGTACAATTTGTTGAAGAGATGATTATTTCCCCCATTGAATGGTCTTGAAACCCTTGTTGAAAATAAGTTGGCCATGGATATATGAGTTCATTTCTGGACTCTCAGTTTCATTCCATTACTGTCTATCTTTATGTCAGTACCACACTGTCTTGATTACTATAATTTTGTAGTAGTTTTGGAATTGGTAAGTGTGAGTTCTCCAGCTTTGTTTTTCCTTTTTCAATATGAGATACATTACTTTTAAAGTAATAACAGAAGACCGAGAGTTGGTTCTTGACATAAATGATGGAGACCAGAAAACAATGGAGTGATGTGTTGAGAGGGGGTCAAGGGGAAGGGATGGCAACCTAAATACCTGGGGGGAGGGAAATCCATCAAAAATAAAGATGAAATAATACATTATCCAACAAATGGAAATACTAAGAGGGAGTTCTTCAGGCAGAAGGAAAATGATTCCAGATGGAAACATGGAGATGCAGGAAGAATAAAGCACAACAGAAAGGCCAAATATGTGGGTAAATCCAAATGAGATGATTAATGTATCAAACACTAATAATAATGTCTTGTGGAGATCACTTGACATCAATTGCACAAAAGATGAGAGGGGATAAATGAAATGAAAGTGCTCTAAGATACTTGCATTGTCCAGGAATAAGTAAAGGTACTAATTTAAATTAGACTTTAACAAATCAAAGATACATGCTGTAATCCAAGTAACAACTAAAAAAAAATAGTAAAATCTCTAGGCTAGCATAGCCACTAAAAGAATAGTAAAATAACATATAATAAACTAATAGAAGGAAAACTGGAATAATAGTCACTCAAAAGAAGAGAAGAAAAATAAAAAGAGAAAGTAACATAAAACAAGTGGGACAAATAGAAAATAAGTAATAAAATTATAGATTTAAAATCCAATATGACAGTAATAAATATAAATGGATGATTAAATACTCAAAAATAGACTAGATTTAAAATTTATACATACACATATGTATATGTGACATATCTTTAATATAGGGAAACAGGAATGTTGAAAGTAAAATGATAGAAAAATATATACCATGTAAATGCTAACCAAAAGAAAATTGCTCTTGTGTAAATATCAGACAAAACATGCTTTAAGATAAAGACATTTCATAATGATGAAAGGTTTAATCCATCATGAAGAAAACAGTTCTAAATTTGTGTATCTAATATGTCCTCAAAATGCATGAAGCAAAAAATTGATGGATCTTAAAGGAGCAATAGACAACTTCACATTATAGAGGGAAATTTAAACACACCGTTTGATAACAAGCAGACACATACTCATCAAGGACCTAGAAGATTTGAACATCACAATTAACAGACAACATGTAATTGACTCATCAATTATATAGCACTCATCAACTACATGATATACGAGGATCCTTCAAAAAGTTCATGAAAAAATAGAATTTAAAGGTAATACATATCTTTCCATGAACTTTTTGAAGTACCCTCATACATTATTTTCAAGTACCTTTATAGATTATTAAGTACCCTCATATGTTATTATAGATCACTTACCAAAATAGACTATATGTCGGGTTGCCACAGTTTGAATATATTTGCCCCTCCAAAACTCATAATGAAATTAGATTCCCAGTGTGGCAATTGGGAGGTGAGGCCTACTGGTAGGTGTTTGAGTCATGGGGGCAGATCCTTCATGAATAGATTAGTGCCCTCCCTCAGGATAAGTGAGTTCTTGCTATATTATTCCTTGAGATCTGGTTGTTAAAAAGAGCCTGGCACCTCCCTTCCCTCTCTTTTGCTTCTCCTCTTGCCACGTGATCTCTTTGCACACACTGGCTCCCCTTCCATTTTCCACCATGAGCAGCCTGAGGCCCTCATCACATGCAGTTGCCCAGTCATGGACTTCCCTATAGAATCAGAGCCAAGTAAACCTCTTTTCTTTATAAATTACCCAGTGTGAGGTATTCTGTTATAGCAACACAAAACAGACTAATACATGGGCAATAAAGCAAATTTCAACAAATACATAATGATTGAAATCATATAGGGTATGCTTTCTGACCAGTGGAATTAAGTTATAAATCAGCAACAAAAGGATAATTAGAATGAGTCCCAAATGTTTGGAATTAGGTGGTATACTTCTTTAAAAACCTATGGGTCAAAGAAGAAATTGCAGAGCAAATTATAAAAAATGTTTAATTGAATGCTGATAAAAGTATGACATACCAGAAGTTGTTTGATGCAGCTAAAGCCATGTTAGAGGGAAATTTGTGACTTTAAATGCAGGAAGTCTAGAAACCAGTATTCTAAGTATTTCTTCAAAGAACAGCAAATTAGATCAAATGAATGAAATAAAGACCATAAATTAATTCAATGGAAAACAAATATACAATAGAAAAAAAATCAACCAAGCACAATGTTGTTTCTTTAAAAAGACTAATAAAATTAACAAACCTCTGCCAATCAAGAAAGAAGACCCTAGTGACCCCTATCAAGAATGAAAAAGGGGACATCACTACAAAGCCTATATATGTTAATAATAATAAAGTACATAGAAACAGAAAATAGAATAGTGGTTACAAGGAGTTGTAGGGAGGGGAAAAGGGGAGTTGTTTGATGAGTATAGAATTTCAGATCTGCAAGATGAAAACGTTCTGGAGATCTGCTTCACAGCAATACAAATATACTAGATGAAAACGTTCTGGAGACCTGCTTCACAGCAATACAAACACACTTACAACTACTGAACTGTATACTTAAAAATGGTTAAGATGGCAAATTTTGTTAAGTGTTTTTTACCACAACAAAATAATAATAAAAGGATGTTATGACAACTTTGTTAGTAAATTCTGAAAATTAAATGAACTTGACGAATTTCTTGAAAAATACAAAGTACCAAAATTGATATGAGAAGAAATAGGAAATCTGAATTCTCCTACACATAGGCAATAAGTTGAATTCATAGTTTAAAATCTTCCCTCAAAGTAAAACTCTAGGCCTAGACGGTGTCGGTAACACCAGTCTTACACAAATTTGTCCAGAAAGAAGAAAAAAAAGGAAAACTTCCCAAGTCCTTCTATGAGACCAGCACAGCATTAATACCAAGTTAATACAAGAACGTTACAAGAAAGGAAATTGCAGGTTTCTTTCTTTTATGAATATAGATGCAAATATTTTAAACAAAATATAAGCTAAATGAATATGACAGTATATGAACAGGAAAAACATTACAACCAGCTTGGATATATTTAAAAATAAAAGGTTGAAAATCAGTGCAGTTGAGCACAAACAGAATAAAAGTGGAAAGTTCTGTTTTTATCTTGATACAGAAAAAGCTTTTGCTAAAATTCAACACCCATTCCTGGTTCTAAAAGAAAAGAACTTTTAGCAAACTAGGAAAAAATAAAAACGGTGAAATACTGAAAACTTTTTCCCTAAGATTGTAAATAAGGATACCTACTGTGACTATTTCTTTCAATGTTGTATTGGCAGTGTTAGCTATTAAGATAAGGCAAGAAAAAGAAATAAAAGGTACACGGATTAGGAAGGAAGAAATAAAACTGTCACTATTCATAGACAACATAGTGATATATAGGTAGAAAATCCAATGTATTCTACAAATCAGCTCTTAAGATGAATAAGTAAATGTAGGAGGTTCAATTGTATTTTTATATACTAAAGATAAGTAATTAAAAATGAAATTTTCAAAAAGATACCATTTACAAAAGCATCAGATAAACATCATATATAATAATATATATTATTATTATGAGTAATATATCTAAGAGAAGATGTGTAAGCCTTCTACACAGAAAACTATTATGTATTATTGAGAGAAATTAAAGATGACCTAAATAAATAAGTACAACAGGTTGATAGATAAGAAGACTCAGTATTGTTTTTTTTAATTAAACATTTAAAATTTTTGATTAAAGGGTGTTACATAAATTAAAATTAGTTTCATTAGTCATTATTGTTAATTGCCTTCATTAATGAGAAATCTTTATATCTAGGGGGGCAGTGGCATCTCAGATTCCCATGCCTAAATTGGTGCTCCCAAAGGTAGACTTCATAAAGTTTCAATGTGAACTTAATCAGACATGGTTAAGATACATGCTTTAGAATATTGAAAGAAAAGCTATGCACATTTTCCTACGAGATAAATTAAAATAATATCACTATTAAAGCTCTATTAATTCTCTGAAATTTAATCTGAAAACAAATTGGACACAAACTCTATTTCTATACAGTCACTTTTAAACATTTTAGTGGAATTTTTATTTTCATAATTTATACACACATTAACATATACTCTGAACACTTTATGATCCAACATTTTATGGATTCAGCATTATTCCCAGTTATAGTTGCTGTCACATTTGTGTTATTCCCACAGAGATTTCTTTCATTTTTTTTAAATTTTATTTTACTTCTCAATATACATTATAGTTGATTTTCATGCCCCTTTACCCGTTCCTCTCCACCCCCTCCCCTGCCCCCCCACATCATATCTGTTCACGTGACTTAAAAAGTTCAAGGAATTTTTAGGGTTGTTGTATAGAAGACTCAGTATTGTAAAGGTGTTAGTTCTCCCCCAAATAGACCTATAGATTCACTATTTCAATCAGATTCCAATGAGTGTGTGTGTGTGTGTGTGTGTGTGTGTGTGTGTGTGTGTGTGTGTGTGTGTGTGTGTGTGTGTGTGTGCGCGCGCGCGCGCGCGCACACGCGCATGTGGGTGGAACTTGACAAACTAATTCTAGAATTTACATGGAAATGAAAAGGGCCACGACAACAAGACAGTTTTGAAGAATAATAAAGCAGAAGGGCTTACAGAATTGGAAATTAAGACTTTTATAAAGCCACAGTGATTAAGACAGTAAGGATTGATGCAAGGATGGACAAATAGCTTAATAGGACAAATAACTTAACAGAATATAGTTCTGAGACAACCACACATTCATGGACACTTGTTTCATGACAAAGGTAGCACTGCACAGCAGCGGGGATAAGGATAGTCTTTTCAAGATGGTGCTGGTCAATTGAACACAATAAATGAATCCTAATTCCTACTTCACAGCATACTAAATAATTAACTTGATGCTCATGGACCTAAATGCAAAAGGTAAAACAATAAAGTTTCTAAAAGATAAAATACAATATCTTTAAAACCTTGAGATAGGCAAAGATTTCTCAAAAAAGCACTAATCATAAAATAAAAATTAGGTAAATTGATCCACACTAAAAATAATGAATTCTGTTCATCAAAATACACTGTTTTGGAAGAAGATACCTGCAATACTTACAACTCACAAAGGACTCATATTCAGAATAAAGAAGAAAAAGACTGACGACATGATGAAAAAATGAGCAAGAGAAGTAAGTGGATATTTCTGGATGAACCAGATGTACAAATAGCCTAAACACATATGAAGACTGTTAATCCTTTTTAGTCATCAGGGCTATGTAAATTAAAACCACAATGAAATACTACTATACACCCAGAAGAAGTGCTAAAATGAAAAAGACAGAAAATCTCAAGTATTGGCACAGAAAAAGAGCAATTGAAATTCTCGTTTACTAATAGGAGTAAAAATTAGTACAGCCACTTTGGAAAACTTCCAGTGTCTGCTGAAACCAACATATACCTACCCCGAGACCTAGCAATTCCACTCCTAGGCATGACCCAAGAGAATTGCATGTGGCTGTGTACAAAAGATATACACAAGAATACTCCTAACAGCAATATTCATAATAGCCCCAAATGGAAAGAATGCAAATGTCCATCAATGAAAGATTAGATGAATAAATCATATTGCGTGGCAGTCATACAAGGGAATGTCATGTAGCAGTAAAAATGAACAAACTGCTGCTATATTCAATGACACGAATGAATGTCACAAGATAATGTTGTACAAAACAGTCTAGACATAAAAGATAATATGCTCTGTTTTCATTTATGTTAAATTAAAAAATAGACAAAGCTAAACTATGTGTGAGAAGTCTGGATTGTGGTTTCCTCTGGGGAAGAAGAGAGGACATAGTGATTGGGGGTCACTTGAGGGATTTGTGGGGTGCTGGTAATGTTCTATCTCTTGATCCAGTGATGGTTTCATGGGGTTTTCTCTTTGTGGAAATTCACTGAGCTATATAGTTATGATTTGCGCACATATCTGTATATAGGTTACAGCTCAATTAAGACTTGACTTAATAACATTATATAGCTAATAACAAAAAAATAATAATAGTTGATCAGTAAATAGGGTGTGTTTCCAGAGATCAAAAAACATGTTGTGCAATCACTGATCAAGATGGCAGAATAGACAGTCCCCAGCGTCACTCTCTCTCACAAATCAACCAATTTACAGCTATAAAAGTGTAACATCAGCCAAGCTGGGGCTGCTGGAGCTCAGGGGAAGAGGAGGAGAGACCTACGGAGCTAATGAAGGCAGGAGAAACCACAATGAGAGAAAGAAGAAACTGCTCTGAGCATTTCCGGCTGCAGCCGCTTTAATGCTGGAGCACATGGAGCAGGAGCTGGTAGAAGCTGCAGCTGTGCCCTTTAGATGGGGTTACTTGGAGGCGGCAGTGGAGAATAGGACCTTGGTGGCCCCCAGGACAGCAAGACCACTAATAGGGTTCCTGTGGACCCACGCAGCACTGAGGAGCCACAATAGCTGAAAAAGGGGAGCCACTCAGAGGCCGGTGAGTCATCACAAGGGACCAGCACAGGGCCTGCCCCATGGGAAGTGTTTGCAGCACGGGCAGTGTGGGAGATGGGAACACCAGGAGAACACTGGGACACAGCAAGGACAGCCAATCTGCACCCCAGTCAGCACAGGACCACTCAGAGGAGACTAGTCAGGAATGCAGAATTGCATGAGGTGTAGTTTGATGAAAAAAAAAAACAGGCCCAGATCAGAGTTTCTACACAACCCAGGTGCACCGAGTATCTGGAGAGCTGGAAGTACCTATAAGTCAACCATTAAACCCTGAGCTGCACAAAAAGCCTTCCCTAGGGAAACAGCAGCAAAGCAGCAATTTAGCTCAACCACACAGCTCAAGAACTGGTTCCCACAGGAAGTTCCCATGTGTCAGAAGTAAGGAAAGGACAAAAGATTAGTTCTGGCCCAGGCACACCACCAATGCCTTGGGGCCCGCCAGGGGACGTGAGGCATGGAGAGGGGGACAGGACCCCCACCCACAACCACTCACACTACCAGTGCCTCGGCACGCACCCAGGAACCTGAGACATGGAATGGGGACCAGACCCCACTCCCATATCCAGGCACACTGCACCAGTGCCTTGAGTCCGCCTGGGGATCCATGGCATAGAGCCGGGGACCTGACCCTCCCCTCCACAACCAGGCACACCAGGCCAGCACCTCAGGGCCAGCCTGGGGACCTGAGGCATGGAGAAGGGGACCAGACCCCCCTCCACAACCAGGCACACCATGCCAGCACCTCGGGGCCCAACTGGGGACCTGAGGCATGGAGTCAGGGATCAGACACTCTCCACAACCTGGCACACCGCCAGCACCAAGGAGCATGCCAAAAACATCACCTCCATGTGGGTGGCCCAACACATCCACCACAATAACCATGGCTGCCGTGAAAGTGGCTAGACCCCACAACCACCACACAGATGGTCCACCAGCCACTGGAGTGCATTGACACAAGGAGAGTCACCAGCAGAGATAAAGAAAAGAAGAGGACGTCTCTCTCCACAAAGCCCATTTCAGAATGACAGAAGAAGCATCTGCTCTATGATAATATTGGGGGACCTGATCACACCTCTCAGCATTGGACAGATCCTCTAGGCAACAAATCAACAGCATGACCATTATTATTTCAGGCAAGAAGAAATCTAGGACAATTAGAGGGGGGAGGGGGAGAGAGAGGAGGATGGGGAGAGATTGGACAAGGGGCATAAAGAATAATTATGATTTGTAACTATATATATGCTAGTAATATTGATTTTATCAACATATCTCAATGTTGAACCCCAAAAATATGTATAATCCATTTTGATTCAATAAAAATTTTTTAAAAAAGAAAAAACATCACCAAGTGAGTAACATTTACTATGTATGTAATCATGTCCCTTTATAGCTACAGTTCTTTTCACCCATGGAAAATTTAAGATAATAAATTGATTATGACCAATCAAAAAAAAACATGTTGTGCTTCCTTGGCAAAACCAGCATCATGCCTTTCTCTGAAATTCAGCTGCTTGTGTGTGCCTCTCTTGGTATTATATTTTTCTCAAGTAAACTGTTTAACAGCTGTAGATTACTGAGTTAAGTTCTGACCCATTTCTTTTTATTGCCAAAGATCTGACGTCAGCTGATAACTATCCTAATACAAAATGTTAGATTATTTCCACTTCTGATGGCTTTAGTTCTTCTTGCAGAAAAGAAATCTTTATTGTTAGTTCCTTTTTCTTTTTTTTTTTCTTTTAATCTTTTGCTCTTTAGCACTATTGGATTATGCAGATTTCTCCAAGAGATCAAACTTCCCATGCTTGGGACCTTACTCTCAGATGGCTACTTTGTGCAGATAGCAAGCATGTTTGCATTTATTCCAATTTTTTATTTTTTTGGAGGCTGGACAATATGGGGATCATATCAGTCCTTGACCTTGGTGGTATAACACTGTGCTCTAACAAACTGAGCTCACCAGCCAGCCCCCAGCTTTTTAAATGCAGAAGATTTTTAATACAGGAACGTTAAGAAAATAGAAGTGGTCCTACATCATACACTAGTATGTGAAATGCTTTCATTTAATACTTGTCTGTACTCTTTGTAACAGCCTTCATCTCCTGCCTATCATATCATTTGAAAAATAAGAAAAAATTTGCTGAACTTATAATATCTAATCTTATGGCTTACAAAACTACAGAAATTAAGACAGTGTGGCATTAGTGTAAATATAGACAAAGGGATTGCTGGAACACAGTAGTGCCTGGAAATAGACCCATCCATATATGATCAATAGATTTTGAACAAATGTGCCAAGGCAATTCAGTGGGAAAAAGATAATATTTTAAACAAGTGGCGATGGAACAATTGGATATCCATAAGCAAAATAACAACTTCTGCCCTTACTTCCCACCATTTTCAAAAATTTACTTGAAGTGGATCATCTAAATGTAAGAGCTACAACCATAAAACTTCCAGATGAATGCATTAGGAGAAAATATTAGTAATGTTGGGTTTGGCAAAGATTTCTTAAATCTGACACAAAATGCCCAAACTATAAGAGGAAAAAATCAATGTATTGGATTTGATCAAAATTTGAAACTTTTGCTCTTCAAAGACATTGTTATGGAAATGAAAAGGCAAGCCACAGACTGGGATAAAATATTTGCAAAATGTATGTCTAATAAAGGACTTGTATCTAGAATTGAAAAAAAAACAAAAACAAAAAACCTGTTACACTCAAGAATACAAAGACAGCCCAGTTTTTAAAATGGGCAAAAGATTTGAACAAAGCACTACAGAAAAGAAGATCTAGAAAAGTTTGGCAGTTTGTTAAAAAGTTAAGCATGCACCTACCCAATTGTTCCACTCCTGGTTATTTATTTACCAAAAGACATGAAAGCATATGTTTGCACAAACTTGTACATAAATGTTCATAGCAGCTTTATTTGTAAGAGCTAATATATACTATATGATTTTGCTTATACAAAATTCTAGAAAGATGCAAACTGATCTGTGTTTACCTGGCAATAGGAGTAGGGCGGAAAGAAGAGGAAGGGAACTAAGAGGCACCAGCAAACTTTGAGAGGTGATGGATATGTTCATTATCTTGATTCTGGTGATGGTTTCACAGGTGTATACATATGTCAAAATTTGCCAAACTGTACACTTTACATATGTGCATTTTATTGTATGTCGATTATACCTTAATAAAGCTATAAAAACAAAACAGTTATACAGAAAAGGAAATGTAAGCTTGGCTTAGCTCTGAGTAGCACAAATAGTAAAATAAGGTAAACATCCATTTTTTTTAGCAAAATATAAATTACACTAGGGCAACAGGAAATATGTGGGATTGGGGTTGGGGGTGAAGGATAGGAAAAATGCTTGTATTCCATAGTGGGCATTCAGTAGCAAAAGTCTAAGACTGAAAAATTTAGGGTCAACAGATACATATATTATTTAGAGACATGGAGGTAAATATTAAGAATCAGCTTAAAGTGGCTATCTCTGAGAAAGGGAAACGAGATTACTGGTCTTAATACACATGGAATTAATTAAACCATATGAAGGTATAACTTGTATATAAATAAAAGCTTTTAAATGTATCATCAGAGCCTCCAAATCACAATCCCTGGTCTGCCCATCTGCGGAAGGGGCTCTGTGCCCACCCCCACCCCCACCCCCAGGGTCCATCCAGAACAGATGCTCAGGTGGAAGAAGGGGAAAATTACAAATTTGTAAGTAGAATCTTTTTAAGAGCACCAGGGAGCTTTTGCTTTGAAGAGCTCCTGTGGTTAATCTCTTGGGAATCCTGACACTGGGACTTACATATTTAAAGTGTGCTTACGTTGAGAGATTCCTATATACATATTTTTTCATTTCTTTAATTACAAGAGCCCAAAACAAAGGAGATATTTGAGAAAATGTGACGCTTTTAAGATAACATACATTCTTTCTTCTAAGCTCTGAGGGGAACATGGACCTGATGACCTATTAAATGTCTCTTTTTCTTGTTCTTTTTTCAGGTGGTCACTTCTTTCATCGAAACTCTTTATCCCCTCGAAGCCTGGTGTATGAAAGTGAATTCTCCACAATCGAACCTTCTTTGGACATGTATGATGAGAACAAAACCTGATTTTTAAAAATGGGCTGTTGGGGTCACTTCTTTTGTGATTTGATTTATGATCACCTTTCTTATTTTGTATTCTTCTGTCAGCATCCATTTTGGAAGAGTGGTGGTGCTTTCAGGCACAGGTTGGGGTTCAGAGTTAAATTGCAAAGTTCCTCTGAGGTGAGGCTTTGAGGACAGCATTACTGCCTATGTGAGCCTCATGGTACCAAAAACCCGCCCAAAGCTGGCCACTGGATGTGGGTGCCCAAAAAGCCCGGCTGTTTCCAGAGAAGACGTGGGGACCTGGGGTTAACGTAGCATTGCAAATGTGTCTCTGAACAATCACGTGCTAGTCTGTGTCAGGATGGAGTTGGGATTTTTTAAAATACTTTTTGTGATCCCCATGTACAATGTGTACTCAAGCCTGCAGGTGAAGCTTCTTCCCAATGGCAAGCGCAAGACACTGCTCCTTCACCTGCCCTGTGTTTTCCTCTGCCTCTTACTCCTCGTCCAGTTAAAAGGCCTCTTTCTTAAGGGGGCTGAGAGAAAGCCTTGCCTTTTGTACCTCCTCTGAGACTCTGACCACCCTATTTCGTACCAGAGCACAGGGCTGGGGCCTGTGCATGGGACAGGTGGTCATCCGCATTGTCATTTTCCAGCCTCCGTGTTGAGCATGACATGAGGTGACAAGTGTTTCTGTAACCACTAAAACACTGAAGACCCCCCTAACCCCACAGCATGTGGACTTGTCTACCTGGCAATCACTGAGGTGTGTGTATGAGGAGGTGGCACCAGGAGCCCAGCCCAGCAGTCTCTCTGGGCACACTCTTCTTAGGGGGCACGGCCAGCAGTTGTCAAAATCAGAATAATTTTCAATGTTTTATTTAGAAGACCAAACCACCTTTGTGCTGCTACATATCAGATAAGCACCCCTCTTCAGTCTTCATTGGTCCAACCCAGTCCCCTCCCACCGGCCTCAGCATCAACCTAAAGAAAGCACAGGAGCACTGCCAGCCAGGCTTACAGCAAAGGACGTAGCCAGCGTGGTGGCATAGGGGGCACATGTGCTCTTTCCACACATCTGGGATGACATCAAGTTAACATGATGAGAAACTTGTATATTACAAGTAACCCCAGCACAGAACCATGATGAGCAAATTTATAAAACAAATCTACCCATCCTTTTTGCAAAAGGACATGCCATAGTTGAGTCTGCTTCTCCTTATTAATATAAGCTATGTAGAGGTGTAAAGGCATTCAGATCCTTGTTGTGAGGAGGAAATTTTAGTCTCCATATGCCTGGCGTTAGATTTGACAGCAAATCAAACAGACACCTGAATCTCCCTGCCCTGTTATTTTTATTGACTCTGTAGACGGTAAGTTTGAAATGAACACTTGCCGTTTTTCCATGTGTGGCTTCTCTTTAACAGCATCTTTTCTTGTAATGTGTTGCTAAGATGCCTCAGACACGAGTGTGTTCAAAACAAAAATCCTCAGAGAACCGAATGGTGACAGCCTTTAGGAATGTCACTGCAGAATGAGCAGCAGCATTTTGTTTTTAATAACTTGAGACTGTAACAGTGAAGATTTTTAAGGTCTTATCAGCTTTCGTTTTTTACCTGTTATCAAGGGCTTTAGTTTGGTTTTTTCCTGTTTATAGTCTTTGTACTCTACAAAATATTTTTGATAAACAGTTTCAAGACAGCATTGTTCAGAAAGTCAGGTTTGCTCCACCAGGTTCTCAGTGAGTGAATGTGTCTCAAAGAGATTAGAACTCAGTTTGCCAGAGGTTTTAGACATGCACTGCATTTGTGTTTGGTTTGGTTCATCTGACAGAGAAGAGTACCTGTTCTGATTATTGCCATGTTGTCCATACCACAACCTTGTTTTCCAGAACCAAAATTCAGATACCAATGTAGCATTTACTTCTGACTTGTACAGTCTTACAAAAGCATACATATTAAATTGCACTTGAGACTAAATTTCACTTTAGTGAAAAGGAATGAAACTACTTGAGAAGAAATCAAAATACAGGTCCCTAAAATCTTTCTATTAATACAATATTTGAATTCCTGGGAAATCTGGGGCACATGTTTACTGTAGGATAACCAAGGAGGCATTTCCTACAGGGGAATTACTCAGAATAGTGCTCCAGATCCCAGCTTGACATCCTTTTCCTGAAAATCAGGGCCACTTTCTGGCTCAGCTACAGAATGTTCTGTCTTTATTAGGAGGGACACTAACTTCTCCATTGTCTTAGTTTGTTATGTGTTGCTATAACAGAGTACCTGAGACAGGGTAATTTATAAACAATAGAAACTTATCTTTTACAGCTCTAGAGGCTGGGAAGTCCAAGTCGAGAACTCTGTGTCTGGCAAGGGCCTTCCTGCTGTGTCACTGCATGGTGGAAGGGAAAGAGAGCATGTGTATGAGAGAGAGGGGGGAAGGGAGTTGAATTCATCCTTTAATCAGAACCCACTCCCACAACAACTAATCCACTCCCAAAATAAGGGGATTAATCAATACACGAGGACAGAACCCTCATGACCCAGTCTCCTCTTAAAGGTTCCAACTCTCAACACTGTTGTATTGGGGATTAGGTTTCCAATACATGAACTTTGGGGGATACATTCAAACATAGCATTCTGCCCCTGACCCCCCAAATTTATGTTCTACTCACATGCAAAATGCACTCTTTCCATTCCAGTAGCCCCAAAGTCTTAACTCGTTATAGCACCAACTCAAAAGTACAGAGTCTCTTCTGAGTCATATAGGGGTAAGACTCAAGGCATGATGCATCCAAAGGTAAATTTGTCTCCAGCTATGAGCCTGTGGGACAGGCATAGGATAGACATTTCCATTTCAAAAGGGAGAAATAGGCAAGAAGAAAGAGGTAACTGGTCCCAAGTAAGTTCAAAAACCAACAGGGGAAACAACATTAAGTCTTAAAGCTAGAAGATGATCTCCTTTGACTCTGTGTCCCTCATCCTGGGCTCACTGGGGCAGAGGTTGCACCCCCAAGGCTTCAGGCAGCCCACCCCTACAGATTTGCTAGGCTCAGTCCACCCAGCAGCTCTCGTGGGTTAGAGTCTCATTCCTGCAGCTTTCCCAGGCTGGAGTTGCATGCTGATGGCCCTATAGTTCTGTGGTCTCAGGGGCTGCCTCACTCTCACAGTTCCACTAGGCATTGTCCTAGTGGGTACTCTCTATAGTGTCCCCACACCTGTGAGAAGTCTGTGCCTGGGCCCCCAGGTTGTCTATAATATCCTTTGAAATCTAGGTGGAGGCTTCCATGGCCCCACAACTCTTGCATTCTGCATGCTTGCAGAATTAGCACTACAGGAAGGTTGCCAAGGTTTATGGCTTGTGCCTTTCAGAGCAGCAGGTCAAGCCAGACCTGGGCCTGCTTGAGCTATGGCTGGGGTGGCTGAGGAGCACTGTGCTGGAATGTGGGGAGCAGTGTCCCAAGGTGGCCCTGGGCGGTGAATACTGAGGTCCCACAGATGCCTCTCTGGAAACCTTGCCTTCAAGGTCCTAGCTTGCCTCAAAGATCTCTGAAATGCCTTCAGGATCACTTTTCCACTGTCTTGAATAGAACCTGGCTTCCTTCTATCCATGTTAACCTCTTTAGCAAACAGTCACTTGGCCACAACCTTAATATTCTCCTCCAAACATGCTTTTTTATTCTTTACATGGTTAGGCTGAGAGTTTTCCAAATCTTTCTATTCTGCTTTCCGTTTATTTATAAATTCCATCTTTAAATCATTTCTCTCTTCTCTCATTTTACTGGAAGTGGCCAAAAGAAGTCATGCAGCACCTTGAATGCTTTGCTGCTTAGATATTTCTTCTGCCAAATGTCCTAGTTGATCATTCTTAACTTCTGCCTTCCAGAAAGCCCTAGAACATGGATACAGTTCTGCCAAGATCTTTGCAACTGTATAACAAGGATAGATAGCCTTTGCTCATTTCCAAACCTTGTTCTTCATTTTCGACTGAGACCTCATCAGAATGGCCTTTACCTTCCATATTTCTATCAACATTCTGATCATGATCATTTAAGTATTCTCTAAAAAGTTCCAGAATTTCCCTATGTTTCTTCTCTTCTGTGCCCTCACCTCAGTTGCCCTTATAATGCTTCATTTATGGCAACCTAGGCTTTTCAAGCCTATTCCTCCAAATTTTCCCAGCCTGTACCCATTACCAGGTTCCAAAGCTGCTTCCACATTTTCAAGTATTGATTGCAGCAACAGCCTCACTTCTGGTACATTTCCTGTCTTAATCTATTATGTATAGCAACAGAATACCTGAGACTGGGTAATTTATAAACAATAGAAATATATTACAGTTCTGGAGTCTGGGAAGTCCAAGTTGGAGATGCCTACATCTAATGAGAGCCTTCTTGCTCTGTCATCCCACATGACACAGACCCCTCATGACCTAATCACTTCTTAAAGGTCCCACTGCTCAACACTATTGCATTGGAGATTAAGTTTCCAACACACGAACTTTGAAGGACACGTTCAAACCATAGCATCCATCAAGGTCATATGCTTTGAGAATAGGTAGGATGGCATTTTTTACCCCAAATAACAGCCTCTTTACTAGCAACTATGCAGAGGGGAAGTTAAGTCTGAGTCACCCCAAGGACTGCGGCAGGGAATAGGGACAGCCAGGGCTGCTTGCTAGGCCAGTCATGTGAGGACATACTTCTCACCATGGGTACCCCTGTCTCTTAGAAGCTCAGGAAGCACAGTGTATTGACTGTTGCAGGCATGGTTGGGGGTGCAGAGAGGTGTTTCTTCCACAGCAAATGAGTATCTCAGTTCTTGCAAGTCCTACCACCAACAGTGGTTATTAGTCATCATTTTCCTGGGTGGTAGTTGGGGGGTACTATCTGAAGAAAGGAAGGGGTCCAGGAGTGAGCAATTTACACTGCAGATCCTCCATGCCTCTGGAGGCCTGCTCCAAGCTGGGCCTGTCTCCAGCCTCTTCCTCCCATACCGCCTACATCCTGTGCCCAGGGGAAGCTGGGTGCAGAGCATTGGCATGTGCTACAGGATGCATGTGGAGTGGGTCTGCAGCAGCCAAGACACCTGCTGGGAGTTGGGTTGTGACAATTAAAATGTACATGCTTGAAAAAAAGGAAAAAAAAAAAAAATGTACATGCTTAAGCTTTGGTGATTTTTCATGTCCTAAGGGAGGAACTGCCAATAGCCCTTGTATTAGTCCATTTTGTTGCTTATAAAAGAATACCTGAAACTGGGTGATTTATAAAGAAAATGAAAAGTATTGCTTACAGTTTCTGAGGCTAGGGAGTCCAAAGTCCATCTGGTGGTGGCAACAGTGACCCAGGGGTGTCACATTGCAAGATGGTGGAAGCAGAGAGAGCAGAGTGAGCAAGAGAGACAGACTCTCCTCTTCTTTTAAAGCCCTCACAACCACACCCCTGATGACCATTTTTAATCCATTCACTACTTTATGGTCCTACAATCCAACCACCTCTTCAAGGCTCTACCTTTCAATTACCATAATAAGATTTCCCACCCTCTTAACAGTAACAGTTGGGGGCAAGTTTCTAATATGTAAAACTTGGGGGACACAATTCAAGCTTCAGGGAGTTTGGGGGGGGACATAATTCAATCCACTACCGCCCTCCTCTCCTTTTACTTCAGGGAGAGGCGGCTGGCCAGACAACAGCCAGGGCTTCCTCTGTAGGAGGGCCAGGCTGGAGGTTGCAGGGGGTGGTGGTGAGCATGCCTGTTCAGGGCTGCCTGCCTCTGCCCTCCTTGGAGGAAGACAGGCTCTATGACTAGGCATTAAAAACTCCTCACAAGATCCAGTGAGCCTTGCTTTCAAAGATAGGCTCCATCTCCAGCTTCTCTGGTGGTCCTCAGGCCTGGCCCATAGGGACACCCATGAGGCACTTTCCTGAACACCAGTCTGGACCGTGGCTGAGACTGCACTTGCCAGCTGCCAAAAGATGCAGTTAGAAAGGTAGTAAAAAAAAAAAATAATAAGATTACTGAACTTTACCAGCTCAACATTTCCTACGGGCTTCATAAGCTCCTCTCATATTTTTATTATCCCTCACATCTAAAGCTTTCATTGATCTGCATGCTAGACAAAACTGATTTTAATGGAAGAACAAGCGTTCTCTTGCTGTCAGCCTTTGTTATTTAGGCAGTGGTTCTGCTCTAGGATAGGAACACAAGGAGGTGATGTTAGTGTCAGGAGTCACCTCGACAAGGCACACACACACATGTGCATGCCACCGGAGTTAGCATCTCCTGGAGTGGGTGTCCACCAGGTGTGCAGTTCCCTTAGTTCAGATGCTGGTGGAAGCCAGAGTGGGGCTGCAATTGCCTAAAGCCCTGGGGACACCAACATTTAAGGTATGGACAGAAGGAGCTACTGAAGACAGCCAATTTAGAAAAACTATTGAATATAGTTCCCTATTCAAGAAAGGCAGAGCAACTGGCTCTCACTCTCCTGTATTCAGTCTCATCCAGAAACAGAGTTTAATGTGATTAAACTCAGAATTCCCTGCCATTCTAAGGGAATGTGGGGAGATAAGAGCAAGAGTGACTACTATGACACAGCTTAAAATAAGTGCCTTCCTTTGCCAGATTTTAAGGCAATGGTTGCAGATGAGGAGTGTGGAGTTCTTTTATTTTGGTCTTGTTGGTAAATCATTCCAAAGCTTTGACACATCCTCATTTTAGCCCACTGGGAAAAAGGTTAATGTTGAGTTACAGTATACATGTTCACGTAATAACCTTGGATGTGGTTAAGCTCCTTGCAGAAGGACTGGGAAAACCCCTTATATATCTTAAGTATTGTAACATCAGATAAAATACAGAAAGAAATCGACAGAGGATAAGGTGCCTGTGTTTGCTACATGGAATTGTGCTTTCCTTACTGTCCGGCAAAATAGCAGTAAAAGCAAAACGTGCAGCAGCCCCTGAGTTTGTACATGGGGGAAAGAGTGTTTCTCTCAGGGGTCATGTCCCCAAGTGGCTGGGGCTCCATATCTCCAGATCATACTGGCCTCTTGAGGTCTGGGTAAAAGGGGCTGAGGATAGGGGTCAGGATGCCCCTTGTAGCTATAGAGCTCCTTGGGGCATCAGTGGAGTCAGGAGGTTCACCCTCTTTCTTATGGGTATACCTGCATTCTCCAGCGCTGTGACCCCACCAGCCTTCAGTGACCCTGAAGGGAAAGGGCACCATCAGCCTTGGCTGCTAAAAGGGCAACACTTCTATGCCCAAGACTTAGCTGTGATGGTTCCACAAAGACCCTGTGGGGACCACCCAGTCTCCCAGTTGGGACTTATCTGGGGTTTCCTTTCCTGCAGTTCACCCTAGGCTCAAGCCATTTTTTCGTTTTCTTCACTCTGACTTGGGGAAAAAGGAAGATACGTTAAGGCAAAAAGGAAAAAAGCCTTTGAACTTTATGCAACTTGAGTATTAAACTTTCAGAAGGATTCAGTGCTGCTGGAGTCACTCAGACCTCTGCCCTGGACTTCCTTAGTTCCTCCTGTTGACTTCTACACATGCACATACCATGAAAGACAGAGGCTTGAGGGGTCACAGATCTGGTTTGGCAGCCTGAGAGGGAGGAGTGCCTTTCTACAAAACAGCAAGCCCTGGGAATGCATTGCTGGTGGCCCAGCAGCAGCTGCCAAAGTTCCATGCTGGAGCTGAGGGTGGCAGCCTAGCTCAGCACAGGAAGTACCTCGATAAACCATGCACGTTCTCCTTCTGTGGACAAGAGAGCTGGAGGACATCATCAGCACGCTCTTCTTAGTGGACCCTCCATCCCCTGAGACACAGATTTCCAGGTTCCGGAGCCATTTAGTGATGGGCTGAAATGGCTCGTTTCTCACCAGTCCACTCAACTCCACTTGTTGGGTAGGCATGTGCATGAGGACGGGGCACCTGGTCACCAGGCAGGCCTGACGTGGCCTTCATTAGCTCCTTACCCCTGTCAGCAGATCACCACCTTTTCTCTCCACCTCTTTTTACAGCTACTGGCAACTATCGAGAGTTACAGGTGATTGTTCTGAGCTGTTTTTTACAAATTTAACCCAACATAAAATAAATTCTAATTTGTTTTTGGAATTATCCCCAATTAAGTACAGGTATATTTACACTATGTGACATTAAAGGACTTTTCTAATAACTGGGAGATACTGAACCAAGATATTTACTTTTTAAAAAGTAGGAGGGTGGAGTTAGGTAGAATATGACATCCCAGGCAATTTCTTTTCCTTCGGGTGAGTAAACTATTCTTATAGCAGAAAGGTTGCTGACTGCTGGCCCTGCTGTGTGGACCAGGTTACTAGATGTGGTCCAGTCTCAGGTCCCAGCACCTTTGCTGAGTGCCCAACCTGAGATGACAGGAGTCATCTTGGAGAGGAGTGTTGAAGGTGCTGTCTCCATTCATCCTCCCTGACAGCCCAGCCCCTAACCCAGCCAGAGGGGCCTTCCTTGCCTGGTGCTTGGGGCCAGAATCTTGTGTCCTAAGCTGAGAAAGGGAAGCAGGATCCACTCCAGAGTGGCAATAGTTCTAAGAAATCTTGACCAGTGTGATTACAAAAACTGGAAAAGACTCCAAGTTAGGAAATGATGTTTGGGGTATGAAGAACACCATCAGCTAATAGAAAAGTCCTGTTTCCGTATAAGAGACGGAATTGGTCCAAATCCTAGGCCACATATTTCACAGTGATTTTTGACCCTCAGTAGCTTTTATACTCATATAAAGATTAAAGTTACCCCTTTCATATTTGGGTCATTCCGAGAGCCCCTCTTACCCTGGGTTCCTGCTAACTATGCACAACATCTCAGAGGATAGCATACAAAACTATTTTTCTAACTATAGCACAGGTAATTTGGGGGTGTGGGAAGCCACATGTGGCAAATGACTTATTTTCCACCTTGAGGGATCAAAGGGAAACTATGCACTTGAATTTTAATTCACCATTGTATAGCTCATGCCAGAAAAAACACACATCAAATATTTGAGAAGCAAAATTGATTAGTCGCTCAATTTGGGACTCACTGTAAAGGGAGTTATCTAGTCTAGAACACAAATACCTGCAAATAGAATGTAAGCTGATTTCTTGACAATCAGATTTATCAAAACTTTGAAATGTTCTGGGCAGCACAACTCCTAGGTCCATGTAGTTGATGTAAGTATAATTAAGTAGAGAAATTGTACGGTATATACCTATATGCCAATAGTGTATACCTGTATGTGCAGGATTTGCTAATATAACCATTTCAATAAAAACCTATTGAAAAAGCTGTTTTGGACACATGGAGTACTGTTGGTGGTAACTTGTATCAGTGAGGACTCTCAAGTGACAGAAAACCTAAACAAAACTAGCCAGAGAAAAGGGAGAATGTAGTGGTTCCCAAAAGCTAAATGTCCAGGGGTATGTCTGTGTCGGGTGTTGTGTGATTTGGTCCTCAAACATTGACACCATGACACATTTGCCACATTTGCTTCCTCCAGGTAATCTCCATTCTCAGGCTCAGTGTGGTGGTAAACCCATCGGCACAAGAGCTGGTCTACTTCCCCAGGAGGGAGCCCAGGTCAGAATGGCATCTCCTGGTCTCTGATTGGCTTGGTTGGAGGCACACAGCCGTCACTGAGCCAGATGCTGTGATCACAGAGATAGTCTGCTCTGATTGCCTCTGCCAGCATGAGCTCCACTTCTACAGCACAGGAGTACTTTCAACTCCACCTGCAAGACAGGAGCTGAGGGTTCTAAGGCATGGTTCCCACAGCAAAATCATGATGCTGCACAGAAAGAAGTGGATATTGGGACAAAAGCAGCAGATATCCAATACAGATAGAAAAGAGTTGGAGCCAGAAAGGTCTGGGTGTTAGTGCCACCTCTGCCACATACTAGTGTGAGCTTGGCAAGTCATTATACCTGTCTAGATTTGTTTTGTTATTTCTAAAATATAGGTCATAAAATACCTACCTCATAGAATTGATGTGTGGAAATTAGATTTAAAATAATGTATGAAGTAGGCTTAATATCATATATCCAATAACGGTCTAGTATCCAGAATATATAAAGAACTCTTACAACTCAAAAATAAAAAGACAAATAACCCAATTTAAGAATGGGAAAAAGATATGAGTAGACATTCCTCCAGAAAAAATATACAGATGACCAACAAGCACATGAAAAGATGCTCAACACCATCAGTCATTAAGGAAATACAAATCCAAGCCACAATGAGCTATCACATCATACCTTCTGGAAATGGCTATAATAAAAAAGACAGACAATAACAAGTGTTGAGGAGATATGGAGAAACTGGAACCCTCATATATTGCTGGTGGGAATGGGAGGTGGCACAGCTGCTTTGGAGAACATTTTGGTGGGTGCTCAAAAAGCTCTACCACATAGCTTTACCACATGACGCAACAATAGCACTCCTAGATATATACCCAAGAGAATTAAAAACACGGTCACACAAAAAGTTGTATGCAAATGTTCATGGTAACATTATTCATAACAGCCAAAAAGGGGAAACAACTCAAATGTTCATCAACTGAAGAATGAATAAACAATGTGTGGCACATCTATATCATCGAATGTTATTCAGCTATAAAAAGGAATAAAGTGCCGATACATGCTACAACATGGATGGATCTTGAACACATTATGGTAAGTGAAAGAAGCCAGACACAAAAGGCCACATGCTGTATTATTCCATTTATATGAAATGTCCAGAATGGGCAAATCTATAGAGACAGAAGTAGATTGGTGGTTACCATCTGCCAGGTGACTCTCCTCCCACAGAGAGGAAGGAGAGCTGGGGAGCGACAGCTTAATGTGTAAGGGGTTTCTTTTTGAGGTAATGAAAATGTTCTGGACGAATATACCAAAAACCACTAAATTCTGCACTTTAAACAGGTGAATTTTATGGAATGTAAATTATATCGCAGAAAATCTTTTAAAAGTAGGCTTGGCACATCATAAGTGCTCAATAAATGTTTGTATATTTCCTTCTATAAAGAATAGTTCTCAGGCTGGCCACTTAGCTCAGTTGGTTACGGCGCAGAGTTAATAACACCAAAGTCAAGGGTTCGGATCCGTATACCTGCCAGCCACCAAAAAAACAAGAACAAAAACAAATTGTGGTAAGAGAATAGTTCTCAAAGTGTGGTCTCCAGGTCAGCAGCATCACCTCCCCCAGGACCTTGTTAGAAATGCAGATACTCTGGGGTGGGGCCCAGCTCTGCAGGTGAGCCTAATGCATGCTCAAGTTTGAGAACCACTGGAATGAACGAACAAAGCATTTTACCTCCTTTCAGTGTTAAGTACTTCCAAATTCTTGAGGGCAGATTTCTCTCTAGAGAGCATCATGACATCAGTTTCAGCTTCCAAGGTCATAAAGAAACCCAGCCTCTGCATCTTGAAAGTTGATTCAGGGTATCAAGTTAACAAGACTATTCAATCACTCCGGCTGTCAACCATATATATCTATCTATATCTACCATACTAAGACTCGAAACCAGCTCAAGCCTCCGGGGATGATTCTACTGTGCCCCTTTCCCTCCTTCTCCTGCTTGATCCTAGTAGGGGCTCAGGCCAGCAGGGTGACCCCACAGCCCAGCTGGCACGGGAATTTACGCCTGTTGTCCCAAAAGGATTTAACAGCCCCCTTTCATTCAGAAGGCAGGTGTTTGGACTGGGGGCGGGGGGGTGTTCTGCCCATCTGTCAGGTGAGGGGACTGCACCGATTTCTGAGGACGCTGCCTGCCTCAGGGCTCCCTGACAACCTGTCATCCTCAGCTCTTTAAGATTCTTCTCGTCTTAGGCCCAAGTGTCAGAATTCTGGGAATCATGAGTAACTGCTAACCCTTTTCTAGACGCCCTTTGCAATATGCAGACGGTTGCATTACCCAATCAGACAAAAGCGTATCTCCAAACACTCTTTCTTTACATTTCCCCCAAACTCTGGGCAGGTTTGCACAAAACGTCAGGGGCCCTGCTCTCCGCACAACCAGTTCCCCCAGTCTGTTGACTGGGTGGTTCCGGGCAGAGAGGCCCGTGAATCCGGGGCTGGACCGCTCCTCGAAGACCAGGCTGCAGCCCCAGGGCCTCGCCGAGAAGGGCCAGGGGCTGCGGACGCGGCCGGGCCCAGGCCGGAGGCCAAGGCCCGGGGCGGGGCGGGGTCCGGCGGGCGAAACCCGGCCCGGGGAGGCCTGCGCGCGCCCGGCAGGCCCAGGGCCGCGTCCTGTGAGCGCCGGGCGCCCGCCAGGGGGCGCCGCCCGACCCGGCCCCGCCCCGCCCGCTCGGCTCCGGCGCGGCGACGGCTGCGGGCGCTTCCGCCTCGCGGGCCTCCGCCGGGTGCGAGCGGCCCCGCGATGTGGCTGGGCCCGGAAGAGGTGCTGGTGGCCAACGCGCTGTGGGTGACGGAGCGGGCCAACCCCTTCTTCGTGCTGCAGCGGCGCCGGGGCCACGGCAAGGGCGGCGGCCTCACGGGTGAGAGGCGCGCGAGCGGCCGGGCCTGTGGGCGCCGCGGCGGGCCCGGCGGGGAGGACGCGCCGGGCGGCGGGCCCGGGACCCACGGGCGCGAGACGGGCCGGCCTCGACGCGTCGCCGCGGACACGCACTCAGCGCGCGCGGAGAGGCCGGGGGCGCGAGGCGGGGACCGGGCCTAGGGTGTGAGATGAGGACCCGGGAGCTGGGAGGGGCGGGGGCGGGGCCGCGGGGCGCCAGGGGAGGACCTGCCGGAGGGTGGGAGCACGAGGAAGGCAGGCGCGCCCTCGTTAGGTGGACCGTGAGCGGCCAGGTGAAGACTGGCAGGGGCGCCTGCCCGGATTCGGTGCCCCCGAGCTTCGGGGTGCTTTGCCGAGACGTGTGCAGTGTCCTGGAGTGGGATTTCACAGCTGCAAGCCAGCGAGATCTCCCAGTCCTCTTCCTCCGCCTGTTTTCCCAAGCGCCTCTGAGAGGTTAAGTGACACCAGCACAGGTTTTCTTTGGCCCCCTTCTTCATTTTCAACTCACCGAAGATTGCCCTTTTAGCAAGATCCAGGGTCCCCGGAGCTGCCGCTGGCCGCAGCCCCCATTCCTGCAGCTTCTCTTCGCCCACCTTTCCGGTTTCTTGTGCCATCACAGTTAACGACCCACGGCCTTGGTCGTCGGTTATAGGTCGTCAGTAAAGGGGCACTAGCCAAAGTGCCCTTTGAGGATCTGGGCACCACAACTCACAGGACAAGACTGCAGTGGGCACCTCCTGGAGTTGTGTGGCTTGTGGAGTCCAGTGGACATCCACTGGGCATTCCCTCCGCAGGTGTTTCCAAGGCCCCTCCAGGGTCTCTGCCCAGCACTGCAAGAGCAGAGCTGGGTCAGGCTCAGGGCTGTCCCTGAGAGAGACACCAGTGCTTGTGCTCCTCGGGGTGCCAGTTGTTGCCCTACAGGAATATGAACCCTGTGTTGCCAGATCTTCCTATTTATCAAGAGAATTTTCTGTGGAATGTCCTGGATTTCAATGTTAGAAGCTGATATAGTCCTGCCAGGGGCAGATGGAGGCTTCCAGTGAGTGAACTCAGCCGCCCCTCCTGGGCCACACCTCTTAGTGTGGAAGAGACTGTACTGTTTCCAAGAAAACTTAGTGTCCCTTCAGCGTTTTGGGATACCTCCCAATAGGCCTCACGGGTCATGAGAGCCGACACTGGACCTGCCTCCTGGACCGAGTGGTTCAGTGGGAATTAGACACCTGCCGCCTTGGAGAGTGCAGTGGTCAGCCTCAAAGCTACTGCAAGTTCACTGAGGAAAGCAAGGCTCCTTGTGACCAACACCTGTTGTTGCACCAGTGTGCCAGTGTGTGTGTCACATTTAGCTGGAGTGCTTGAAGAGCTTGCACAGGCACGTTTATGGAGATCATCTCAGCGGACCAGTGGGTGCAGGTGCAGCTATGCCTCCATACACCCACTTCCTATTCGGAGATGGCTCTTCTGGGGCTCTTCTCCTTTCCACCTCACTCATCTCTTCACGTCCCCCAAGACTGAGCTCCCAGTGTCCCTCCAGGGAACCGTTCCTTGAACACTGCCCACCCCATCCCACCTACCCAGCTAAGTTTGGTGCATCCTGCTGTGGCCTCTGCTGTGGCCTTCCTTGTTCTGTCAGTTCTATCAGACATCATGGTCTCCTGGGCACTGTCTCCTCAGGAAAGGAAAAGTCAGTGATGTGGTTTTAATCAAGCCATTTTTTAAAAAATGCCAACCTGGACTTTTTATTAAAAAGCAAGGATGATGTGGATGGTCGGCCCATTAAGAAGCTTTCAGGTCTTGCAATGTGAATATGCCAACAGTTTAGAAACTCTAAAATAAAATTTCCAAGACTAGAAGAGAAATCCCAACATGAACAGTGAAAAAAGATGTATTCCAAATGCTGATAAAACTTGAATATGCCCCTTTAACTATAATTTAGAGAGATGTTTTAGAACATTTCAATAAAACAAGTGAGAAATTACAAATTCCTGATTTGGATGTATATAAAGAATACCTTCTTTTGTAATCATTCATTTTATTAAAGACTGGAGAAAAAAAATCATATTAAAAATTAATAGACTGTGAAACAAAAGTGCTAAAGTCCAGTAATAAAATCAATAGAAATTGTTCTGTAATCAACAGGAAAATGGTAACAAAATATTTTCAGATCATACCAAAAGCAGCACTTCATTAAAAGGAAGAAAAAAATTTCAAATAGGGACAATGAACAGGTTTTTGGATTGCTTGATAATTCAATTAATGAAGAGGAGTTAAATAATGGTAAAAGATACATATTTGCTGCTGATTTGTCCAGATATAGTGACACTGACAAAGATAGCATTACCACAAACTGGCTAATGTATGTCATCAATCCAAAGGGTATAAGTGATGAGAAGGAACACTTGCAATGCCTTTAAACACTTCAGAGATGAAAAAAGCTGGATCAATATTTTCCCAAATTTTTACATGTCCTTTTCAGTCATGACTTTTGAGGGTGGAAGAAACTTCCTTAAACTTTCAATAATAAAAAATTTATGATTCGAAGCAGAAGAAATACATTATCATTCTGTTCTTGATATGTAAAATGGTATTACAAAATCATTGTCCTGTGAAGAAGTGATCAGAGTACACAGCCAAAAATGTCAGGGAACATGTATTTGGGGACATGTGTCTGGCAGTTAATAAAACATATTGTGTTATGTGTATTGTTCTTTTTATTTTAATTTTTAACTGTTGTACTTTCTCATTCTAAAGAAATACTTGTTTTTGAGCCAATTTTGTATTCTTAAAGAGGGCCTCTCAGAATTGTTTAAGCTTTGGGCCCCATAAAACGTGCTTCTGCCCCTGTCTGCAAGTGTTTCTGAGACAGGAGAGGAAGCTGATGCTTCCAGGAAGAAGGAGGAGGGGATTTTTTGGGAGGAATCAGAAACTGGCTGAAGGCTGCCTTTGGAGAAAAAGAAGCTATTTGACCGTGAGGGTGATTTGGGGTATGTTTCCTTCCCTGGGCTGGGACATTCAGGCAGTGTCACCATCTGGCTGCCTCCAGCCAGGCTCAGCCTTCAGGTGCCTTTCAGTGCGGCCCTCCCTTCACCCTGCACATCTCTCTGCCCTGCTCCCAGGTCTTCTCGTGGGCACCCTGGATGTGGTGCTGGACTCCAGCGCCCGTGTGGCCCCTTACCGCATCCTGCACCAGACCCAGGACTCGCAAGTCTACTGGACAGTGGCATGCGGTAGGTGCCCGAGTCATGTGAGGTGCTGGGCGGGTTCTACCTTGGAGTGGTCCCACCTGGGAGGGAGGCGACAGGCAGCTGCTTTCCTGGGCAGTGTTGCTCTCATTCAGACAGCACAGCACAGCACCGACCAGCAAGAGGAAAGCAGAGGAGCCATAACTTCCAGAGTAGGATGGCAATCCCGCTGTCCACGGAACAGGGCAGGCAGAGGACAGCCCCATGGAGCTCTGCATGCCAGTGAGGGCTCAGGCTCGGGATTGGGCAGTGTCCACATTTTCACACTCACCTTTTCTCAAGGCGGATACAACCAGCCTCATTGTGCAAGGATTCCATATGTTCAAATTCACCTACTCACTAAAACTTATTTGTAACCCCCAAATCAGTACTCTAGGCACCTTCATGGTCACTTGGAGACTTTCATGGACATGTCTGTGTGCAAGATGGGAAACAATATGAGTCACCGGACACACATGTCCCCAGCTGAGGTGGAACAAGGTGACACACTGCCTTCTTGTTTCAGCTCATTCTGTAAACAAGTGTCCTTTTCAGTCTCTTAGTGCCACATTTTTCACATTTTTGTGCTTTTTGTTGATTTTGCTGTTTATTTTTTTATTGTAACGATTGTACATATCTGTGGGGTACAACGTTGAATATCAGTACCTGTGTGTGATATGTGATGCTCAAATCAGGATAATTAGTACATTAAATACAAAGTTTTGTGGCCCTTTACCAAGTTCGCCCTTACCCTGCCTCCCCCATTCCCACCTTTGGTAACCTCAATTCTGCTCTTCTCCTTTTGAAAGTTCAGCGTATTGTGATTGTTTTATCTTTCTTTTTTCATCTATTTGTTTATTTTTTCAGTTCCCACTTATGAGTGAGGAACATGTGGTATTTCTCTTTCTGTGCCTGGCTTATTTCACTTAACATAATTTTCTCCAAGTTAATCCATGTTGCTGCCAATGGCAGAATTTCATTCTCTTTTATGGTAGAGTAGTATTCCATTGTGTACATGTACCACATTTTCTTTATCTAGTCATCCAACAATGGACATTCAGGTTGGTTCCAACTCTTGGCTATTATAACTAGAGCTGCAATAAACACGGGAGTACAGGTATCCCTTCAACATGATGATTTCCATTCCTTCGGGTATATACCCAGCAGTGGGATTGCTGGATTGTATGACAGTTCTTTCGGTAGCTGTTTGAGGAAACTGTACCATTTTCCATAACGGCTACACCAATTTACAGTCCCACCAACCATTAAGAGGGTTCCCGTTTCTCTGCATCTTCTCTGGCATTTGTTATTCTCTGTCTTTTTGTGATAATAGCCAGTCTACCAAGGGTGAGATGATATCTCAGTGTGGCTTTGATTTACATTTCCCTAATGCTGAGTGATACTGAGCATTTTTTCAGGTGTTGGCCATTCATATATCTTCTTTTGAGAAATACCTATTCAACTCCTTTGCTCATCTTTTAATTGGGTTTTTTGGGGTTTTTTTACTGTTAAGTTGTTGAGTTCCTTGTATATTCTGGATAGATTTTGCTGTTTAAAATGGCCCTCAAGCCTAGTGCTGAGCGCTGTCTAGTGTTCCTATGTCAAGAAGGCTGTGGTGTGTCTTAAAGAGAAAATACTTGTGTTCAGTAAGCTTTGTTCAGGCATGAGTTACAGTGCCTTTGTGAGTTCAATGTTAATGAATCAGCAAGATACAAGGTACTTCAAAAATTTCGTGGAAAAATAGAATTAAAAGATTATATGAATTTTTCCATGAATTTGTATATTAAACAAGGTGTACCCTCGTATATTAAATAAGGTGTCTTTATATAGAAACACACATAAGACAAAGTTATGTACTGATCAGTTATCGACAGTGTTGTGATTGGAGGCTCAAAGGAATCTAATCTTGTATTTCCCGCGGGGTAATGGTTCAGTATTCCCTACATTGTTTGAGGGACTTTGTAGAATATAAATGTGAATAATGAGAATCCACTGTAGCTGTCCTCCTAGGAGGAAGTGCACCCACCCTTCCAAGAGTTCAGGAAGAGGTCCTCTTTCAGTGGGCACCAGCTGGACTGAGGTTGCTCTGATAAAATGACAGTCATAGCTGACAGACAGCACTCCCAGTGTGCCAGGCACTTACCTGGACCTCCCAGCAACTCCAGAAGGCATAAGTACTTTGGTCTTCTCTGTTTTGAAGATGAGCAGACATTGGCCCAGAGGGGTTAAGTAGTCTGCCTGAAGTCACAAAGAGCTGCTGTTCAGACCCAGAGCACCTGCTCATAACAGCTGTGCTGAATACCTGTCTGGACTAGAAGCCAGTGTCATTGTCTTCTAGAATAATGGTTTTCCTTGGAGGCCTGAGAAAAGATGACAAGACTCAGAAGTTTGTAGACCTCATAGCTGGACCCCAGCTTCAAGAGGGGAGCAAGACTAAAAGTACAGGGCAGACAGCAACCTGGAACACCTTCCACTTACCAGCTGGGCACTCTGCCCCAGTTGCTGTCTCCTCCTCACGGACGCCCTCAACATCAGCGTTCTTTCTCCCTTTGTATGACTGAATAAACTTAATAAGAGCTAGAAAGTTGAGTTTGCCCAAGGCCACACAGAGAAGCCTAGCATGACCCCAGATCTCTGGATTCCAGAGTCTGAGTGGGGTGCTGGGGGGCAGTGAGGATTTGCCCACAGGAGAGAGCGACTTCTGTAGAGTAGGGGCCATCCTTGAGCAGAGTTTAGGAAGGCTGGTGTGTGCCTGGGCCATGAGAAGGTGAAGCACTTTAAAGTGGGCCCTCAAGATTTTTCTGTCTCTCTGGTATTCTTTCTTGGGGAGCAGATCGAGAGGGGCCGGCAGCAGTGAGAGCAGCCCCGCCCTGGGGAGAGAAGTGCGTGGCAGGGTAGAGGGGGATCCCTTTGGTCGCAGTGGGCCTGGTGCTGGGGAGAGACCTGGCCACACTGCAGAGGCCCTATCCTTAGCCTCACGCCACACAACTGGCCTTGCCCTACTCCTGCCAGACCACCAGCCCTGACCTGGCCTCCGCCCATGCCACCCTCCTCTACCAGCCAGGCCGGGCTGCAGAAGCAACTCACCAAAACTAGACGTGGTCCTGCCAACAAATACCCATCGAATCCCAACCCCCTTAGCCTGGTACTTAAGGACTTCCAGGGGTCTGCCTGCCTCCATTTCTGGACTCCCCCTCCCCAGCTGATAACCTGGCCTGCAGCCAAACCACACACTTGCAGGGCCTGAAATTCCCAACCACACCCCTCCTGGTACTCTGTTAAGAACCCACATGGATGTCACCTCCTACGAAAACCTTCCCAGATTCCCCAGACCCATGTATCCACCCTTCCTTCTACTCCTCTAGACTTGACATGTCTCTACCAGCACTTGTACACTGAAGTCTCTCCCATTAGATGGGGAGCTCCCAAGGGTGAGAGTGAGCTTTGCAGCCAGGCAGTCTGGGTTAGAATTCTAGTTTGGTCATTTATCAGCTGTTTGATCTTGGGTAACCTATGTAATATCTCTGTGCCTCAGCTTCATCCTGTAAAATGAAAATAATGGTACCTGTCTCCAAAGTTTTCTAAGAATGAAATAAGATAATCCAGGGAAAATTTTGAAAACAGAAGTAGAACTTAATAATCTAATTAGCTAGTATATTCATTTTATTTCTCGTATCTAGCATAGAAATGGCATAGTTTGTGTTTCCTTCATAGTAGATGAAGATTGAGTTACTTTTAACTAGTAATTCTTTTAAATGCATATATGTAAACTTTAAATTTAAAAGTTCAGATATAGATCCACACAGGCAGAGGAGATTTCTTCTGTTTCAGTTTGCCAGGACAGTATGTGTAAAAGCAAATGATACAGTAGAGTTACATCAGATATAAATTTAACTTCTGAATTCAGCTGTGGAATCTTGGCACAAGGACAGAGAGAGAAAAAGAAATCCCTTCCCCTACCAACTAGACCTTAGCTTACATGCACAAGGGAAAGGAGCCGTAATAGACATCCAAAGAAAAATGAAGGGGAAAAGATAAAAGAAATTTATGGATGATTTAAGGGACTTTCAGGAGATAATTTTGATCACTTGTTATGACTTACCATAAGCCATGTAAATCCAGGTTTAGTTGTTTTCACATGAGCATCCTCCCTTGGCCCATCAGGGGAGGATCTCTCCTGTAGAATTGCTTGTGAGGTTGGTGAGCCGCTTGAGCAGATGTAAAGAAATAAACAAATCAACCCTAACCAAGACCGGCCAGGCTGTGACAGAGCAGTGAGCAGGTGCTGTGGGCTGGAAGCGGTAGGGGGACCAACTCAGCTGGCATGGAGGGGTTAGGGCTGAGTCTTCACCTGGTGGAAGACTCAGGTACAGAAGCACGTGGTGGCCGGGGATCAGGCACCCCAGCAAAAATGGTTCACGGTCACAATGGACTCGTTTTTTGCCCAAGTCTCCCTGCATGCCAGTTGTGTGGGGGCCTTCTGGGGCCTCACAGTCCATAGACTGTCCCACCCCAGAACAGCTAAGAAGGATGCAGAGTGTTCACTCTTCTTATCTCTGTGTTCATTCATTCAGAAAACAGTTCTTGAGTGCAAACCCCATGCCAAGCACATGCAAAACCCCAAAAGATGTGGTGCTGGGGGTTGGGGGAGCCAGGCTAGGCAGAGAACTTCACTCATCCCTTTGCTTCTCCTCCTGGGGCCCCTTTCTCAATTCCTTCATGGGAGCAAACAGTTCTCCTGCCCTTTGGGAGTGGTGTTATGCTGCCTTCTCTAGGTTTTTCCATTTCCAGAGGAAATGGGACCATCTCCTAGGCGGGGCAGGAATTAGGGGAGAGGGCCAGCCAGAAGAAGCTGAAGAGAGGCATGGTGGCTACTCAGCTGCCCAGCAGGAGAGCAGCCAGTGGGGGCCTGGAGTCCTACAGGAAGCTCCAGCTGGCATCTGTGCATAACTGAATTCTCAGCAGAGAGCTGGAGTCACTTATACAAAGTCTGACTGTGTCTGATTAATCACATGTATATCAAAGGTCAAGTTAAGTCCTTTCAAGTCTTTGGAAGTTAGCAAACTTGCAGATGCCTAGACTTTCTAGGAGGCCATGTAGAAAACTACTATGACTCTTGGCATAAGTGAAGGGTGGACGCATTATCTCCCAAAAGACTCTGTGATTCTGCCTCAATTTTTTTTTTTATTATTTTTTTTACCAGGACCATTTGTTACTTTTGTTATATACATATACATAAAGTTTAAGAAAGAAGAGAGTAAGCAGATTGAAGATTCTAGTCACTTGAATATAGCAAATTAGGTCTCCCATTTTTTCCCCCGCTGCTGGCCAGTAAGGGGATCCGAATCTTTGACCTTGGTGTTTTAACACTGTGCTCTAGCCAACTGAGCTAACTGGCCAGCCCCCTAGGTCCCGCATTTTAATTGCTCTTCTTTGGATTTGTGTTTAGGGTCTGACAATTTTATGTTTCTTTACTTCATCAAACCTCTCTTAGGTTCTTCCCGCAAAGAGATCACAAAACACTGGGAATGGCTGGAAAATAACTTGCTCCAGACGCTGTCCATCTTCGACAATGAGGAAGATATCACCACCTTCGTCAAGGGCAAGATACATGTAAGGTTTACATTCAGCTAACAGTTCTCACTCCCCTTCTCTGGCTGGCAGTGTTCACTGATATTATCTTATCTCATCTTCCAACAACACGGTGCACATTTTATCCCCATTTCACAGAGATGGAAAGTGAAGTGTCAGCTCTCATGCTCTTGGAATTGAAAGGGGCAGTTGAACCCATTGCCCGTGAAGACCCCTTCTTAGCCTGGCTGGCCACTGGAGTCTGACGGAAGCTTAGTTCAGAGTTTCTATTCCGTGCAAAGTGCCTTAGAACAAATATGCAGATATACAACTCTGTTTGCCAGTTCCTTGGCTAACAGAGGAAGAAGCTGGAAATGATAGGACATTTTGAAGTATGGTTTTCTTATAAAACTAACATTATTTTAAAGGCGCATATCCTGTATTCAGCAATTGCATTCCTTGGAGTTTACCCTATAGTGTATTCATATGTGCAGAATGATGCATGTATCAAGATGTTCCCTCCAACACTGTTTTAGCAAAAAGACTAGAAACAGTGCCTCCCAGTCCCGTGATAAGAGGGAAGAGCAGCTGTTCTCTCCTCTGCAAAATGACAGTAATAATACTTGCTAGCACTTACTGGTATTTTCTGTATGCTTACTGTGTGCTAAGTGGGGACTAATTAAGTCATATATGATATACTTAACAGAATATTTTGTAGCCATCAAAATAATGATTATGAAAATTGCAGCAATGTGTGAAAACTTATATCCTGGTGATATTTAGTTTCTTTCCTCTTTGAGGGATAATTAACACTATAATGATCATTTACCTGAATGTACATGAGGTCTTTAAAAAGTTCATGGAAGGATTTATATTACCTTTTAATTCAATTTTTCCATAAACTTATTCAAGTGCCCTCATATATGTGTATCTTTGTCTTTCTGTTGATCATTGCCTTAAGTTAGATTCCTGGGAGAACTCTTAGTGTGTCAAAGTTTCATGGTGCAGAGTTGCTTTGGATAGGCCCTTGTAAGTTCATTATACCAGAACTTTATAGACCTGGGCAGATGGTGCCAAGTTTCTCAGCTCTTCTATGCACTTTGGGGCTCAAGGCAGGACCTGTGTTGCCTTTTAGCTCCAGGAAAATAGGCAGAGGGCGGAGGCAATCCTTCAGTCTCCTAGTAAGCAAGTTAGGTGATACTACTACTACTATTAATAGTAGCAACATTACTGAATGCCTCCTGTATACCAGTCCCCAACAAACTAATCAACAAAACATAAAAGTTCTAAATGACTCGGGGGCGAAAGAAGAAATGGAAAATCTAACTAGAAAATATTTAGAACTAAAGAATAATTGAAACACTACTGCATGTCAGAATTTGTGGGATGCAGCAAAAGCATCACACAGAAGGAAATTTTTAAAGCCTGAAATCTTATAAATGAAGAAAGGGCAAAAATTAATGAGCCGAGTGTCCAATTCAGTAAGTTATGAAAAGAACTCGAGAGAAACCAGAAAATTAGACAGAAGGAAATAACCAAAGGCTGAAGTGAAGTCCATAGAAAATGACAGAAGAGCAACAGATCCAAAAATGGGAGAAAATCTGTGACCAAAGGATCCAGGACGAGAGAGAAACCTCCAACAAGCAGTGTTAGAAATGAAACATGAGGGGCCCCTATTAAAAAGCAGGATTTTCAAAAGAGAGAGTGTGCTATAAACAGCTTTAAGCCAATAAATATAAGAATTTAGATAAAATCATCACTTTATTAGAATAATATGTATTAGTTTCCAATTCCTGCCGTAACAAGTTACCGTAAACTTAGTGGCTTAAAAGAACATAAATTTATGATCTTACAGTTTTGGAGGTCAGAAGTCTGAAATGGGTCTCGCTGGGCTAATATCAAGGTGTTGGCAGGGCCGCATTCCTTCTGGAGGCAGAGGAGGGAGTCCATTTTCTTGCCGTTTCCAGCTTCTAGAGGCCACTTGTACTCCTCAGTTCTTGACCTCTCCCTTCATCTTCAGTTCCAGCAGCACAGCATCAAATCAATCAGCCTCTCCCTTCATCCCTCTCTCCCCCCTCCCTCCAGCTGTACCTGGAAAACTCCCGTTCTGTGACTCTGACCCTCTTTCTTCCCTCTTTATAAGGACCCTTGTGGTTAAATTGGGCTCACCCAAATGACCCAGGATCATCTCCCCATCTCAAAATCCTTAGTCACATCTACAAAGTTCCTAATCACATTTGCAAAGTCCCTTTTGCTATATAAGGTAACATATTCACAGGGAGTAGGATGTAGACATCTTCAGGGGGCATCGTTTGGCCTACCACATAATATAACTTAAACTGGGGCTCAGGAAGAAATAGGAAACCCGAATATGCCTAAAACTATTAAAGAAACCAAGTCGGTAATTTAAAATCTACCCAGTGATTTTTACAGGTGGGTTCTATCAGTCAACAGGCAGAAAGTTCCAGCCCGTGAGCCAGGCTGGTTAATCCCGACTGGTGAGGACTGTAACCACTGACTAGAGGCTGGAAAGTCATCTGAGGACTCAGAGCTGGGGAGTCTCCAGGAAGGAGTGTGGAGCAGACAGTTGTCAGCCCCTCCACTCCCTACCTGGAAGTTTTCCAGGTGGAGCTGGAGGGAGTGAGGGAGCAGCGAGACCCAGGATGGTGGCCCAGGGGCAGGGCACCTGTTCTACAGAGGTGGCTGGCCCACCACAGGCTGTCCAGGGCCACCCTCGTGCTTTCCAACAGTGGGGCACTCTTACAGCCTCCCAGTGGGGTGGAATCGGGGGCAGCTAAACACAAAGACAGGGCCTTAACAGTAAGGAGGGTGCTTTGCCAGAGGCTTTTCCCCCAGATATGGAGCTGGTTCCAACAGGAGCATTCCAGGGAGGCACCAAAGGCAGCTGGAGAGAGGATGGTTACTTCACAGCTGCAGTGGTTCTGGTGTGAGGGAAGAAAAATTGTTTTTCCTTCTGCCCTTTTAGGTTCTTGTTTGGGGCTCTGTAACAAAAGACAGGCTAACAAGAGAAAAATTGAAGTTTGTTAACATGGGTGTCTCATATATATGTAGGAGAAACTCAGGGATGAGTAACTCAAATTTTTGGTTAGAACTTGGGTCTACATAGCTCTTCAAAAAAGAGCAATACCTTTTTTTTTTTTTTTTTTTTTGGTTGTTGGCTGGTACTGAGATCCAAACCCTTGACCCTAGTGTTATAATACTGTGCTCTAACCAACTGACCTAACTGGCCAGCCCAAGCAATACATTGAAAGAGAAATGACAGGACAAAGGAAACCAGCGTAGGCTTCCAAGGGCAGGAAATTGTGGGAAGGTAAATACATGGGGGAGACTAATGGAGTGAGATTTGTTCACTGGTGCCATCTCTGAGCTGATGAGAGTGTAGTGTCGCCTGCAGTAAATATGAATTTATATCCTGCTTTTAGGCAGAAAGGGCGAGGTTAGAGAGAACTTCTCCTGCCTTTGCTGCTGCTTAATTGCCTTCAGGTCAAAAATAATTCCTATGTCAGAGGCATATTTTGGAGTAGCATATCCTTGTTTCCTTCCCTGGCTATGCTGAAAAATAGAAGGAATCAAAGCAGACCCCACCTTCAGGTTCTCACCTGGGCTCACAGCTGTCCTCCCTGCCCATGAATGTGGGGGACACGAGGCCACTAAGAGCCCCAGCAGAAGCAGCAGGCCCCACCACCAGCACTGGCTTTGATTTACTCGGGCTTATTCCAATAATTATCTTTCTAGCAAATCGGCATGTACGTTTTGAGCCAAGTACACTAAGGACCTGTTTTATCCCAGGAGCTTTGGGGCTGGCTCCATGGCCCAGGGTGACACCTCTGAGCACCCTGAGCCTTGTGGAGATGACAGCAGCATGAGGGAAGTGGGTGGGCCCTGTGGGTCCAATGCAGAACGTCCTCCAGGATGTGGTGAGAAAAACTCTTTACAGAACAGGGCCACAGGGTGATCCCGTTTTTGCAAAGAAAGGAGGAGAGAGAAAAACACAGGTATTTGCTTATATGTACATGGGTGTCTGCGTGTCTGGAAGGGGTCCAGGAAGGTAGCTCCAGAGAGCAAGAGGAGACCCCCCTTTCACTGCACACATTTTTCTACCTTTGCATGTTTTTACCATGTTTATGGACGATATGTTTCAACAGTTTTCATACAAATAAATAAAATGTTTATTTACAGAGTCACCACTCTGAGCCAGTAATGATAGTTCAGGGAGTTGCGGGAACCTGCCCAGAGCCACACCGGCAGCATCTGTAGTCCTTGTGCTGTGTCCTTGTGCTGTATCCTCGAGCCTGCCAGAGCGTGGCCACTTCCTTACCCAGGAGCTGCTAACTGTGCCCCTGCTATGCTTGTAGCCCTGAGCCCTGGGTTCCTTGGGCCTCTCTGTTCCACCTTTGACCTGCCCAGGAATGTGAGTCCTCTTGTCTTCCTCCAGGGCATCATCGCGGAAGAGAACAAGAACCTGCAGCCCCAGGGAGATGAGGACCCTGGGAAGTTCAAGGAGGCTGAGCTGAAGATGCGGAAGCAGTTTGGGATGCCTGAGGGCGAGAAACTGGTCAACTACTACTCCTGCAGCTACTGGAAGGGCCGCGTGCCACGGCAGGGATGGCTCTACCTGACCGTCAACCACCTGTGTTTCTACTCCTTCCTGCTGGGGAAGGAAGGTGAGGCCCTGCGCAGTGGGTGGGGTTAGGCAGGGGGCACCAGCCCTGAAGCATCAGGGTGAAGGGGTCTCCCTCCAGCCCTCCGTGCCTCAGCTCCTCCGTGCCCTTGCTCCCCGACCTCCCCTCCAGAAAATCCACAGCCTCTCCAGACTGCCAAAGTTCCTGGTGGGTCTCCCTCCTCTTGGCCCCAGATGTTCTGTCCCCACACAGCTACCAGAACGGTCTCTCCCAAATCCAAATGCCACCTCAGCAGCCCCACAGAACACTCAGACTTGAGCCAGGCACACACCTGCTCCTGGCAGGTTCTTATTATGTCTGTAGTCAGTCCACTAGTAGGATTCTGCACATAGTAACTTTCTTCAGGCCTCCCCGTTTTCTCTTCAGTCGGTATATTCAAAGTCATGCATCTTCCCTGAGTGAGTCTGGGGTATGCAGTGCCTTGGCACATGCCACTGCTGTCGCCTGCTGCAGGTCCCTGTGGGACACCCTGGCCTCTGGATGCCAGCCAGACTCCCTGCCCAGTGGTCAGCAACTTCTGTGGCCACCATCACCCCAGAAAGAGCTCCAGGGCTTTAGCAGCCCCGATTAGTCACCGTTTCCAAGCCTAGGAATCCCCTCTCTCTGCACACCTCCATCAGCATTCAGCCCCCCAGCCCTTGTCTCCCCTTACCTGTCAAGACCAGGATGGCGGGCCAGCCCGTGGCTCACTCGGTAGAGTGTGGTGCTGATAACACCAAGGCCACGGGTTCGGATCCCATATAGGGATGGCCGGTTTGCTCACTGGCTGAGCATGGTGCTGACAACACCAAGCCAAGGGTTGAGATCCCCTTACCGGTCATCTTCTTAAAAAAAAAAAAAAAAAAAAAAAAAAAAAAAGACCAGGATGGCCAACCACCTCTTGTTCGTCAGGGCAGTGTCCTTTCTGCTGGCCACACCATATTGTGAGCTTATTCACACGTCGGCGCACTCCTGCACTGTGGAGCTTCTCAGGGCCAGGCCCTCAGCTAGTTCATCTCCACACAGTCATCTGTTTCTCTCCTCACCCATTCATGGGGCAAACATTCCCCCAGTACAGTTGGTCTGGGAGACAGCAGAGACCCCAACAGCCAGTCCCTCCATATAGTGCATGTAGCCCAGCGTAGTCAGGCTCAGGCACCAAGGGGTATGGGATAAATGCTGCCCTCGGAGGTGTTCCCTGGGGGCGTGGGGGATTCCAGGTGCAGACGGGAGTCAGGAGCCTTGCCTTGATCAGTTCTAATTGGGGGTGTGTCTTTTCCTGCGGGTGTCCAGTGAGCCTTGTGGTGCAGTGGGTGGACGTCACACGGCTGGAGAAGAATGCCACCCTGCTCTTCCCTGAGAGCATCCGTGTGGACACCCGGGACCAGGAGCTCTTCTTCTCCATGTTCCTCAACATTGGTGAGACCTTCAAGCTCATGGAACAGTTGGCCAACCTGGCCGTGCGGCAGCTGCTGGACAGCGACGACTTCCTGGAGGACAAGCCCCTGCCCAGGCCCATCCAGCCGCACAGGAACATCTCAGCTCTGAAGCGGTGCATGGCCCTCCAGGAGTGGGAGGGCCCCATGGCGTGTGAGGGCTGGCTCACTTGAGCAGGATTCACTGACCCCGCCTGGCCCATGGCCAAATGTGAAGACCTGGAGAGGGTTTCCACATTCACCCCTCACCATCTGCCCGCTTGGGAAGGCCAGGCAGATCATTGCAGTACTGCATGGGGAGGGCACCCAGAGATATTAGTGATGTCCTAAAAATATCACTAATGTGGAGGAAGTTCTTCCCACCTTATTTCTTGCAGCCCTATGATGGGAAGGTTCTCTTACTGTCCCTAGGTCTTAGATGAGGAAGCCAAGGCACAGAGAGATTAAGTAACTTGCCTGAGGTCCATCAGCTAGTGAGTGGTGGAGCCAGGACATGAAACTCCTTGGTCAGAGCACCCTTGGGGTGTCTCAGATCCCCCAGAGGCTGCATCTGGAAGGCTGCATTGAATCTGGACTCAGGGCACACAGCCTCTATCCTACAGTGATTGACAGCTCTCCTCAAGACCCCTTGGCCAGACTCACAGCCACGGAACCCAGGCCTCTGGGGTCTGAAGCCAGCAGGGGAGACAGCCGTGTGCAGGGCTGAGGTCACTGCCTCCCTGTCCATGGGGATTGGTAGCCAGAGGAGTGGACTGTGGTGGCCAGCTCCTCCCAGTCACTTCTGTTTGAGCTCCTAGGTTGTAGCTTCATGGGAAACCTGCAAGGTTGGCCAAGATCTCAGAAGTTCACTGAGCCTGTGGGTCCCACAGCCAGGGTGTACACAGCCAGATTCACACCTGTGTGTTCAGGGACCTCATCCCAGCCAGGCATTTCCTGTGTCATACCTATAGACCATGATCTAGGCCCAGGCTCTGGGGTATGCCTTCAGGACCAGACATTGTGCAAAGATGTCACTCTTTTTTCAGGGATCAAGGGTAGGCAGCTGGCCAGTAAGGATATCACTCTTGTGATTTGAGTGACAGGGTTGCTTTTGGGACTTTTCAGAAAGAAAACAAACAGGGCTGGAACTTAACAGTATCTAGCACTATCAGTCAGGGTGTGTGGTCAGCCCTTGTCAGGCTGGCAGCAACCCAAGGTAGGTGGAAGGCTCCCTTAGGGGCTGGAGAGTGATGTTTATGTAGACAGAGCCACTGAAGGGGACCAGCCAGGAGCCAGGCCACTGCCCCTCACGGCCATCAGACATACAAATGAGCATTTCTAGTATACAACAGCTGCCACCTGTTACAGTTTTAGCTCCACACCTCACTGTTAGAAGATCCTATCTAGATTTCAAGGTGTGAGGTTAGGTCTTCCCAGTGTGAAGCAGCACCCTCAGGGTGGCAACGTTCTTGGTCTGAGTGGGCAGGGTGCCAGGAACCATGGCACTGCCTGCCTTTCAGCACCAAGCAGCATGTCACACGCTTCCTGGGCCAGCCTCCAGGAGTCCTTTCAAGGCAGTGAGGTCTCCAGCACATGTTGAGTGCTAACCACTGTTCTGGTCATGTGAATGTCCCATGTTTTACTTGGTCATTTAACGTGCATCTTTTATTGAACTCTGAGATCCGTGGGCAGGGCTTGCTCACAGGAAGACCCCAAGGATCCTGAATCTGATGTGGAAACTAAGGCCCAGGGAAACCCTGAGGCCCCTCACAGGCGTGCTGGCCCTGACTCTTGTCCCCTTTCCTCCCTTCCCTCAACCTTGTTTCCCCAGAGATCTGGACGCCCGCGCCAAGAATGAGTGCTACCGGGCCACCTTCCGGCTGCCCAGGGACGAGCGGCTGGATGGCCATACGGGCTGCACCCTGTGGACACCATTCAACAAACTGCACATCCCTGGCCAGATGTTCATCTCCAACAACTACATCTGCTTCGCCAGCAAGGAGGAGGATGCATGCCACCTCATCATACCCCTGAGGGAGGTGAGCATCCTCTGGTCAGGGCAGGCTCAGGGACCAGGCCCCACTTCAGCTCTGCCCCAGCTCTCTTGGGGGCACCTGGCAGGAGTCACAGGCCTTTGTGGCCTCACAACATGCAGTGAGGGGACATGTGGAGGGTATGTGGCTGAGTCTGGCTCTTCTGAGCACCTGCCCCTCAGGAATCACCTCACCTAGTGGGGAGATAGGGTGGCAGTGTGCCAGACAGCTCCTACTAGAGTGTAAGGAAACTTCAGGAAGGACCCGTGCTTCCCTGATCAAAGTCTAGTGGCCCCATGTGGGTGAGTTCCCCAGGACCTGCAGTCGAATTTTGGCAAAGCCCTGCTCTCTTGGCTGGGCTTCGAGGACCTTGCCCATGCACCAGTCCCACTATGTCACAGAGACCACTTCAGCAGTCCTCTCTCGACACATACCAGCACAGCCATTGGAGGTCAGCTCTCACCTGGTGGGTTGGGGCAGATCTTACCTGTCAGGTGTAGTCTTTCTCAGGTTTCTTGGGTTTCCACAGTGACCCTAGTCAAAACAAGGCCATTTGTCCTGTGCTGCTGTGAAGGGGTGTGGGCAGCAAGGGAGAGGGCCCCCACCCAGAGAGAAGGGACCAACACTGAGGGCAGGGCAGGTGCCAGTCCTCCTTTTCCTCGTGGCCTAGCAAGGCACTGGCTGTTAATTGTATGATGCACAGTGAGGTTCTTTAGTTATAACTTAAATCACAGTATTTCAATTTTATTGAAAGCCTAGAGTGGTGAGACCTCCCTGGAATTTGTACAAAGCCCTCAAGTTGCAGGTGTAGCTGTGAGTAGGTGTGGGACAGGGTGCTGTCTCAGTTTCCCCAAGGGAAGTCAGAGGCCAAGGACTCCAAAGAGCCATAGCTCCAAAAGCTCCAGATTGAGAGGCTCAGATGTGGCCCCTGATCCCACATTCTCTTGGCACCAGGACCCTGAGCGTTCCTCCCTGTCCCCAGTTGCGTTTCTCCTGCCGGGTCCTTGACATTTCTTATAGCAGAGAACGCTGGCTGAGCTGGGTGAGCAGGACGATCTCACCCTGGAGGACTGTTCCTCGCTCTGGGGTTGGAGCTCTGTGGCTGGTCTGTTGGAAGCCAGCCAGACCCAGCCGAGCACTGACCATCCTGAACATAACTGCTCCTCGACATCCCAGCCAGAGGGGTTCACAGGGGCTCCTTCACCCACAGCCAGCTCCATGCTTGTCTGGTGGGGTCTTGAATTCCACTCCCAGGCGTGCTCTTCCCCTGCTCCCCTTGGGAAGCAGCGCCCCTTCCATCCATTGCTCAGGTGAAAGCAGGAGGTCTCCATGATTCTGACCTCTCCCTCCTTCCCACAGCCTACCCATAGCACGTCCTGTCAGCTGCTGTCATCTGCTTGGACCATCTCAGGAAGGTCCTAACATCACCTAACCCCTTTATGACACATCCCCCTGCGGCAGCCAAAGAAATTTAAAAATCAGTCAGAGCCTGTTGGTGCCCTGCTTAGAATCCTCCAGGGTCTTCTCTTTGTGGTTAGAAGAATCCCCAGCTGCTACCTGTGACCTGTGAGACACACAGTCACCTGCTATGTGAGCCGTCTACCCGCTCCCAGACCTCCACTCATACACACCCCCACACACACACTCACACATATATGCACCACTACTTATACACGCTCACACATACAGAGGCACACACACATACACGAACACACATACTACACACTCATACACACCACATAGACGTGTTCACATACATGCCCACACACACACACACAACTGCACAGTCATACATACCCCATAATACATGCACACACACACACACACACACACACACGCAAATAACATACACATATACACACAAACACTGCACATACACACATACACATGCCACCCCATTTCTGCTCACGGTGCTCCACCTTCTCCAGCCTTTCCTTCCTCCCTCAGGGAAGCCTCAGTCCCCACTTAAGGCAGCTGCTGTGCGCTCTGCCCTGTCCTTTCCCCAGCTCCTCTCCTGACCAGGTCTCAGCTCAGGTGCTGCCTCCCCAGAGGCACCTTCAGCACACAGCAGTCCGGCAGCCTCCCATCCCACCTTGTTGCCAGGACTCACCCTAGTGACCATGCTTAGCCTGCATGTCCATCGTCTGTACGCCCACTGGGCCATGGACTCTGCAGAGGTGCCCACGGGCAGCCCATCCCACACCCTCCACACCTGTGCCACTCTCTCCACGCCTCAGAGGGGTCGAAGCTGAGAGCTCGGGAATGCACACCCTCAAAGCGCTCCCTGGGAACAAGTGCCTAGGACCACCTTGCAAGCAAGGAGCTGCTCAGTGTGCTTCAGAGCGGGGGATAACTGGTCTTTTGAGAAAACAATAAGGGCCAGCAGCTGGCACTTACATTTTACATCATTGTCCTCATACTGGTCCTGCAAGACCAGTGTGCTCACCCCTGTCACCAGGTGAAAACATGAGACTTAGACATGCAAGCAACTTGCTCAAGGTCACACACAGTAAGTGGCAGAATCAGAATCCAAATCCAGTTGGGCCACTTATGGCACTGTGCCCGGGAGAGGACAGCTTCAGGACCACTGCGGTCTTCTCACATTCACAAAGCACTCCCCACTTTATGTCTTAAGATGCAAATGCCCTAGAGAGTGTTTTTGCCTTCTCAGGTGACCATTGTCGAAAAAGCTGACAGCTCCAGTGTCCTTCCCAGCCCTCTGTCCATTAGCACCAAGAGTAAAATGACCTTCCTGTTTGCTAACCTGAAAGACCGTGATTTCTTGGTCCAGAGGATCTCTGATTTCCTCCAGAAAACACCGTCCAAGCAGCCAGGCAGCAGCATCGGGGGGAGGAAAGCCAGCGTTGTGGACCCAGCCCCAGAGGTGAGAGAGGCCCCTTGGGAGCAGTGGGGTGGGAGGCAGGGCCAGGGGAAGACCTAGGGCAGCCATCGGCTTCCCTGCTGGAGCCCGACCTCGTGCTGTCTGCTGACGGCCTCTTGGGCTGAGAGGGTGATTTGCTGGAGCTGGGAAGAGACCCTCTGTGTATGGGGTGGAGAGTCCAACCTAGCTGTGCCATCTCAGGTATCCAAGCCACACACCCACCCCCCAACGCCACAGCCTCTTTGCACTGCACCCCCATGCACACACCCACCAGTGCTTCTCATACTTGCTCAGCCTTCCTCAAGGCCCATCCTCATGAGAAACCTTCTCTGGCTGCCCCGAGAGCAAGGGCTGCACAGCCGAGGCCCTCCCCTTGGGTTTATTCACTTGGCGTTTCCCCATCGGTCTTTCAGTCTGAGGTTCTTACAGGTAAGACTACTTTTAAAGACTTGACTGAAGTATCATTATCACCAACAAACTTAACAATTTCTTAATATCATCAAATACTTCTATTCACATTTCCCCAAAGGCAGGTGTACTTTTTACACTTTGATTGTTTGAGTTACACAAAAGTCAGACATACAATTGGTTGATATGTCTCTTAAATCCCTTTTAATCTATAGGTTTCTGTTCCACATCTCTTTTTGTTACCCCCTCTCTTGCAGTATTTTGTTGAAGAGATTGGGTCATCAGTGCTATAGAGTCTTTCACAGTCCGGTTTTTGCTAATTGCATCCCCTGTAGGCATTTAACAAGTTCCTTTGTCACCTCTTTCCTTTAAGTTGGTTGAGTGAGATCCAGAGCCTCCATCAAATTCAGACTCAACTGATTCTTGTTTTTGGCAGATCCAGCTGTAGGCAGGACTGGGGCGCTATGTACTTCTAACAGGAGGTTACACCTGGTCACCTCTTCATGTGCTGCTGTCAGTCATTGAGAGCATTGCCTAGGTCCAGCCATTCATTAGGGATTGCAAAATGATAGCACTTGAGTGCTATCACTCCTTCTGTCTAGTTGCTAGAATACTCCTATAAAGAGAAACTTCCCCTCATTAACTATTTGGTTACCTCAAGGCAGAATAAATCTTTTACTCTTTCCTTTTTTTCACCAGTATTCAAAGTATCCTCCAAATGTGACCAGTTTGCTTTTTATGTTTATTTTTAATGTAATTATGAACTTGTGGATTTCAACAACTTGATGTGTGTCTATCCATTACAGCCATTATTCTGTGACCAGAGGAGGCTTATTCAGGTTGGCTCCTAAGTCCTTTTGACACAACCTTGGCCATCTTTGATGGCTTCCTTGCTTTCTTTTTTGGTGGCTGGCCAGTACAGGGATCCGAACCCTTGACCATGCTCTAACCAACAAAGCTAACTGGCCAGCCCTCTTGCTTCCAAGTATGACAAGATAGGTGTGTTGCTTTTGCTTTCAATCTGAATTTGTAAAAAGACTTAACCATTAGAAGAATCCATTGAAAAATCCACAGATCTGGCTTCTCTGGAAAAATCAGCAGCCCAAGCACCACAGGGACTCACTCCCATTGGATGGTGGTAAACACATTCCAGCTCCCTAGAGCCCCACATGGTCTGGCCTGTGTAGGCCTTTGAATTTTCCGCCCCTGTAGTAGATGCTCAGTAGATTATTAAGTTGATAGGAATGGGTGGGAAGGGGATGGGTGGAATCTGTGGATTGGAGGCATTAAGAAAGGTTTCTTGGAGGAAGTTGGGCCTGATCTGGGATTTCAAGTAAGGAAAATGTTGGTTTGGATGAAAGGGGGCATGAGCAAGATGACTGAGCCACTTCTGCCTTCATGAGCTCAACACCACCAGTGACAGGGCCTGACAGCGCAGAGTAAGCATGGGCCCATGGCGTTTTCCAAGCACTCGCAATTCACGCGTCCAACATATTTTTATTGCATTCCTATTAGGTGCCAGCTGCTATTCTAGGCACAAGGTATAGAGCAGTGAACAAATTAGACAAAACTCATGCTCTCTTAGAGCTAATATTCTAGTGAAAGAGACAGTATGCAAATCAAAATATAATATGTCAAGCAGTGATGGGGCTATGGATAAAAATGAAGAAGGATCAGAGGACCAGGGGAAAGGAGGGGCTCCATTATATCTCTTGCTCATGGGTCAGGTGGCATTTGAACAGAAACTTGAAAGAAGCGAAGGCAGAAGCCATAGAGTATCTGGGGAAAGGGTGTTCGAGGCAGAGGGAATAGCAAGAATAACAAGGAGCCTTGAGGCAGGATTGAGCTCTGCACAGGCTCCTGAGACAGGGTATGGGAGCCCTGGTGTAAGAGGTGAGATTAGAGAGGTGGCAGGAAGCCAGGTCATGAAAAGCCCTTAGGCTCTTGTAAACACTTCAGCTTTCACTCTGAGTGAGATGGAAAGCCGGTGAAGAGTTTTGACCAGAGGAGGAACATGATCTGTTTATGTGTTAATAGGATTACTCTGGCTGCCCATTGTTGAGAATGGATTAGCGGTGTGCTATCTACTACAGCTGCCTGCTATGGAACAATTGAAATTTGGCTAGTACAAATTGAAATGTTCCATACATATACACTATAACCAGATTTTCAAGACTTAATGTGAAAAAAAATGTAAAATACCTCATTAGTTTTTTTTAATTGAGTCCATGTTGAAATAATATTTTGGATATGTGTGATTCAATAAAATGTATTATTAGAAGTAATCTCACCAATTTCTTTTAGGTTCTTTTAATATGGCTATTAGGAAGTTTAAAATTACATAGGTGGCTCTCATTATACCCCTCTTGAACAGTGCTAGACTAGAGAGGGCAAGCATCGAGGCAGTACATGGGCTGGATGGCTGTTACAGTAGACGATAGAGCCTTGGTCAAGAGTGGTAGCAGTGGAGTTAGTGAGAAATGGTAAAATACACATAACATAAAACTTACCATTTTAACCATTTTTAAGTGTACAGTTCAGTGGCATTAAGTACATTCACATTGTTGTGCAACTGTCACTACCATCCATCCACAGAACTTTTTTTATTTTGCTAAACTGAAACTCCATACCCACTAAAAACTAACTCTCCATTCGTTCCTCCCTCTGGCCCCTGCAACCACCAATTTATTTTCTGTCTCTCTGAATTTGACCACTTTAGGTACCTTACATAAGAGGAATCATACAGTACGTGTCTTTTTGTGACTGGTTTATTTCACTTAGCCTAATGTCCTCAAGGTTCATCCATGTTGTAGCACGTGTCAGAATTTCCTTCCTTTTTAAGGATGAATAATATTCCGTTCTGTGGATGTACCACATTTTGTTTGTCCATTCATCTGTCGATGGACACTTGGGCTGCTTCCACCTTTTGGCTGGCTATTGTGAATTACACTGCTATGAACATGGGTATACAAATATCTGTTTGAGTCTCTGCTTTCAGTTCTTTTGGGTGTGTATCCAGAGTGGAATTGCTGGGTTATAATAAAATCCTTATGTTTGGGGCCGGCCTGTGGCTCACTCAGGAGAATGTGGTGCTGATAACACCAAGGCCATGAGTTCAGATCCTATATAGGGATGGCTGGTTAGCTCACTGGCTGAGCGTTGTGCTGACAACACCAAGCCAAGGGTTAAGATCCCCTTACTAGTCATCTTTAAAAAAAAAAAAGAAAAAAATCCTTATTTTTAATATTTTGAATAATTGCCATACCGTTTTCCACAGCAGCTACCTCATTTTACATTCCTACCAGCAATGTACAGGGTTCCAATTCCTCCACATTCGTGTCAACCTTTGTTATTTTCTGGTTTTATCTTTTTTGTTTTTACATAATGGCCATCCTAATGGGTGTGAGGTGACATCTCATCGTGGTTTTGATTTGCATTTCCCTAGTGATTAGTGATGTTGAGCATCTTTTCATATGTTTATTGGCCATTTGTATATCTTCTTTGGAGAAATTTCTATTCAAGTCTTTTGCCCATTTTTAAAATCCAGTTTGGTTTTTTTTTGTTATTGTGTTGTAGAAGTTCTTTATATATATTCTAAATATTAACCCCTTATCACATATATGATTTTCAAATATTTTCTCCCATTCTGTGGGTTATCTTTTCATTCTGTTGATTGTGTCTTTTGATGTGCAGAGTTTTTTATTTTGATGTAATCCAATTTATTTTTTTATTTTATTATCTGTGCTTTTGGTATCATATTCAAGAAACCATTGCCAAATCCAGTGTTAGAAAACTTTTCACCTACATTTTGTTATGAGTTTTATAATTTTATAGTTTTTGTATATGATGTATATGGTATAAGTTAAGTGTCCAACTTTATTCTCTTATATGTGGATATCCAGTTTTCCCAGCACCATTTATTGAAAAGACTGTCCTTTCCGCATTGAATGGTCTCAGCACCCTTGTTGAAAACCATTTAACCTTATATGTAAGGGTTTATTTCTGCGCTTTCTATTCTAGTCTATTAGTCTATATATCTGTCTTTATTCAAGTACCACACTGTTTTGATTATTGTAGCTTTGTAGTAAGTTTTTAAATCAGGAAGTGTGAGTCCTCCAACTTTGTTGTTAAAGATTGTTTTGGCTATTAGAGATCTTTTGAGATTCCTTAAGAATTTCAGCATGGATTTTTCTATTTCTGCAAAAAAAGTTATTGAGATTTTGATAGAGGTTACATTAAATCTGTACATCACTTTGGGTAGTATTGACATCTTAACAATACTGAGGCATCCAATCCATGAACATGGAATGTCTTTCCATTCATTTGCAACTTCTTAATCTCTTTCAGCAACATTTTGAAGTTTCAGTGTACAAGTCTTTTGACTCCATTGTTAAGTTTATGTACAAGTATTCTATTTAACACTATTTTAAATGGAATTGTTTTCTTAATTTCTTTTTTTTTTTCAATTGTTCATTGTTAGGTTTAGGATATGTTTTGGAAGTAGATCTGAGAGAACTGATGTATCAGATATGGGGTATGGGAGAAAGAACAAATTCAAAGATGGTGCTGTGGTTTTGAGCCTGAGCAGCTTAGAGAATAAAATGCCCATTTAATGACATGAAGAAGATGCTGGAAGAGCAGCTTTAGAAGGAGAAATCAAGGATTTTGTTTTGGTCATAATGGAGTTTGAGGTGAAATATAATGAAAACTGAGAATCAGCCTTTGAGATGGCAAAATAGAGATTATGGTGACCTAGACAAGAGTTGTTCATTGGAGGGACTGGAAGAAAGTTCTGATTGGAGTGGCCTTCACTAGGGACAAGGTGTCACTTCTCCCCCAGGGTGATGGCGATGCAAAGGATTACTCAAAGCCCATTTCTTCTGAGCAGTGAGAGGCCCCAAAGGGGTTAATTTTCCAGGAACCCTCAAGAGAGAAGCATTCCTTGGAAAAATAACACTGAACTGGGGTCTTCTCTCAGTATTTATTCTCCAGGCCAGAAAGTTATAGAAAAGGAACATAGGTGGTTACAAAAGAACAGTAAGATAATTGTCATGGCAACAATCATTAGGTTTGGCTGCACCAAGGACATCTGCCCTTAGAGCCAGCAATTTAGCTGTGTTACAATTCTTTATCTACAACAGAGACTTTAGCCCAGGGAATGTTTCCTGTCTTTCGCAAGCTTAACATTTCTATGTGTAATTTTAAAAAGTTAGGCTATACCTGAAACTACAGGGCTTTGGAAGCTAGGACCTGTGAAATACATTTGCTTTATTAATGTTAGTGTACTCCACAACAAGGTAGTGGCAGCAGGGTGGTTTTTAAAATCTTACTATATTTTCTCATTAAAACACACAGAGCAACTTTAAGAATAAAAGTAGAAACCCACAGACAACATCTGCTGCAAAACTAGGTGAAAGGATATCACCACAAACCCCAGAATACAAGTCAGACCACCAACTGTAGTATGATTCTGTACAGAAACAGAATCAGCTGTGCTGAGGCAATGAGAGGGAGAGAAAAAAGGCTCCGATAGTCCTGAGAGCCAGGGACTCCATAAATCAGCAAAAAATACTCCACCAAAGAACCTGCTCAGTAAATGGAAACCCCAGCAAGTGAATCTGAGAAATGACCAGTGAAACAGGGAGCAGATTTCTTAGGCTCCAGTTTACAGATGAGTTAAAAAACAAAACAAAACAAAAACATAGAATTCTACTAATGGGTTAAGGGAAGATCAGAGAAGGCTAAGGCAGCCTAAGCCCTTGAGGATCTCAGACACACCCAACCAAAACTTTCCTTCCAAAAGGAAGGAGCCCCCCCGAAGGAAAAAAAGAGCTGGGATTAAATGCTGGGCAGGAAAACTGCGGGTTAAGGAGACAGAAGCTTCAGATACTAGAGAAAGCCAGTCTCAGAAAGTACTGGAGAGAGAGCTGCACAGGGAGACTATACCAGAAGAAGGACCCCTCCACCTATGAAGTTCAGAAAGCTATCCTGACCCACATTTACCCCATACGTAAAACATCCTCCTAAAAGTACACAAAAAATTATATCATTTAAATATGAGTAACAGAAAGATATTATGATCACACCCTATACAAAAATACCATTGGGGGAAAAAAATGAACCAAATAGCCTTCTACAGACAGTGAAAGCACACCAGAAAAACACTCCCCCAAGCAGATGAAAATTGTGCCCTAATATTTAAAGATGAAAAGAAATAGAAAAAATATAGAAACTAGTAAAGAATGGTATAAAAAAAATTTTTTTTAAAGATGACCAGTCAGGGGATCTTAACCCTTGACATGGTGTTGTCAGCACCATGCTCTCCCAAGTAAGCGAACCACCCATCCCTATATAGGGATCCAAACCTGTGGCCTTGGTGTTATCAGTACCATAGTCTCCCAAGTGAGCCATGGGCCGGCCCATAAATTTTTTAAAGTTTAGAAAATTCAGAAACAAAATGAGTAATCTACAGAAAAATGTGAAGAGAGTTGACAGATCTCAGAAGAGAATTAGGAAAAAATGTAATATTTAGAAATGAAAACCATATAAGCAAGAACACAAGAATGGATACCATAGAGACTGCATTAGGAGAACTAAAGAAAAGATAGGAGAAAATGTAATTAGAGGACAGTCAAAGAGAAAAAAATAGTCCAGAGAAGTGATAAAGAAGTTAGGCAAAGAAGATCCAACTTATGTTTAATAGTAGCCTCCCCTCCCCCACACCCAGCTCCTGCCCCCAAAAAAGCCAAAGCAGTGGAATAATAAATAATAGAAACCATGATTCAAGAAAACTTTTATGAAATAAAAGAAGATTTGAACCTACATAGTGGAAGGGCACATTGTATGTGAAAATCACAGAATGGTCAGTACTGAGACATAATCTAGTAAATCTATTGCACTTTAAAGATTTAAAAAATTATTTTGGCCAACCAGTCAAAAAGATCAAGTCACATATGAAGGAAAGAATATCAGAGAGGTGTCAGACTTTTTCATAGTAAAATTTTATACAAATATAATAACATTTTAAAGATATACAATAAAAGAAAAGAATTAGTAGCTAATTTCTTTTTTTTTTTTTTTTTTTTTTTTTTTTTTTTTTTTTTTTTTTGGTGGTTGTCCAGTACAGGGACCCAAACCCTTGACCTTGGTGTTACAACAACGCTCCCTAACTAACTGAGCTAACCAACCAGCCCATAATTTCAATATTACTCATAATAGAGAATTGACATTACCTTAATAAGAGGGAACTAAGGGAACTATATAAAAATATGAGAATAAAGTTAATTACTGAGAAATAAATGTACACTTTCTGATAGGAAAAAATACTTGAGAGGGGGGGAAAGGATACAGTGAGTTTAAGCAACTCTTTCAAGAAATTTTGTATAAAGGTTAACAGAATAATGGGGGTCACGTATGGGGTGGTTAACTTTTTAATGCAAGTATAACATTGCATTAGTCCATTTTTTTTGCTTATAGTTTCTCAGGCTGGGGAGTCCAAAGTCCATCTGGTGGTGGGGACAGTGACCCAGGGGTCTCACATTGCAAGGTGGTGGAAGCAGAGAGAGCAAGAGAGACAAACGCTCCTCTTTTAAAGCCCTGAGAACCACGCCCCTGCCCACCGTTTCTAATCCATTCACTACGGCGTGGTCCTACCATCCAATCACCTCTTCAAGGCTCCACCTTCCAATTATAATAGGATTTCCCACCCTCTTAACAGTCACAGTGGGGGCTAAGTTTCTAATACATAAAACTTGGGGGGAGTTTTAGGGGGACATAATTCAATCAACTGCAAACATGCATACACTAAAGTGCACAGATCACAGTATACAGCTTCATGATTTTTCACAAAGTGAACACGATGCATGAGCAACACCCAGTTGAAGAACGGGCAGGGTTTTAGGGGCAGCAACAGCATAGAGCTGTACTGATGGGAATGAACCCAGTGAAGAGGGAAGAAAATGATGATGCTGGGAAGAGGAGAGGACAATTGCTAGAGAAAGGTCTTGGGGGTAAGAGGGGATGGGATCCAGGGCGTGAGCGAAGGGAGATGGCCGCAGATGCAGGGAGGCACACAGGTGGGGTGGATGCCATGGAAGGTCTCTTGGATTGCTTCTGCTGCTGCTTGCTCAGTCACGTGGAAGCAGGAAGTGCAATTCAGGAGGAAGTGAGGATGGACAGGTGGTTTGGGAGGTTTGTGCAGGACAAACATGTGAAGGGGTTACCAAGAAGGGGAAGGAACTAGACTAGGAAAATGTAGGATTCCAGGCAGCACCAAGTGCCTACCTGAGGCCAGCAAGCCTGAATGTAAGGGGTAACCCAACCTGTGCCTCAGCAGAAAGCAACCTTGGCCCTGCCAGCTCAGCTCTGAGCATGCCATCTCACCAGGAGTATGTGTTTGTCACACAGGGCACATCCTGAAGTCTGTCTCCTTTCCTAGCACTGAGATTTTTTGTTTCTCTAAGTTGCTCCATGGCTTTTGAGTCTGTATGTGTCCTGGTTTCTCTTGGGGAAACTCAGGTGCAAAGCAGAATCTCTGCAGACAGGCCCCTGTTGGTCTGCACTGGGGTTGTGCCTACTGGATTCAGGCAACTTGTTATAAAAATTTATTTATGTGCACCCAAAATATATTAGCAAAACACCAGCCAGGGTGGTGGGGTGAACTGTGGGTGTGAACCTAGCAGAGGTACTTCTTTGTTTTTTCTTTTTTTATTAAAAACAGCTTTATTGACATAAAATTGACATACAATACACTGTACATATTTAAAGAGCATAACTTGATAAGTTTTAACATGTATATACCACCTGTGAAACCATCGACACAGTCAAGGTCAAGTTTAAGGATCATAGAGAATGTGAAATGTTGGGGCTGGCCCGTGGCTCACTCGGGTGAGTGTGGTTCTGATAATGCCAAGGCCACGGGTTCAGTTCCCATATAGGGACGGCCAGTTAGCTCACTGGGTGAGCATGGTGCTAACAACACCAAGTCGAGGGTTAAGATCCCCTTACTAGTCATCTTTTAGAAAAAAAAAAAAAGAGAATGTGAAATGTTTTGGGAAGGTGTCCGGCACCCACACCCCTGCCCCTGGGTGGAGTGGAACCATGGCCACAGGATCAGAGCTGACAGGAGGGTGCAAGGAGCAGAAAACCCAATCCAGGCTGGAGCCCACCAAAGGGGAGTTTACTGACCCACAAAGCTGGGAAGAGCAGACAGTGAGCCCGCCTGTCATTGAGCTGGGCTCTGTGCACTGGACTTAGTTTGTGCCAGGACAGCATCATTCTCAGGCCCCATGTGGTGCCAGGATGGTGGCAACAGCCTTTGTACTCTCCCTGGATCACCCCAACATTTCTTCCAGAGGCACCACCATATTTTCTTGGTGGCAACTGGGTGACACAGTAGCCCTGAACCCACCCCTGAGCCCAGAACAACATTAAGGGAGCCATCACCCTGGGCCTCAATGGAGCCCATGAAGCATGGGGCCCAAAAGCTAGAGGGACATGCCCCAGATAAAGACAGGGAGCTGCTACTGGCAGAAGGGGAAGTGGTCAGTGACCACTTGAGAGCGGTATTGTTCCTGCTGGTGGATGCTCGGGGAGGGAGCTGAGGGAAGAGCAGACAGACATGGGTGCTGGCTCTGGACCACCTGACCACATGGGCTAGAGGATGAAGCGCTCCCTGCACAGGCCATTCCCGTGGGTGGAGAGGTCACCTGGAAGTCAGGTGCCTGCAGCCAGAACACAGTCAGCCTCCCACACACTGTGCCTGACTTGTCACAGAATCTGGTGCTTCTGTGAGAAGATGGGTTTGAGTTCTGACATGAGACCTCCCTGGGTGGGGTCAGGGTCTCCATATCCTTCTCCATTGTGGGGGGCTAGGAACTTACCATCTATCCCTGTTGGCAGGGCAAGGACTGGAGGCAGGGGCTCCAGAAAGACAGGGGGAGGATCCTGGAGGTGAGGACTTCCTTGCAGACCTTTGTCCCTAATGCTCCCCTCTTCTGTTTTTCTGCCAGCCCCATATTGCCCACTTGGATGCCCTCCCCAAACTACCCCAGGGTCTGTTTCTCCTACCCTTGGACTATGTGCAATAGGAAAGCAGATTCCCAGGCTCCTCTACTAGGGAGGGGCCTACAGCCATACCGGTGGGTGCTGCATGCATGTAGGAGCACATGCCCCCTCCTCTAATGCAGGGCCCTGTGTGTGGTTAGACCTTGTGGGAAAGCAGCTCACAAGCAGAGATGCCAAGCACAGGTGGGGGACTCCCTTCCCCACACATGCAGTTCTAGGTCTGCATCTTTCTTATCACTGCCCAAAGCCACAGCAAACTGCTAGGGAGAGCCCAGTCTTAACTTGTCACAAGTGTCTAGAGCAGAGAGGTGGTGTGCCTGCTGTAGGCCACACCAGTCACACCAGGCACAGGGGCCAGCGGGAGAAAGATGGAAAGCTCGGGAATTTCTACTGCTTAGAAGCAGTGGCCAGTGTGAGGAGGGTCTCAAAAACCCTTCTCTTTCTGAGGGGTCCTTGAGAGTACAGGGGATGTTCGGCATGAGGAAGAGAGGACAGGAAAGGACTCCTTCCCTCACTCAGCAGAGAGTTGTTGAGGGTGGACCTGTCCAGGCCTGGCAGGCACCTGCAGGAGAGGTTGCACCAGTTGAGACTCTGAAAGAGCAGGCTGTACTGGACAGGTGCAGTCAGACTCGGGACTGCACCTGGTGATCAGAACTTGATGTCACCCTGCCTCTGCTCCACTTTCCCCTGTGGGTCTCAGTTCTTGGGCTCTGTGGGCCTGCTTGTGTGCTGTCTCCCAGCAGTCCCAATGGGTATGGCTCAGTGTCCACACCTGAGCTGGTTACTATGGCCAGGGTACATGGTACTCAGATGGGCCAAGTCTGAGCCCTGGGTCACCCCCAGTGCTAGTGGGGTTGGCACTACTATAGTACCAGACCTGAGGACAATCAGAGGGTGGTGGGCACAGGGTGAGTACCAACAGCAGCTGTCCTCTACAGAGCTTTCACAGGATCTCTGCACCCCAAAGGCTAGAACAGGGAAAGTGCCCAGGCAGCAGTGAACAGACCACAGTATGATGGATCTGAGCTGCCCAGCACTGACAACCACACCCCACAGGGAACTGTTAAAAGAACCTGTAGGCTGGCCAGTTGACTCAGTTAGTTAGAGTGCAGTGTTGATAATACCAAGGTCAAGGGTTCAGATCCCCATACTGGCCAGCTGCCAAAAAAAAAAAAGGAAAGAAAATTTTTTTAAAGAGCAAAGCTGTAGACAAATTTATGAGAGTTTAGGAGCAAAGAATAATTCATGACTTGGGCAGCACTCAGAATCAGAAGAGGTTCAGAGAGCTCTACCCAGCAGCAAGCTTTTGTAGTCTAAATAGGGAAACAAAGTAGAGGACTCACCTGATTGGCTACAGCTAGGTGTCTGCCTTATTTGGGCAAGGTCTGATCAGTTGGCTGCCTGTGATTGGCTAAAGCTCAGCTGTTTGTGATTGGCTGAAACCCAGCTACTCCTTACAAGAGATACTCATAAGATAGGTTGCAGTTTGTTACGTAGGAACTCAAAGGATGGAGACAGCCTCAGGCTGATGGCCTCCTGCTTAGTTAATTTAATAGGACGCATGAGTTCAGGAAGAGGCCAGGGAGCACCAGGGGCTGTTTCCTCAGCAGGTTTCTCCTCTCCTTTGCTCTGGCCTCACTGAGAGATGACCCCAGAACTCGTTTCCCCCATGAGACACTTTGACTCAGCAGTGTAGGTGGGTTTGGTTACAGGGAGAACAAACGTAGGTGTCCATGTAGCCACAGAGGAAGCCACAGCCTCCTGCACAGCCAAACTAGGTTCTTCTTTCCATGTGCACTGCCCACCCCCCACAACCGTTCCCTCATTTGTCCAACTCTGTGGATTGACATGCACATCAGAGGCCCAGTCAACAGCTCTGTTGTTAGGTGCTTTCCCCTCCCTGTTTTATTTTCTAGTCTTCCCCAGCTCCTCAGGAGGTGTTGGAACAGCCCACCAGCCCGTCCTCTCCCCTCAGCAGCCACCAGAGCTTCTGTGCAAAGGAAGTGCCAACCGCTTCTCAGGGCCTGCTCAAACTCTTCCAAAGAGACCCATCCATGGAGGATCTCGGAGCAAAGGGGGTAAGCGTCAGCACTGGCACTTCAGCCTCTGGTTTGTGCCTCCATGGCTGGCTCAGTCCCTCGTGCCTCCTTGGGATGACTGAAGACCGGTGTGACATGGACCACGCGGTCTCTGGGGATAACCCCCCATCTGCCCAGTGGGTGCTCTTCACCATGGGGCTCTAGGCCTCTGAAGGGAAGGGCTCACCTGCTGCTGAGTAGCTCATCTTCCTGATGTCTTAGCCCAGCCTGGGCTTTCCTGCGTCTTTACCAGTAATCACTTTGAAATCTAAGCTTGCTGGCCATCTCCTTCTAGATAATTTACAAAGCAGGCTTTCAGCGTGGCTCAGAGGAGAAGAGGAGGAGGGCTTTGTCACTAGGCCTCAGCACTCAGAGACATGCTTCAACCCCCAAATTCCTTGGTTTGCTTTTCTCTCAGGCCAAGGAGAAGATGAAAGAGGAGTCATGGAACATCCACTTCTTCGAGTACGGACGTGGCATGTGCATGTACCGCACAGCCAAAACCCGGGAGCTGGTCCTGAAGGGCATCCCTGAGAGCCTCCGAGGAGAGCTGTGGCTTCTCTTCTCTGGTGAGTGCAGTCCGGCTGCCGCCAGCCTTGGCATGGACAGTCACAGCAGCCTCCAGAACTCTCCTTGTGTGAGCTCGTCTGGGCTTCAGGCCAGCCTCCTGAGGTGGGCCAGGCTGGAGGACAGTCAGGCTCTCAGCTATGTGCAGGGGCCCAAACCAGGAGGAGCATCCTGAGGAGCAGATACCAGGGGGTTGGCACTCTGTCAACTGGCGTCACCTTCCTGCCTGCAGTGGGAGGCAAGCAGGCCCCTGTGAAGCCTCTTCTCTGTGGGGCATTGATGTCTCCAACCCGCCCTGTTGTTGCCTCCAAAGTAGTGGGAGGAGGAGAGAGACAGCTGCCACCTGTGTCTCCCCAGGGGCCTGGAATGAGATGGTAACTCACCCCGGCTACTACGCTGAGCTGGTGGAGAAGTCCATAGGGAAGTACAGCCTGGCCACGGAGGAGATTGAACGAGACCTCCACCGCTCAATGCCTGAGCACCCCGCCTTCCAGAACGAGCTTGGGATTGCTGCACTCCGGCGGGTGCTGACTGCCTATGCTTTCCGAAACCCCACCATCGGCTACTGCCAGGTAAAGGGGCTTAGCAGAGGTCCAGAGGCTCACAGGAGCAGGTCACCATGGCCCCAGGCTAGTGTGGTGGCCTCATGCACCTGCGATCCTGCCCCATTCCCCCAGGAAGGAGCCTGACTGCAAAAAAAGACATAAATTTAAAACAATATTAATTGCTCATCTTATCCCCATGCCGTATATTAAGTTGTCTTCTATGTGTTTCTGGTCTGGGTCTTGGCAGCTTTGATTTTTGTGTGTGTGTGATACATCATTTTGTGTATGTGGTACAACATAAAATGTACCATTTTAACACTTTTAAAGTATACAGTTCAGTAGCATTAAGTATGATCACATTGTCGTATAACCATCACCATCATCCATCTCCAGAACTTTTTCATCTTCCCAAACTGAAACTCTGTATCCATTAAACACTAATTCCCTATGCCCCCTCCCCCAGCCCCTGGCAACCACCATCTACTTTCTGTTGCTATGAGTTTCTAGGTACCTCATATAAATAGAATCACACAGTATTTGTACTTTTGTGACTGGTTTACACTTAGCATAATGTCCTCAAGTTCCATCCATGTTGTAGCATATGTCAGAATTTCCTTTTTTAAAGATGAATAATATTCCAGTGTATGGATATACCACATTTTGTTTATCCATTCATCCATTGATGGATACTGGGTTGCTTCCACATTTTGGCTATTGTGAATAATGCTCTTGTGAACATGGATGCACAAATATCTGTTTTGAGTTTCTGCCTTCAATTCTTTTTTTTTTATTTTTATTTTTTTTATTTTTAAAGATGACCGGTAAGGGGATCTTAACCCTTGACTTGGTGTTGTGAGCACCACGCTCAGCCAGTGAGCGAACTGGCCATCCGTATATGGGATCCGAACCCGGGGCCTTGGTGTTATCAGCACCGTACTCTCCCGAGTGAGCCATGGGCCGGCCCATGCCTTCAATTCTTTTAGGTATATACCTAGAAACGGGGTTGCTGAATCATGTGGTAGTTCTATGTTTAACTTTTTGAGGAACCTCCATACTTCCTCCACAGCTTCTGCACCACTTTATATTCCCACCAGAAATTTACGAAGGTTCCAATTTCTCCATGTCCTCACCAACACTTTTTATATTCAGTTGTTTCATTATAGTAATGGGTGTGAGAGGGTATCTCATTATAGTTTTGATTTGCATTTATGTCAGCTTTTGATTTTAAATCTAGTGGGCATGTTCCTGGAAGTGGCTTTCTGTTTACCTTTTGTGTCCAGATTTCAGGGAAGCCAGCTCCCCCAAACTCACTTGCTGCAGGACCGGTATTCTGCATGACATATTACCAATTCGTGGAAGGCCAGGGTGCTGGCTTGAAATAACTTTTTAAAATAATTTTCCAATTTTGAAGCTTCTTCTCAAAAGTCTTTTTATCAGCTAAGGCTGTGTGCAGGCGCAGTTTTACTGCAGTCAAGTGGCCATTGCCTCAGTGTGGGGCTCTGGCCATGCAGCTCACTTACACATCAGCTTGGCCCTGTGTCCTACCTCCGACACCAGACACCACTCCAAGGAAGTGCTATATGCTAATGTCTGCCTTCTCTGTTTTCCCGATGCCTTCTGACCCAGTTTGAAGGAGTTGGCTGACTGTTTCTGTCAAATTGATTTCCTGCAAATTGCCTTTTGGCAAATTTCCCAGAGTTGGGCTGGGGCAGGCTCCTTGTGGGGGAAGGGACAGTTTTACTTGGGGGCCAGCAGCATGAGCCTCCTCCCTTGGTGTCTCTGTGCCTGGCAGGCGATGAACATCGTGACCTCAGTGCTCCTGCTCTATGGCAGCGAGGAAGAAGCCTTCTGGCTCCTGGTGGCCCTCTGCGAGCGTATGCTGCCTGACTACTACAACACCAGGGTGGTGGGTGAGTGGCTCGCGGGGCTCTCCATGGTGGTGGCAGCCCTCCCCTGGGCCAGCCTCCACACCATGCAGTTGCCACATCTGAGCTCTTGTAGGCCTTACAGCCATCCTTCAGGCTGCATCCAGGCATGGTTCCCACCTGACAGATTAGGAAACCAAGAAGTAGTCAGACAGCTAGAAAGTGAAGGCCACACACAGACCCCCAACCATCTGCCTCCACAGCCCAGACTCCAGCTCAGACTGTGTGTGGGCTCCTTAGGAGTTGCTGGCAGTGACAATTAGACGATATTACACCTTCATGGGTTTTTGAAAGTCTGCCTGGAGACTAAGTTCCCATTTATCTAACTTCTCTTTAACTTTTTTAGTACAGAAGACTGTAAGCATCAAAACTAGAGAGTATGGTATGCCACTCGTACCTATTGCCCAACTTCAGCTGTTATGAATTCACGTCCAATAAATTTGTTATTGAAGGGAAATGAACTTACAAATGTATTTAATTACATGTATTTTTATGTCTGTCATTCTAAGATGTCCTTCCCCTACTGTTTGAATTTCGGAATTACCACTGTTGGGGTCCTTCACAGTCGCATCTGGTCACAAGCCTAAGGATAGGACACAGAAGTCACTGAGGCCACTGTTTACTTCTGATGTGTTTAGGGAGCAATTAGTATTTCCCCAAAAGAAATCCAAGCATAGTGGAAGAAATAGTCCTTTTCATACGGTGGGTTGGAAGCTGTGGGAAAAGTACTTCCAGGGGTCTTTTTTCTTTCTTGTTTTCTTCCCTATTGAGCTCTCACTATAAGCGGAACTGGCAGGGCTAGGGGTGGGCAGGGGTGGGTGGGCTTCCTGTGGCTCAAACCAAGAGGTTGCACACAAGAGCCCTCCTGAGGCCATGCGGTGAACTCAGCCTCCTTCATCCTCTCCATAGGAGCCCTGGTGGACCAAGGCATCTTCGAAGAGCTCACAAGGGACTTCTTGCCCCAGCTCTCGGAGAAGATGCAGGACCTGGGAGTAATCTCCAGCATCTCGCTGTCCTGGTTCCTGACCCTCTTCCTCAGTGTCATGCCCTTCGAGAGTGCCGTTGTCATTGTTGACTGCTTCTTCTATGAGGGCATCAAGGTGATCTTGCAGGTGGCCTTGGCCGTCCTGGACGCCAACATGGAGCAGCTGCTGAGCTGCAGTGATGAGGGCGAGGCCATGACCGTCCTGGGCAGGTGACCGTGCTGGGCCCTTCCAGTGGCCAGGAGCTGGCAGCAGAACCCTGCACCTCACTAGCCCTAGGCACTACTCAGTCAGCGTTCAGTGACTGAGCCCACCAAGTGCCAGGTCTCAGCTAGACCCGGGGATGCTCTAGGGCAGGAGAGAGCTTCCTTTCTAGTGCTCAGATAGCGATAAGTGCTGGGAGAAAAGAAAACATGGGTAGTGCACTGGGCTGGAGGGCCGCTGCTCAGATGTGTGGTTGGGGACACTTTCTGGTGAGGGGCGACCCAGAGCCAAGATCTAGACGATGACAACACCTGTTGGTGGTCAAGAGATGGCTAGCACATCAGGGCTTCCCACCTCTGGCGAGGGCAGGCTCCCTAATTTTCACAAAGCAGTCCTGGTCGTGCCTTCCCAGCTAAGCAGCATCGCAACCTCCCCATCCCCTAGACAGAGCAGGGCTTGCTGTAGCAGCTGAATGAGCTCACACCCAGCCAGTCACACTAAAGGCCCAAAGTCATCCTGGTGTCCTCCTCCTCCCCCAGTCCCCACATCCCATCCCTCACAGATTCCCTCTGTGATGCAGCCCATTCCCTTCCTCCCTCCTTCCCTATTACCTCAGCACAGGCCTACGATACTCTCCCCTGGGCCCATGCCTGCTTCATTGTGGTTTTTTCTGCTCTGGTCTCTCACCTACCAGCATCCCACAGGACTCTGATCAGATCTGACCCTATCCCTCCCCTGGGACATTGGGAACTCCCTGTGCCACTGTTGGTCCTCTGTACAAAGATGCTGTCTAAGTCCCTCTGCCTGGCCTTCAAGCTGTTTTGGCCTCACTCTGGCCCATGCCCTAAGCTCTGGATGGTCCTGCCAGCTTACATATGTGTATTGGCCCAGCCTGGACCCCTCACAGCCACCAGGGACAGCCTGGGACACTGCCGCTTGCCTGCCTAGGTGCTGACTGGGATCCTGCAGACCAAGCAGAATTGTTGCTTCCCTGCTCCAGGCTGTGTTGGTTCCTAGTCCACCCTGATGTCAGGACACTCAGCCCCTAACCAGAGTCAGTAACTGGTTTTCATGCCCATCTCCTATAACAGTCAGATTGGGTCTCTCCTCAGGAGACAGGGTCCATCTGGGGATGGGACCAGGGCCAGTGGCTGGGAAGACCCCAGCCATCCTCTCCCGCCTAAGTATCAGGCTCAGCCCAGAGAGCCTTGGAGGGTGTGGAGCCTTGGCTGGGCTCTGCAGGCTGGCCATCGTAGGGCCCTGTCCCCATGGCTGTATCCCTGGATAGGCCAGATTCCCTGGGCCTGGCAGACACCGCCATAGCAGACCTCCTCCCTAGCTCATTCCTGGCACTCAATCCTTTGGACCCTGATTCTTCCTGGCCAGGGCAGGGAGTCCCATGTCCCCAGTGACCCACCTGAGGGAGAAGGCACATCATTCCTCCAAGTGGGACAAAGCTTTCCCCTGGTACAGTAGGGTCTGGACTTTAAGGGGTTCCTGTCCATGGGCCCCTCCAGAAGACAGCCTGGTGTCCTCTGAGTTCGTGCTCAGTCCTCATTTGGGGGCAAGGTTTTTTCTCCACTATCTTGAGGGAAGCTCCCCAACTTGCCAGGGCAGCTGCCAGGGCATGTTTCTGCCCTGCCAGAGGGATTCCAGTCCTCAGCACGCTCCTTAATTAGGAGTCTACACACAAATTAGGTCACTCCACATCACTTTCGTGTGGGCGAGACATTCTTGTTGCCTATGGGAGGTCTAGACTCTTGTCCTTTCATCTTTACAGATACCTGGATAATGTGGTCAATAAGCAGAGTGTTTCTCCTCCTATTCCACACCTCCATGCCTTGCTGACCAGTGGAGATGACCCTCCTGAGGAGGTGGACATCTTTGACCTCCTGAAAATGTCCTACGAGGTCAGCACTCAGCGGGCTACTTTGGCCAGGCCACTGCATCTGGCCATGTGCTGCAGGCAACTGAGGGTGGGTGGTGGCCTCAGCTCTGGTTGCGCTTGATCTCACTGAATCACCTCTGTCCTGTAGAAATTCAGCAGCCTGAGGGCAGATGACATTGAACAGATGCGATTTAAACAGAGGCTCAAAGTGATCCAGTCCTTGGAGGACACAGCCAAGAGGAGCGTGGTAGGTTGCCGGTGGGGCAGAGGGCTGAGTGTGGTGACCCCAGGCAGCAGTGGGGCTGCAACACTGGACCAGGTGGGCTGCTCCTGCTGTTTAGACTCCAGACCTCTCCTGGGAACAGTGCAGGTGCAGAGCTGCCCATGTCCCTGTTCCTTGTGCTGCCTGTGTGCTGTTCGTGTGTGGTACTGGAATCCAAAAGTGTAGGTTCAAATTTGGGGAAGTGAGGAGAGGTCCCAGTCACTTTTTCTACTCAAGGCACATCAGTGGGAAGCTTCATTGGCACTCTGTACCCTGAAGGCTGAGCACCCTCGGGGCTGAGCCCTCCCTGCCTGCTTTGACACTTGTTCCTTGCCCTGCCCCTAGTAGCCACATGTTGCCACCCTCTGCCTGCCCTGCACGCTGTGCTTCTGCCACAATCCTTTGTCATTCTTGTCTCTGCAAGAGTCAGGCCATCCCTGCCACCCCATGCTGCAGGACGTGCTCATGGTCTGTGCCCCACAAACGCAGGGACTTCTTTGTCCCCATATTCCCAGCCCTCCTCTCCAGGCCTGTAGGGGACTGTGAGGGCCCTTTGGTCACAAGCAGCAGAAACTGACCCACTCCAGCTAATTGAAGTAAAAAGAGAACTGATGGGGCCAGCCCGTGGCTCACTTGGGAGAGTGTGGTGCTGATAACAAGAAGGCCACGGGTTCGGATCCCTATATAGGGATGGCCAGTTAGTTCACTCAGGAGAGTGTGGTGCTGACAACACCAAGTCAAGGGTTAAAATCCCCTTACTGGTCATCTTTTTTTAAAAAAAAGAGAGAACTGACTGGCAAGTTCTAGGACCCCTTCCAAAGAGCCAGTATCAGGATCTTTGCAGGGATCTAGATGACAGGAGCTAAATGACCATCTCTCACCCTGTGTCTCTTGAGAGAAAGGCTCCCACAGCACCCACCCCAGGAAGGAACTCGGAGAGTGTGGGCTGACAGGGAGGGTGGGTGGCAAGGGATGAGTGTGTGGCTGCGCCCTCTTTCCTGAATGGACTGCCTTCACGTGCTTGAGCAGGTAGCGACACCAGAACAGTTCCTGCCTTTTCCATGTGAGGATTCTCTCACAGAGCAAGAGTCTTGTTTCTACCATAGCAAGAACTTGAGAATCCATCAGTACAGCCTGTTTTTCTTGCCTTCTAGGTCCGCGCCATACCAGTGGACATTGGTTTCTCAATTGAAGAGCTGGAGGACCTTTATGTGGTGTTTAAGGTGACAGCCAAGAGCAAAGGCAGGACCAGTACCCCATCCTAGTCCCTAAATGCATCCTTGCAAAGGAGTTTTGTTTTGGTTTGGTTTTTGAGGCTAGCTGGTACAAGGATGTGTGTGAGTGTGCGTGCGTGTGTTTTGTTTTTGACTGCTGGCTGGTACAGGTATCAAATCCTGAATTTTGGTGTTATCAGTACCACATTCTAACCAACTGAGCTAACCAGCCGAGAAATAGATTTAAAAGCATCCTCATGTAGTTACCATGAATCTCATGTTGTAGAATTTAATCATTCTGAGTTTGGGCAGGACACTCTTTTGAATGGCAGAAAATTCATTCACGTCAGCTTACATAGAAGAGGGAATGCATTGGCTCATATAATTGAAAAGTCTAGGGAGGTAAAGCTTCAGGCATGGCTGGGTCTAGGTGCTCAAACATTCTGTCACACTTCCCCAACTCTGATGTGCTCTGGACTGCTCTTCCTACAGAGTGGCAGGACTGTCGTCAGCAGCTCCAGGGTCATTCTGACCTCTCAGTAACCCCAGTGGAAAGTTTTTCTTTCCAAGTGTTTTTAGCAAAAAAACCCAGAGCTGATCATTGGAATGACTCCAGTCATGTGCCTGCCCCACCCCTGCTAATGATGGGGTTGATCACAACCCTTTAGCCCCGTGGCCCGAGGGTGGGACAGGAAGGGTTTACCAAGAAGATTTCAGGTGCTATTGACAAAAGGAGCAGAAAAGAGGACCAAAGAGGAGGCAAAACAACAAAGTCCACACTGCCTTTCTGTTCTTGCTGCCCTTCCAGCTGTCTCTGGTTCAGATCCCTAGGTGGCCGCACCCCTGTGGCCTGAGAGTCACAGCAGTCGAGCCGTGTCTACCCCTCACCTGAGAGCTCTGTCTCGGTTCCCCTGTCTGTTAATGGGCTGACAGTACCAACGTGGGAGGTTCTGTGAGATGTGGAAGTGCCTGGCCCAGTGCTCACCACCCAGTGCTCTGCAGGTGGAGGAGGAGGAGGAAGGTGGATGCACGGGCCAGCTTAGGGATCCAAATAGCCCAGGGGCCAAGAAGCCAGGCCTTCTCACCAGACTATGTCCCCCCAGGCCAAGCACCTGGCGAGTCAGTACTGGGGAAACAGCCGCACGGCAGCCATCCGTCGGGACCCCAGCCTGCCCTACCTGGAGCAGTACCGGATCGATGTGAGCCAGTTCCGGGAACTTTTTGCCAGCCTGACACCCTGGGCCTGCGGCTCCCACATGCCTGTGCTGGCAGGGCGCATGTTCCGGCTCCTGGACAAAAACAAGGACTCACTGATCAACTTCAAGGAGTTCGTGACAGGGATGAGTGAGTGCCTCCAGAGTCTACCAGGGGCCTGACTCTCCCTCGCCCTTTCTCAAGAAGCTCTCCAAATGCCAGCCCCAGCCAGTTGTCCCTATTCCAGCAAGCAGAGCCTTGAGTCCTTGGCCCTTGATAAGGGAAGAGCAATTTACCCACTAGAGACACGTCTGGGTCCAGTGGGAGCCGCCCCCCACCTTCCGTCCCTCCCTCAGTCCGGGGCTGCTGGAGGCAGCGTCTACAGGCCTCAGGAAAGCTCCCGGTGATCTCTCCAGGAAAGAGTCAGTCTGGCTCAGACCATGAACAGGGTCCCCACTAGAACCCACAGGAGCCCTCTTGCCTTCCTCCACAGGTGGGATGTACCACGGGGACCTGACAGAGAAGCTCAAGGTACTCTACAAACTGCACCTTCCGCCAGGTGAGGTCCTCCCCCACCCACTCCCCAGTGGGGCCTCTCACTTGTCCAGACTTCAGGATGCTGTGCCCCGAGGTGCAGGCACAGAGCTCTGTGGGACTGTGGGGCCTCGAGGCAGCATGGGGGGCTCAGCATGGTAGAGGCTCCCTTGACCCAATGGGGCAGAGGGAAGCATCCTGGAGCACTTGGGCTGAGCCCAGTCTGGTCGTGGTCTAAGAGCAGCACCATGAGGTGGGAGGATGTGGTAGAGCATCCTGTCAGTGCCCAGACATCACTGGAGGCAGCACTCATATCAACCCCAAAACCATGAGGGGTGCTCGAGTGGAGATCCAAGTTTGATACCACACTCCTTGCATTCATTAGTTTGTCTTTAAGTCTTTCAAAGATTCCTGTTTATTCCCAGAGGGTCAGCCTGTGGGCACTGCTGAGGCCTCTGGGGAATCCTGCCACATGGCCTGAGGAGGGGTTACCTCTCTCTGGCCTAAGTGGTGCTGGAGCCTGATGGGACCTGAGTGGAGTAGCCATCTACTGCAGGCATCTGTTCTGAGCCGGGGAAGGGCTCTCAGAAGCCAGGCCAGAGCTTCAGTTGCTGGGTACCTGGCTCCTTATCACAAGAAACTGAGACTTGGGCAGGTGAAAATAACAGTCCAGGACGCTCTGCTCTGGTGGTGGAGCTGCCCCAGGTCCCCACTGCTGTTCGCAACAGCAGCTGCCCTTAGAATCGGCTCTGAGTGATTTTTAGAATACTGGGGCTGGGCTTCACCCCTGGAGAGTCCCACTTAGTTGCCTGTAAAGCTCCCCAGGTGATGGCTCCGTGCTGCCAGAGCTGAAAGGCTCCTGACATAGGTGTGCTCACCTGTGACTCACTTTTCCCTTTAAAGCCATGAGGAGCAGTTGCCTGTGGGACTCCTCAGGGGAAGGTTGGTACTGCCTTTGAAGAGGCATGGGCTGGACAGACCCCACTGGGCCTGGATCCTCTAGATGAGGGCTGCCCCCTTCCCATCCCCACTCCTGAGCTACACTGGCATGCCCTGCCTCGTCCAGGCCATAGGGCACTTGGACTCTGGTGGACTGTGGCCCACACCCCACCGCCTCCCCTGTGACATGCAGTGTTAAATCCCTCACTGCATCCCCATCCATACAACAGGGAGAATGAACACCCCACCCCACAATCACAGAACCATGTGAATCCATAACCCCGAGTATGGCTTAGTCACTACCAGCAAATACAAAGAATGAGGCAGGCCAGGATGTACTGATCTGGAACAGTCTCCAAGATATAAAAAGTGAAAACAGCAAGTTGCTTGTGTGTGGCCAGTCTCTGCCCATGTGCCTCTAGGAGCATAAAACACCCCAAAAGGATCCCCTGAACCGATCACCCTCGGGGTGGAAGGATTCACTGTACTCCCAATGTAAAAATCAAGAAAGTAACAACAAGAACTAATCATCACCATTAAAACCACTACCACATGTATGACAGGTGGGCGCTGGGTCTGGTCAGGTATCCTGGGTGAGGAAAGCAAAGCCTTTGTCCAGAACTCAAAGGAGGTTTGCTTGGAGTGCGAATCGTACTGTTTTCTCCTGCCCTCGCTTTTTCCTTCTTTCTGAGCACAGCTCTGAGCCCGGAGGAAGCCGAGTCAGCGCTGGAGGCAACCCATTATTTCACGGAGGACAGCTCCTCTGAAGGTGAGTGACTCTGGGATGCCTGACGCTCCCAGCCCTGGCCTACAGCCACCTCAGTCTTCCTGTGGGGCCCAGGCAGGTGGCCAGCAGCCCCCCTGGGCTCAGGGAGCATGCTGTATTGGCCCCTCCCCCTCCCTGGGAGGGGCCTTGGGCTGAGCCCTGCCCATGCTTCCTGGGGCTGGGTCGGTCCCCATGAATGTTCTCACTCCTGTTTCTCTTGTGTCTCTGTATTCCTGGACCTTGGCTTCTCCTTACTCTGTCTTCCACTCCTCCTCTGCTATCCCTTCCAGCATCTCCTCTGGCCTCAGATCTGGATCTTTTCCTGCCCTGGGAGGCTCAAGGTCAGTCCCTGGAGGGCAGTGGCACCCCCTTTGCCTCTGGGCTTCTTGCTAACACTGCCCTGCACAGTCAGGAAGCCTGAAAGCTCTTTGTCTCAGGGACCCCTCCAGGACTTCATACGTTGTGAGAAGGACCCAGAACCAAACCACTCTTCTGTACTGGTGAAGGAGGGGGGCAGCCTCCATGTTGGTCACTGAGGACTCACAGCATACTGGGCATCCAACAGGCCAGGGTGTCACCTCTGCAGCCACATGCAAAAAGTATTCTGTTGTCACGTTCATAGGAAAGAAATGCAAAATGCTATCATTGCAACCATGTGAAACAGACACAACATGGATGAGTGGAGCCTGCCTTCCTTGGAAAATATCTTCATGTTCCACCTAATTTTTTCGTTAAGGAAAAATCACATTTAAAGCCCATTGGGAGCATCTGATCCAGGGTGATGGGGGCATCCTGGGATCTGGCTTTTGAGCTGGTGATGTATAATACATTCACCAAACCACAACTCTGCCCTCTGATTTTACATGGGGGATAATACACTCCAACGTCAGAACTGACCCAAGGGCCGGCCCCGTGGCTCACTCGGGAGAGTGCGGCGCTGGGAGCACCAAGGCCATGGGTTCAGATCCTATATAGGGATGGCCGGTGCACTCACTGGCTTAGCGTGGTGCAGACAGCACCATGCCGAGGGTTGCAATCACCTTACTGGTCAAAAAAAAAAAAAAGAACTGACCCAAAAGAAAAAAGAAAAAATAGTGTGTATCAAGTTACCTATGGCAGTCTGTTGACAGTGTTAAAGACTTACGTGAATTTGAGGATCTTGATTTCATGTATACAAACTGAAGAAGCAGGTGCACCTTCTGTTATACTTAGAACCTGGATAAATCAAACATGTTTTGGGCTTGTCCCAGGTGCTTCTGGGAGAGGCCTGATGGCACAGAGCTCTGTCCTCAGACCTCACATAACTCCAAGACAGCAGGGTGAGATGCCTGAGCCCAAAGAGGTGTGCCCTTCACTGCCACCCACACAGCTGGTGAGGGCAGTTCAGAGCTGGGATGTCATCCCCACCTGAGTGCCCACCAACGCCACACTGCCCCAGGGAATAGTCCTGGGAGAGCTGGTCTGCCTGCTTCTCCTGAAGTTCATGTTCACACATAGCAGCATGGTGTGTGCTGACTTCAGCAAATGTGGTGATTTATGAAATACAGTGCTGAGCAAGGATTGTGTATGTAAAATTTCTCATCAATTGACATGGCAGTCGCAGGTGGAATTGGTAATTAAGACTTCCCTGAGTTTTGACCTTTTTCAGCAGAAACTATGGAATTTATTAGTTCTTGGACTTGTCCATAATGCATATCATGGTTCATTTTAAAAAACTGTATGGTAAGACTTGTATTCCTTTGTAAAAGAGGAAGTGAGGGTTCAGTGACATTTTATGTCAATGTAACCAAGTGAAGAAATGACCAGGCCCTCCCTTGCTGCAGCGCTGTAGGGCCAGGGCCAGGGCCAGGCCAGGCCAGAGGGGCAGCATGGGGGACCTGCCCACGCCAGGACCCCACCCGGACTGGTTCTGCAGAACCACAGACTAGACCTCTCAAGGACCTCAGTGGTTTGCAGTCGTAACAGAGGAAGAATCTTCTCCATGTTCTTTTTATTTTTTCCGGTTGTCTAGAAGCACTACCACAGGAAGAGCGAGAAGGAAGTGGAAATGAAGATGTCCAAGAAAAAAGAGGAGGTACAAGATGTTCTCTGCTAGTGTTGTGAGAGATCGCAGGGTCACTGGGGTCTGGGTGCCCCTTGCTGGTCCCTCCCCAGTCACTGCAGGAGAGCCCCCCTAGCCTGGGGAGATTGCAAATGTGTGCCCTGACAAAGGGCCGTGCCTCTAGGTGAACTGCCTGGCTCCTCAGCTGCCATGGGAGGCTCCACTACGCAGCAGCCCAGGCCTGTCCCCCTCTTGGTGTTCCACCAGCACTCTCCCTCTCGCGCCAGCCTCTCCCCAGACTCCATGTTGTTCTGTCACCATTTCAGGGAAGACAGGTGTGGGGCATCTTCATCAACTAAGGTCCAACTTACTTCAGCTAATTGAGGGGAGACCCTTGAGTGTTCTGGGGGTGTTTTCCCATCACCATCTCCCCACATGTTAGAGTGTTTTGTAGTAGGGCCCAGGTAATTCCAGGCCAGAGAACATCCAACCCCCCTGCTCCCTGCTACCAGCCCCCAGCCCTCTTTCTCTCACATGACAGATGGAGATTAAATCTCCTTTTCTCCCAACTTGCAGAGGAGAAGGGGAGCGGCCCTCCAGACTATCGGCACTATCTTCGAATGTGGGCCAAGGAGAAAGAGACTCAAAAGGAGACGATCAAGGACCTTCCCAAGATGAACCAGGTAGGCTCTACCAGAGCCCACAACAAACAATTCTGGAGAAATTCTGACCAAGACTGAGACCTAACCTCACAGATCACACCACCCACGCTCCAGCACTACTGTGTAGGGGCATTCTCTTCCCTACCTCTAGAGCCTGCTAGTCCTGGATGACAGTCAGTGATGATTCCAGAAAGACGAGAGGCTAGCTCCTCCAGAGCCTTGTAGAGATTGGTGTTTCCATGGTGACAACTTGCTTAAGTCAAATCAGTATCCATGAACCAGAGAAGCACTGGGGAAGGTTGGCCTCCAATAGCCAGAGACTCACACACCACCGCTGATAAGAAAGCATTCCCAGGCTCCTGCTTCCTCCAAGGCCCTGCCTGGGAGCTCTGCACATGTGGGTTATTGTCTCCTCCACGGCCCTCAGGCCAGATTCCGCCCTGGCTGTGCCCAGAAGGGGACCCTGCCATCTGAGTGCTCTGTCACCCGCAGGCCTGAAGTACAGGGTGCCCTGTGGAATGAGGCTTCATCCCACTCAGGCCAGGAGGCCCAAATGTGCGGTTTAAGGACCTAGAACCTGCCCTCCCCACCCCAGGCCCTCCTCAGCTGACCCACATTGTTCTTACCTTGTCATCACCCTCTAAAGAACTTCACAAAAGGAGAGAGCTGAAGTTTCTCCTGATTAAAAATATACAAAGTCAAAGGTGATTCCAAAACACAATGAACAAGTCCTTGTAGTGACTGGGTTTAGAAAGTCATGATAGAGATATTTCTCTCTGCTAACAGAATGGATGTAGAAATAGGGACTTCCCGTCAGAACTGCCATTCTCCATATGCTGAAAGAACAGCAGTTGGAAAAGAAAGCCTTTTAAAGGGCTGTGTGGTATTGGTCAAGTCACTTTCCCCTTCTGAGCCTCACTGATCTAATCTGTGAAATGGGAATGATAAGGCACAGGTTGTGGAGATGATTAACAAGAAGACTTCCCAGCACAGTTAGAATGGCCAGCATTGGCAGTCTGGCTAACGAGGGTGGTCCACACCTTTTACCATATTCCTGTCCTTTTTCTGTTTTTTTGCTTAAAAGGAGCAGTTCATCGAGCTGTGCAAGACGCTTTACAACATGTTCAGTGAAGACCCCATGGAGCAGGACTTGTACCATGCCATCGCCACGGTGGCCAGCCTGCTCCTCCGCATCGGCGAGGTGGGGAAGAAGTTTTCAGGCCAGACAGGCAAGAAGCCCAGGGATGATGCCCACAGCGAGGACCACAATGGTGCCAAAGAAGAAGATGAGCCACCAGCATCTGAACCCCATCAGGATCCAGTGCAGGAGCTTCAGCCACCAGCTGCAGGGGACCCCCAGGCCAAAGCCGGCGGAGACACCCACCTTGGGAAAGTGCCACAGGAAAGTCAGATGGTGGTTGAGGGGGGCAGCGGTGAGGGGCAGGGCTCACCCTCCCAGCTGCTGTCTGATGATGAAACCAAAGACGATATGTCCATGTCCTCATACTCGGTGGTCAGCACGGGCTCTCTGCAGTGCGAGGACCTCGCAGATGACACAGTGCTGGTGGGTGGGGAGGCCCGCAGCCCCACGACCACCGCACGTGTTGGGGGCACCGTGGACACCGACTGGTGCATCTCCTTTGAGCAGATTCTGGCCTCCATCCTGACAGAGTCCGTGCTGGTGAACTTCTTTGAGAAGAGAGTGGACATTGGACTCAAGATCAAGGACCAAAAGAAAGTGGAGAGACAGTTTAGCACCTCTAGTGACCATGAGCAGCCTGGGGTCTTGGGCTGACCTCTGCAGCTAAACAGCTCTGTCTGAGGCATCAGAAGTGGGCCTGGCCTCTCATCTTTTTTTCTCCCTTTCTTTCTCTTTAAAGACACACCCCTCCAGTTCTCCCGCAGAAGCAGCAAGTTGTAAGTGGAAAGAAGACTGATGCAGACACAGTTGCCTTAGACGGATTCCCTGGCCTGCATCTCCTGGCACCAGCTGCTCCTGGGGTCCAGGAGGAGGCTCACCGCTGCCATCTTCCTCTTTGCCCAGTGGGAACCCACCTCGAGCCTGGCCACCCCTTGCGTAGCGTTAGAGGCTCTCAGATCTGTCCCTGCTTGCCTCATGCCTCTGCGCCCATGCTGTGGCCAGGCCACACCGGGTCTTTCCTGCCACTTGGCACCAGGTAGGGGGGTCATGTGCTTGTTGGGCACCAAAGTGATGGAACCTTTGAGGTGCTCTCGGAAGCCCTTGAGCCTGAGAGCCTCCTGACTGAGGAACATAGGCAGAAGACATCTGTTGCACACAGGTGGGCACTGCACACAGAGGTTACTTTACGTGCTCTCTCAGCTCATCATCCTCACAATTAACTTTAAAAGCACATCCCTCAGGTCCTGATATATTTCCTTGTATTCATTTCAGTTGGCTAAAAATCACACTGTGCTCAATGCCTTAATAAATCCCTGAAAGAAGTAAACCACACCGTGTACAGTGCCTTAATGTGGCTCTTGACCACTGCTTAGGCCTCATGGCTTCTCCCCAGGCCAGGTGTGGTGCCCTGGCTACATTCCGGAAGTTGAGGACACTTAATCTCCCATAGGGGTTGGGGAGTGCAAGACCCACCAAGTTAGATGGGGACTCAGAGCGTGGTGGTGCAGGCTGGGCAGGGTCTGTGCAGATCTGAAACAGGGAAAGCCCCCACCTCCACAGGTCTCAGTGGGCAGGGAGGCTGGGTCTGGGTGCAGGAGGTATGTCCTCAGACCTGGGCTACAGCAAGCCGTCAGCCCTTGGGTTCAAGAAGTACACTGTGGGACCATAAGTGACTAGTAGGAGCCTCTTGAGTTCAGCCACAAGGACCCTCTCTCTTTGCAGTAGGAGCTGAGGCAGATCATGGGTGTCAAGTGTTTGCCCTCCATAGGGGCCACTCTTGCTCCTACTAAAAGATATATCTCCATGGCTGTTTTATTATTTTTTCTTTTAATTTAGTAGCTTTATTGAGGTATAATTTACCTACTGTAAAATTTGCTAAAGTTACAATTCGGTGATTTCTACTAAATTTACAGAGTTGTGCAACCATCTCCACAATGCAATTTTGGGATATTCCTATCAACCTACAAAGACCCCTCAGGCCCATGTGCAGCCAATCCCTGTTCCCACCCCCAGCTCCAGGCAACTGCTAATCTACTTTCTGCCTCTATAGATTTTATGGCTGGTTTAAAAAATAACAGTGCTGTCGAAGATTCTACCTTGTTTACAACTGCTATGTCACAGTCTCAATAAATGCAGCAAAATAACATCCAGGAAAAAAATAAAAATCATAAATTAGGCCATAGAGTTTCCTTTCTAGTATTTACACAAACTGCCATGAAGTAATTTCAAAGCATTCATACCAAAAAGATTGTTCTTGACCATAATGCAACTTAGTAAAGATATACATAAGAATCTCACATATGGCAGTGCAAAGTCTCAAATTGATTGCATTCAATTAGATTTAAATAATTTGGAATTTGGGTAAATTTTAAATACCATGTAGAAGTATAAGCTTGTCAATATAACAAAGAAATTAAGCCAAAGAATATAAAGGAGGAATCTAGCCTCACATGATAAAAGAATTACAAAAATGTACAATGCTTTATTAATCATATAACCTGGGATGATATTAAAAATGTTTGGGGTTTTTGTTTTTTTTTTTTAAAGATGACTGGTAAGGGGATCTCAACCCCCGGCTTGGTGTTGTCAGCACCACGCTCAGCCAGTGAGCTAACCAGCCATCCCTATATAGGACCTGAACCCACGGCCTTGGTGTTATCAGCACTCTCCTGAGTGAGCCACGGGCCATCCCATATATTCAAAATGTTTAACCAGAGCACTAACATTAGATAAAACAGGGATGATACAAATAAAACTTTTTAATATATTTTTTATTCTGTGAGTAAACATGAATAATTGTATATCTTAAAACTGCTTACCAGGCTGGATGGTTAGCTCAGTTGGTTAGAGCATGGTGTTGTAACATCAAGGTCAAGGGTTCAGTTCCCCATACTGGCCAGCCACCCAATAGAAGAAAAACTGCTTAGCAAGTGATATAAGTTGTACCAAACCATTCATCAAGTCATTTATAATTTCCAAGGAAAAAATATATGTATATGAATTTTTAAAGGATTACATGTTTATGCAGAAAGGAGGAAAAATACAGAAAAGTAGAAAATATTTTCTAAGTACTTAAGACTTAAATACTCAGTATTTGGGTGCTTTTTTTTTTCTTTTTTTTTTTCAGAGTTGAACCGTTACCATATGAATTTTTTATTCTGCTCTCTTTGTTAAATATAAAACGTTCCTTGCAGATACCTTCTGCCTCAGCAACAATAACTCAAACGTGGAGATAAACGAAGACCACCCAAATGAGAAACAGACTATTCAGAACTTACTCTAGAAGGGGAGTCAATCGTCATCACTTGTTTCTGGCGGAAACTCAAAGTCTGGCAGGGGGTGGGAAAGCTTTAGGGTGGAAAAAAGGGAAGGCTTCAGGTGCCTGTGATCGAAAGCTGTTGGCTGGGGAAGCTGCAAGTGAGCTAACAAGAAGCAGGATGTTTTATGTGATTGGTCTGGAGAGCATATTTGGCTTTCTCTGTTTGGTTGTGAGATTGGAGGGGCAGGGTGCAAAGAATAGGGAAGCAGGCAGTCATTGAGCCAGTCTCGACCATTTCGGTCAAAACTGCTGTAGAGGTTGTGGCTTGGCTTCCGGGCTTGGTCACTGCAGAGGTGTGGGTTAGAGTTCTGTCACACTGGCGGGGTCCGTTTGTGTATTCAGTCCCCCGAACACAATTCAAAACAAATTCTTTTTCTGATATATGTTTATTGTGCAAAATTTGGGATAATATATATAACTGAAATTATGTACATTTTGTGACCTCCTTGCTTCCCAACAACACCCGTGCCAGCATTTTCACTTCAAAATCAGACTGTTTGTAATGGACCTGCCCGATGGTCCATGTCGATTTATCCCAACCAACCGTTCTTTAGAATACTTATTTACATTTTTTCCTGTTGTACCTCGGTGAACACTAGTGCATAAACAATCTGGGTGGTAAGGATTGTTTCCTTAGGATAGCGGTAATTACCAGCTGCTTTCCATAACTTTTTTTCCACTTTACCGTTCTACCAGCTTCCTATAAGAAGGGCACGCGTGTGTGTCCTGGTCGGCTGGACTCAGGCACCGGCTGCGGCTGAGACAGAAGGGGCGCGATACTCCTCCCTGCCCAGAGCAGGACTTCCAGAGCGGGGTCGGAGTAGGGCTTTCTCGGGGGACTGCAGAAGGGATTGGTTTTCGCGGTCAGCTGCCTCCCGTCTCCGTCTTCCTCTCCAGGAAGCATGGGGCTGGTGAGCTGCCTCCGTTTCCCCGGGGTTACCGGTTCTCCGGCCCTCCGGCTCAAAGACTTAACTGCCCACCTCTGTCCAGATGTCTTGCAGATTCCAACCACCGGCCCCGAAGTGTGGGGATGCGGAACAGGGAGGTTCCCTCTATCTCCCGCTCTACGACTTGAAAACGCAGAGGAACGGGGCAGACCAAGCGGCGGCTGCAAGCCCGGCCCGTGCAACTTCAATCTTCCCAGCGAGCCCCGGAGGAAACGCTGGTTCAGAAAGAGACGGGAACTGGCCGGGGTCACAGCGAATCGGTGACCTGGCTGACGCAAACCCACGACAATTCCGAACACCACAGGAGTGGGAGGGCCTGAGTCCTTACGCGGTCTTAAGGTGCCCTAAGTGACCGCTAAGAGGCGCCAGAGGATAGAAGGGATCAAGCGCGCGCAGGGGGGCCGGAGCGGGCCGGGGCGGGCCGGAGGGCGGGGCGCACGCGCACAAGAGACGGCGCCCGGCATGGGAGGGGCCCGAGCGTCGGAAGCGGGGCGGGGCCCAGGCGTGCCGAGGGGCGGGGCGCAGGCGCACAAAGAAGGCGCCCGGCACGGGAGGCGCCCGAGTGCCGGAAGCGGGGCGGGGCCGGGGCGCGCCGAGGCGCGGGGAGCAGGCACACGCCAGGCGGAGACGGAGTTTGGGATGGCACCGCCTCAACCGGCTCGGGTCCTGCGGTGCTACAGCTGCCGTCTATTCCAGGCGCACCAGGTGGGGCGGGCGCCGGCCTCCTCCTCCCGCGCGGGGACGGCGGGCGGGATGTGGCGGGGCCGTGGGCGCGGTGTCGTGCGGCTGCAAGATGTACCTGGGGCCCAAAGAAGTAACGGTGATTGTGCTGAGGATTGGGCTTTATCGGTGTCTCTTCCCTATAATGTCGTTGTGCACTTTTTGTTTTCGTTTTTTGCTTAGTGGTTGTAAAAATCAGAGGTAATGGTTTCTGCGGAGGTGGGCTCGTGAATTCTAGCAGATAGTTGGGGAACCCAGTTTGAGGATAGCATTCTTTATGCAAAGCCTAGCTCTTTCTCAGTTTAAGTTAAATACTATACAAGGGAGATGACAGTTCGTAAGTCTAAGACGACAGTGATGTGCCACCGAAGCATCCCCCGTCAACGCCTGGGCGCCCTTTGGTGTCTCTCCATGACTCTCCCTCCGTCTCTATCCGCCTGGAGAGGGCCCCGACGCCTGTTCGCCGAAGCATAAGCAACGGATGTATCGAGTATTTTAAACAGGATAAGCGATACTTATAAAACGTATTTGCTTCCCCGAGTTTCAACACGCAAGATAAGGGAATGTCACTTAACCTAATCTTTTCTGGATCGTACTCTGTCTCCCTGCTTGATGTCACATAATACTGCCGTTAGTGTATCCACTTCTGATAGTTCCCCCCTCCTCCTAGTTTTCTGCTAATCCACTGTGCCCTAAGAAAGGATAGCATCAAACTTCTTTAAAGTGTATGTTAAGTCAGTAAGATGCTGAGTATGCATCTGTAAGCTTGCATTTATTATTATTTTATTTATTTATTTATTTATTTATTTATTTTGGCAGCCAGCTGGTATGGGAATCCGAACCCATAACCTTGCTGTTACCAGTGCCACGCTCTCCCAAAAGAGCTAACCGGCCAACCTGTAAGCTCGCATTTAATGCTGAGACTTAAGGGCTATCTTGGGGGCTCAGAAAATTTTTACTTATTTCCTTTTCTGGACTGTGTTCTAGGAGTTGAGAGTAAATGGAAATAATTTTTAATTATTACACATGTATAATGTAGTGCATGCTGTCGTGATCGTTTTCAACTCTATGAAAAGCGATTTGAAACCAAAAAGGAAGTTAACTTTAATTGTAAGTCTGCTGTTTACCGCACAATTTCACACATCTCACTTAATTTCAACAAACTCTGAATTAGGTATCATTCCCATATTACAGAGATGGGAATACTGAAATCCAGAGAAATCAAGTGGTTTCTCCATCTAATAAATGTCAGAGCCAGACCTGTACATTTGCCTGTTAAAGATCCTGTTATACCATACTGTCTCTTACCAGCTCCCCCGAATTAATCCGTTACCAGTTACGGTGTGTTCTTCCAGATTTTTTTTAATGCATTTATTACTTGCATATATACCCATATAAAATACACAGTGGCTTTTTGTTTTTGTTATTTTTAAAAGATCACCAGTAAGGTGATCTTAACCCTTGACTGGGTGTTGTCAGCACCACGCTCTCCCAAGTGAGCCATGGGCGGCCCGACATTTGTGATGTTAATTAAGCATGATATCTCATTACATTTCTTCAAGCAACTTTGGTGTCTCTCGATAACACCTTTTTGGTTATAAATGGACTCTTCGATTATCTCTTCTAACTAAATGTTTGCTTATATAAAAGCTGTCTTAGCGCTGGCCAGTTAGCTGACTTGGTAGAGTGGCACTGATAACACCAACATCAGGGGTTCAGATCCCCATACCAGCCAGCTGCCAATAAATAAATAAATCATATTAATTTTTGAAGATATTTATTTTGGACCTAGCCACTATATTAGATTATCTTAGTTTTTTAGTAGTTTTTCACTTTATTCTTTGGGTTTTCAGGTAAAAATCATATCACTTATAATAATGATAGGGGATTTTTTTTCTCCTTTCCAATTTTTTGTTGTTGTTGTTGTTGTGGCTGACCTGGTATGGGGATGGAACCCTGGACCTTGATGTTATCAGCACCATGCTCTACCCAACAGAGCTAACTAGCCAGCCCTTTTTTCCAATTTTTATACCTCTTACTATCTCTTTTTTAATTCCACTGGCTAGTACATCAGAAGAAATGGTAAATAAGAGTGGGAATCCTTGATTTGTTCTTCATTTTCATGGTAATGCTGGTAATGATCTCCAGCTGGTAATGAACCAGCTTTGGAGCTGGTTCAAGGCATTTTTTAATGAAGAATCTAAGTCAAACACCAAGGTGAGGGGTTCAGATCCCCATACCAGCCAGCTGCCCAGAAAAAAAAAAAGAAAAGAAATGTCATAGAATTTTTTTGAGAACCGTGGGTGGCAGAGATCTAACTGGATTTTGTTTAATATGGATAGCCAGTTTCCCCAGAACCATTTATTGAATAGTCTGTTCTTTCCTCTCTTAAAATGCCATGTTTATAATATGCTAAATTTTCATACATATAAGTTGGTTTGTTTCTAGATTCTACTCTTTTCCATTTATTTATTGATTGATTGATTGATTGATTGATTGATTGCAGCTGGCCAGTTAAAGGATCCAAAGTCTTGACCTTGGTGTTATAACACTGTGCTCTAACCAACTGAACAATCAGCCGGTCTCCACTAATTTTCTAAAAATTATTTCTGATCCAGTTCCAGTTTGTTTTAAATAATTATCTGAGCTATATTTCTGAAATTTCATTGTAGGTGAAAAAGAGTCTCAAATGGACATGCAAAGCCTGTGGAGAGAAGCAGTCCTTTTTGCGGGTGAGTTCTGAGAAACAGAAAGCAGGTGGAGCCCAGCTCTGCAGAGGGTGTTCCTTGTGGCGTCCCAGCATTCCACAATGGGGACCATTTTCTCTCACACAAAGTTCCCCAGATATGCGAGTAGAGCTCCGGCTCTGAGGTTCCTGCTCCCTCAGGAAGTGAAGTGAATAGAGCGGTGCCTGGAGAGGTCCTGCCGTTTGTTTCTTGCTTCAGCAAGTATTTATTGAGCACCTTCTATGTGCCAGGCACAGGGGAACAGTGGAAAGTTAAACTGTCAGAGTTCTTGTCCTCACAGATGTGCCCGTGTGGAAGGGGAATAGGAACTAATACTCATGTATGCGTGTGCACACACACGCACACACGTGCATAATTTAAAACTAGACTGAGCACAATGAAAGGAAAGTTCAGGGGCCTTTAAGAAGACAACAAGAGGACTAACTGATATTTCATATTATAAAATCAAGCTGATTCTCTTGGCCTAAAAAAAAGAAAAGAAAATAACAGGGAATCAAACCCAACTAGGGGTGGGCAGGGCTGTTGGTGGAGGCAGGGGTATGGGAGAGAGTGGGCTCAGGAAGTGGAGGCAGTCAGGGAGCATGTGGATTGCATGGAACACATTGTAATGCTCTTATTTAGCCTGCTTTTTTACCTGACATTGTGTACATCTTTTCAAGTTCACATATATTGACCTACCTAAACTCTTTTTTCTTTTTTTGGGTGGGGAGAGGGAGCAGCTAGCCAGTGCAGGGATCTGAACCCTTGACCTTGGTTTGGATCCCTAACCAACTACCTAAACTCTTTATACCACGAACTGTCCTGCATCTTTTGCTTTATTGAACCACTCGATCACCTGCCCCAGCCCTGATGCTGCCTCTTCCACCTCATCCCTCATTCTTCTCCTCCGCAGCCACCATGGCTTTCTCTCTGACCTTGAAACAATCCAAATCTGCTCCTTCTTAGGGCCTTTGTGCTCATTATTGGGGCTCTTTACTCTCTTCTCATTATCTTGACTGGAAATTATGTATTAATGCGTTCACATGAGTATTGTCCATCTCAGACTGTAAGTTCCATGAGAGCAGAGGCTCTACCTATTTTATTTACTGATGTATCCTCAGCTCCCAGCATAGTGCCGCACACAGTAAGTGCTCAATAAGTAATCAGTAAGTAACCAGCCCCACGTTGGTGAGCATGTAGGTCAATTTTCCTGTGAACTGTTATGCACAACTCTGCAATGAGGCTTTTTACAAATACCTCTTTGTTTACTTGACCAACCATTTACTATTTCCTTAGGACAAAGTCCTAGAAGTTAAACTGCTACTTTAGAGGGTATCTTTTGGTTAAGGTATTTGAGATGCAAACAGTAGACAAAAACACTTCAGAATAGCTTCAACACTGACCCCAAGAACTGAAAAGCTGCCAACAAGCCAGGCATTATCTTTTCCTCCCTTTCTCCTCACACTCATCCAGTTTCTCCCTACATCTTCCTCCCCCTTCCCTTTTCGCTTCTCCTTCTCTTCCTCTTTCTTCCCAGACAGTTCACAGTAACATACTCTGCTCAGAGTCTACAGACTCCTATTCCAAGCCAGTTGGAGTAGCTGAGTTCCAATTACGAGTTCCTGGGAGAAGCTCTCTGATTGGGCCAGGTTGACTCAGATGTCTACTTCTTGTCCAGTCAACTGGGATTAGGTCTTGGAGGACAGGCTAACTCATCATTTAGGCAGATACCCCACATAGTGACCACTGCTTACTTTAGATGTCATACACATTTCTAAATTCTCCTTGAGGAAGACCTTGCCTTCCTCTTGTGCCTCTAAGCAGGTGTGATGGTGTATGACTTATGGTTGACAGTAACACACACACCAAAATTGTAGGGGCTTACCACCATAGAAGTTGTTTCTCTTGCTCTTGTAACAGTCCTGGGAGGACATTGAGGTTAGCACGGTGCTGTCCTTGGGTCCCTCTGTTCTTTTATTCCCTGAGACTTGTCTGCAGCTGCATCCAGCCACTGAAAGAGGCAGGAGCATGGTGGAGCTACCCAGGAGGCTTTTAGGACCAGACCTAGAAGTAGCGAACATTTCACTGGAAATGCCTAGCCTCATGGCCCCACCTGACTGTGAGGCAGAGTGGAGAGTGAGGTCTAGTTTTGTGCCCTCATAGGGAAGAATGCATTTCTGTACTTAGCTAGAAGTCTCTGCCATGCAGGACAGCACACCCCGACCAGTTATGCCAGACCTGTGTCATCACTCTTTTTTAACTTCGCCATGCCCCTCTCCATTCTCACTTGAACATGCTCCAAGCAGGAGTGCAGTTCCTACCAGTCCACTAAAATTGCTCTGGTCAAGGTTGGCAGTGATCTCCATGTTACTAAAAACAATGGTTAGTTCTTAGTCCTCACCTAACTTGACTTAGTGGCAGCATTTATCACAGTCTGTCCCTTCCGCCTCCATGAAACACTTTCTTCACTTAGAATTCCAGGTCATCCTGCTGCTGATTTTCCTCCTGTCTTCCTAGCTGTTGTTTCAATCCATTTTGCTAGTTTTCTGCCATCTCCCCAATTTCTAAACATTGGAGTTCTCTAGAATTCAGTCTTTCAATCTCTCCTATAGCTGCTCACTCCCTGAGTGATCAGAGATAAGATCTGACAACCCTCAAACGTATACCTCCAATCCAGGCCTGCCCCTCAGCTTGTTTCTACTGCACCCACTCGGCTGTCTACTGGATATCAGATAGGAATCTCAGACTTGATATATCCAACACGGAAGCCCTGGTCGTACCCCACAAACCTGCCTTCCCCAAAGTCATCCTCGTCTCTTAATTGCCAAGTCTCTCATTCTAGTTGTTTGGGTTAAAACCCTTGAAGTCATTTTTTTTTTTTTTGTGTGTGTGTGTGTGTGTGTGTGTGTGTGGCTCCTGGCCAATAACAGAGATCAACCCCTGGACCTTGGTGTTATCAGCACCACACTCTAGCTAACTGAGCAAGCGGCCAGCCCTCAAAGTCATTCTTGACTCCTCTTTTTCTTTTTTTTTTTTTTTTTTGGTTGCCTCCATCTTCACAATAGATCCAGAATATGACCACTTCTTACTCCAGTGGTGCGAGCCAACGTTGTTTCTTGCCTCAGTGTTTGTAGTAGCTTCCTAACTGACCTACCCGTTTCTTCTGTACAGTGTCTTCTCAACACTGAAGCTGAACGGATTCTGCTAAAACATATACTGACTCATGTCACTCCTCTAGTCAGAACCTTCCAGGTTAGAGCAAAATCCATGATCCTGCAGAAAGGGCCAGCTACATAAGTTTTGCAGGGAGCCCAGTGTAAAATGAAAATGTGGGGCCCCTTGTTCAAAAAGCAAGGAAGACTTCTAGTCAAGATGGCAGAATAGACAGTCCCAGCATCACTCTCTCCCACAAATCAACTAATTTACAACTACTAAAAAGCAACAACAGCCAAGCTGGGGCCACTAGAGCTCAGGGGAAGAGTAGGAGAAACGTACAGAGTACATGAAGGCCAGAGAAGCCACAATGAGGAAAGAAAAAACCACTCTGACCATTTCGAGCCCCGGCTGCTTCCAGGCTGGAGCTGCTGAGTGCACAGAGCAGGAGCTGGCAAAAGCCGCAGCTGTGCCCTTCAGATGAAGTTGCTTGGAAGCCGCAGGAGAGAAGAGGGCCTTGCTGGCCCCCAGGCTGGCAAGACCGCTAATAGGGCTCCCATGGACTCACATAGGAGCAAGGAGCCACAATAACTGAAGAAAAAGAGCCACTCAGAGGCCAGAGAGTCATTGCAAGAGACCGGCCTGTGGCCCATCCCTTTGGAAGTGTTTGCAGCACAGGCGGGGAGACGGGTCCATGAGGAGAACACTGGGACACAGCATAGACAGCTGATCTGCCCCCAGCTCACCACAGGACCACTCAGAGGAGACTGGTCAGGAATATAGAATTGCACAGGGTACAGTTTGATGAAAAGACTTAGGCCCAGACCAGTGTTTCTATAAAACCCAGGTGCATTGGATTTCACTAAATCTGGAAGTACCTATAAAGTCAACCATTAAAACCTGAGCTGCACAAAAAGCCTTCCCCAGGGAATCAACAGCAAAGCAGCAATTCAGCTCAACCACAGAGCTCAAGTACTGGTCCTCTACTTTAGAAGTAAGCCAAGGACAGAGGAGAGACCTACAGAGTTCATGAAGGTGGGAGAAACTACCATGAGAGAAAGAAAAAGCTGCTCTGAGCATTTCGGGCTGTGGCTGCTTTAAGGCTTGAGCTGATGAGCACATGGAGCAGGAGCCAGCAGAAGCCACAGCTGTGCCCTTCAAATGGAGTTACTTGGAGGCAGCAAGAGAGAAGAGGGCCTTGGCAGCCCCCAGGACAGCAAGACCGCTAATAGGGTTCCCATGAACCCACGCAGGAGTGAGGAACCAGAACAACTGAAAAAAAGGAGCCATTCAGAGGCCGGTGAGTCATAAGGGACCGGCGCAAGGCCTGTCCCATGGGAAGTGTTTGGAGCATGGGTGATGGGCAAGATGGGAACACTGGGAGAACACTGGGACACAGCAAGGACAGCCGACCTGACCCCCAATCAGCAGAGGACCACTCGGAGGAGAATGGTCAGGAATGCAGAATTGCATGGGGTGCAGTTTGATGAAAAAACTCAGGCCCAGATCAGAGATTCTACAGAACACAGATCCACCAGGTCTCTGGAGAGCCGGAAGTACCTATAATATCAACCATTAAACCCTGAGCTGCACAAAAACCTTCCCTAGGGAAACAGCAGCAAAGTAGCATTTTAAACAACCACACACTCAAGGAGTGGTTCCCACAGGAAATCCCCCGTGTTAGAAGCAAAGGATAAAAAATTAGTTCCGGCCCAGGCACACCACCAGCATCTTGGGGCCTGTCTGAGAACCCGAGGCTTGGATCCAGGGACCAGACCCCACTCCCACTTCCAGGCAAACTGTGCCAGCGCCTCGGGGCCAGTGCAGGGACCCAAGGCATGGAGCCAGGTACTGGATCTTCCTCCCAAAACCAGGCACACCATACCAGCACCTCGGGGCCCTCCCGGGGACCCGAGGTATGGAGAAGGGGACCAAACCTCTCTTCCACAACTAGGCACACCTAGCCAGCACCTTGGGTCCTGCCCAGTGACCTGAGGTATGGAGCCAGGCACCAGACCCTCCTCCCACAACTAGGCACACCACGCCAGTACCTCGGAGCCTGCACAGGGACCCAGGTCATGGATAAGGGGACCGGACCTCTCTCCCACAACCAGGCACACCACGCCAGCACCTTGGGGCCCGCCTAGGGACCCAGGGCATGGAGAAGGGGACCAGACCACCCTCCCACAACCAGGCACACCAGGCCAGTGCCTCAGGGCCTAGCCAGAGTCCCAAGGCTTGGAGAAGAGGACCGGACCTCTCTCCCACAACCAGGCACACCGCACCAGCGCCTCAGGGCCTGCCCAGGGACTGGAGAGGTGGAGATGGGGACCAGAACTCTCTCCCACAACCAGGCACACCACACCAGCACCTCAGGACCTGCCCAGGGACCTGGGGCATGGAGAAGGGGACTGTACCCCTCTCCCCCAACCAGGCACACCGAGCCAGTGCCTTGGGGCCTGCCCAGAGACCAGAGGCATGGAGAAGGGGACCAGACACATCCCACAACCAAGCATACCACCAATGCCAAGGAGCATACCAAAAACAGTACCTCCATGTGGGTGGCCCACCACAGCCACCACAGTAACCATGGCTGCCGCAGACGCCACAACCACCGCGCAGATGATCCGCCAACCACTGGAGTGCATTCACAGAGAGAGTCACCAGCAGAGACAAAGAAAAGAGGATGTCTCTTTCCACAAAGCCCATTTCAGAGTGACAGAAGAAGCATCTGCTCTATGATAATATTGGGGGACCTGAACACATCTCTCAGCATTGGACGGATCATCTAGGCAACAAATTAACAGAGTAACCATGATTCTTTCAGAAGGAGAGATGATAACTAGGGTAATTAGAGGGGGAGGGGAGGGAATGGGGGAAGGGGAGAGATTAGACAAGGGGCATAAAGAATAATTATGATTTGTAACAATATATACGCTAGTAATATTGATTTGATCAACATATCTCAATGTTCAACTCCAAAAATATGTATAATTGGTTTTGATTCAATAAATAAAATGAATTTTTTTTAAAAAAGTAAGCAAAGAGTAAGAAATTAGTTCCAGTGCAGAGTTTAAGTGGTGGGAATAGCAAATAATCCAACACAGAACTGAAAGAAAAAAGAGTACCCACAACCAGAGACAAAGTTTGATATTAACTAGTAAAGGTTTCATTTCACCAAAGAACATCTATAACACCTAGAAGGACCAGAAGTTCCCAGGGCTACCAAGCCAGAAAGGGGTGACAACCAGGAACACCACCAGTGCCATGGGGGCTGCCCAGGGTCCTGAAGCATGGAGCCAGAAACCAGACCCCCTCTTACAACCAGGCACACCACCATTGCCACCACCAACTAGGTAAGGAGCATGCCAGAAACATCACCTCCATGTGGGTGGCCCACCACAGCCACCACAATAACCACAGCTGCTGCAAAAGTGGCTAGATGCCGCAACCACCGTGCAGATGGTCTGCCAGCCACTGGAGTACATTGACACAAACAAGGAGAGTCACCAGCAGAGACCAATGAAAAGAAGCGAATGTCTCTCCACAAAGCTCATTCCAGAGTGACAGAAGCAGCATCTACTCTATGATAATATTGGGGAACTGAACACACCTCTCAGTATTGAACAAATCATCTAGGCAATAAATCAACAGAGTAACCATTCTTTCAGAGGGAGGGAAGAAATTTAGGGTAATTAGAGGAGGGAGGAGGAAGGAGAGGGGGATGGGGAGAGATTAGACAAGGGGCATAAAGAGCAAGTATGATTTGTAACAATATATATGCTAGTAATATTGATTTGGCTAACATATGTCAACGTTGAACCCCAAAAATATGTATAATCAATTATGATTCAATAAAAATTTTAAAATAAAAATAAATAATAAAACAAAAAAATTAAAAAGCAAGGAAAAGTACTGTTAAATGTATTAAAATATAAAGCTTTTTCCTTTCATGGTCTCTCTTTTGACTTTTCATGATGTTTTTTTTTTTTTTTTTTTTTTTTTTAAAAAGATGACCGGTAAGGGGATCTTAACCCTTGACTTGGTGTTGTGAGCACCACGCTCAGCCAGTGAGCGAACCGGCCATCCGTATATGGGATCCGAACCCGGGGCCTTGGTGTTCTCAGCACCGCACTCTCCCGAGTGAGCCACGGGCCGGCTCACATTTTAAATTATAATGATTTTACTGTTCATGTTTATATTGTGCAATGCCAGTTTTAAATGCAAATATAAGAGCATTTAGTACATATGCAGAATCGTCAAAATTAGACAATTTATTTCACAGCTCACGTATACTTACATATTTCATTCTTACCACTGGAGTAAGAAGTGGTTATATTCTGGATCTATTTTGAAGGTAGAGCTGACAAAATTTGCTTGTGGATTGGATGAAAAGGGTAAAAGAAAAAGAGTTCGGTTCCCTGTACTGGCCAGCCACCAAAAAAACAAAATGAAACAAAAGAAAAAGAGTCGAGAATAACTTTGAGGAAATGCTGCACAAAATTAACTCATCTGTTTTTACTTTGCTTCTTGATATGCACATTCTCCCCACCCTGTCGACCTTAATCTAACTGAAGAGTAAGGAAGGATGGAAAGGAAAAGGAACTATGAGTTGCCCTGTCTTTCCCTTTCCTTCTGTGTCATCATTTTCAGCATGGTGGTTGACTAATACAGGGAAGCAACACGAGTAAGAAGAGGTATGATAGGGTTCCTTGGTGGTTTATGTCTTTTAGAAGGCCATTGCTACCTTTTACATTTAAAACAAGTTCTAGTTCAAATGGGAAGCTTGGCCTCTCAGGCTTTCAGCACCTCTACACTCAGGTGTAGACATCACACACCGCGGGACACTCAGAGTCTCGCGGAGCTCCCGTGCATCGTGAGTCCAGGGAACTCTGCTGTGGGGCATCGAGAATGCACTCTGCAAATGAGGTGGCGAGGAACAGTGGGCATGCATAGTGTGCGTATGTCCTCTGCTCACAGACATGCTCCATTGTCCTATTGGACTTCACTTAACAAAACACAAGTTCAAAGACCACATTTTTAAGAATTTCAAGATGGCAACACCCATGAAGCTAATTCTGCCTATGGTAAATCCTACACTCTCAAATTTCATCTCCTGCCGTCTTCCCCTTAGGCCACTCAGCCCCAGCCATGCCGGCCCCTCACTGTTCCTCCAAAATGCCAGGCTAGGCGTCTTTGCACACATTGCTCTTTCAGTGCTGCTTCCCCAAAGAGCTACGTGGCTTGTCCCCTTAGATCTTCCTACCTGTGCTCAAATGTCACCTTCTCAGTGATCCATTCCTTGACCACTTTGAACACCCTATGTAAAATTGTATACTCTCTCCAACTCAACCCCACCCTGTTTTCGTTTCCTTATTTTTCTCAGGAGTTCTTGTCACCATCTGCTAGTCATATGTCTTACTTATTTGATTATTGTCTATCTCCTCTCACTAGAATGTGAGCTCCACAGTGACAGTGAGTTTTGTCCACTGCTGTATTGTACTGTATTGTATTGTTTGCGCCTACCAAGATCTGGCACATAATAGGTGCTCGAACAAATAATTATTAAATGAATGAATAACAGCTAAGTGGGAAAAAAGGAATCTAATTTTATTTTGTATTGCTTTGATTATCAGCAAGAGTATCATTTCATATATTTATTTGCAATTTGTGTTACTTCTGTCATGATTCTTTTATTCATGTTCATTAACCATTTTCTGTAACGCTTTAGGTTGACTTTGGCTTTGATAGGTAGAGTTTAGGGTCCTAGTGGGACAGCCAGATGTACCCAGACTATTAGTTCGAGAGCCTGTTAGTTGTGAGTCACTCTACAAGTAGTGATCAGACATTAGTATTCCTGCATGCTGCTTCAGGCATCTTTGGGCCTTGCAAAGTACAGCTTTGTCCTGCCTGGGTATATCTCAAATGGATATGTTTCTCAGCATTCTGCCAATATTTTTTAAACTTAATATAAATTTTTTTTTGTTTCTCAGGCTTATGGTGAGGGCTCTGGTGCTGACTGTAGACACCATGTCCAAAAGTTAAATCTGCTGCAAGGACAGGTTTCAGAGATGTCACTAAGGTACAGTTGCTTGGGAGAGGAGCACCGTTATCTCACCCTGTTTTTATCTTGACTGGATAGTGGAAGTATACAAATGGAGAAATCCTGTAGATTTCTATGTCTTACTATATGGCAGATTAAATACCCTGAGAAGTCCTCCCACTGAAAATAATTTAAAATGCTGGCTATAAGATTTTAAATGCACTGATGGGATGACAAGAAGGTAAGTAACCCTCAGAGGTCAAAAATGAAATAAAAGCCAAAATCCAGAGAGGAAGCAGCTGAGCTGCTGAGGTGATTGAAGCCTGGAGCTGTGGAGCCTTCATTTAGACACCTGGGAGGGGTGCAAGAGACGAAAGACAAAGCCTCAGGCCTGGTCAGTGTGGGGAGGTCAGTAGGAGACTATATAAAGCTGAGATCCCAAAAGATGTGCCCTCAGTGTACAAATGAACTGAAATATGTCCACTCTGCAACAGGGAGCTTGCCTGTGTTGACCTTGGCACTGGCTGAAAAGAGAGACATGTCTTTCCAAGATTTTGGAAGGACAAGGAAGCTGTCACATGGTTTTTTAGCCTTTTATACACACTGTGAAAAGCCTCAAGTTGAGAATTTATTTTTCAGTTGTCCCAGGAAGCAGAGGTAAGTGCAGCTCCTCTTTGGAGCAACTCATCTTCAACCTAGGCCTCAAAGAATTCCCACAAATAAAGTTCCAAGTAGCATATACTCAAAGTTAAAAAGCATTAAACACTCAAGGAAACATGTCATCATGAGCAAAAGACAGCAGAAACAACAGCCAGAAAAGTTATACCCACAAAGACCTCAGAACTTACAATATTGCATGTTTAATATATTTTAATAAAAGAGGTGGTTGAGGGCCGAACCCGTCGCTCACTGGGGAGAGTGCGGCGCTGGGAGCGCCGAGGCCATAGGTTCAGATCCTATATAGGGATAGCCAGTGCGCTCACTGGCTGAGCATGGTGCAGATGACACCAAGCCAAGGGTTCTGATCCCCTTACCGGTCACAAAAAAAAAAAAAAAAAAGTGGTTGATAATATGAGGAACTTGAAAAAATAGCCAAGTATATTTGAAAAAGAGCCAGAGTTTGTAGAAATTAAAAGTATAATCACTGAAATTAAAAATTCAGTAGACAAGTCAAACATTAAATGCATCTGAAGAGAGAAATAGTAAAATGGAAGATAAATCTGAAGAAATTATTCACAGAGTAGCAAAAAAGATTAAAAAGTGGAATATATGAGGGAAAGTTGGGAGACATGGAGAATACAAAGAGTCCCAGCAAGAGAGAATAAAGAGAATGGGGCAAAGGCAATATATTTGAAGAGAACAGAGCACATTCCTGAATCAAAGACTTAACATTCTTAAATTCGGAAAACAGTAAATCCCAAACTGGATAAAACCATCAATTTATTTGCAAACAGCATGATTGTGTTTGGAGGAGATCCTAAAGAATCTATAAAAATTCTAGAACTAAATTTAGCAAGATCACTAGGATACAAGGTCAACATACAAAATTAAATTGTATTTCTATGTAAATGCAGTGAACAATTGGAAAAATGATTTTAAAAATCAAATACCATTTTTTTTGTTTGTTTTTGCAGCTGGCTAGTAAGGCCAAATACCATTTATAATAGCATCAAAAAATGAAATACTTAGGGATAAATATAATTAAAAATGTAAGATTTGTTCAGTAAAAACTACAAAACATTGCTTAGAGAAATTAAAGATTTAAATTAAGAGATTTCATGTATATGGATTGGAAAACTCAATATTGTTAAGATGTCATTCATTCTAAATTGATCTATAGGGCTGGCCAGTTGGCTCAGTTGGTTAGAGCACAGCCTTATAACCCTAAGTTCACAAGTTCAGATCCCCATACAGGCTAGCTGTCCAGAACAAAAAAAAATTGATCTATAGAGTCAACCTAATCCAAAGCAAAATTTCGGTTTTTTAAGAAATTGGCAAGCTGATACAAAAATTTATATAGAAATGCAAAGGACCTAGAATTGCCAGAACAATTTTGATGAAGAAGAACAAAGTTGGAAGACTTATAACAACCTGATTTCAAGATTTACTATAATGCTGCAGTACTCAAGATAGTGTGATCTTGGTGAAAGGCTAGACATACATCAGCTGGCAAATGGATAAACAAATTGTGGTATATTCATACAAAGGAATATTACTCAGCAACAAAGACAACATGGGGAAGTCTGAAAAACATTGCTAAGTAAAAGACGCCAGACACAAAAAGTATATGCTGTATGGATCAGTAGGGAAAGGAGGAAATTGCCTGCAAAGGCACATAGGGGACCTTTTTGGGGTGATGAAAATTTTCTATATCTTGATTGGGGTGGTAGTTACAAAGGTATAATTTATTAAAACTCATTTAGGTGTACACTTAAATGAGTGTGTTTTAGTGTGTATTCACTATACCTCCGTAAGTTAATTTTAAAAGTTTAAAAAAAAAAAAAAATCTGTGCTTAGACCAACAACATAGTGAAATCACAGAACCCAGAAGACAAAGAGAAGAGCTGAAAAGCAGCTGGAGAGAAGAGAGATCACCTACAAAGGAACAACAGACATCCAGCTTCTCAGTGGTAGCATTAGAAACAGGAACACAGACTTGTCTTTGGAGTGCCAAGATGTCCTTTAGTTGATGGAGTTGAGTTCTGAAATCACAGAAAGGTGAGCAGAGTTCTGGCCAATAGCTGGTAAGACACCGTTCACCTGAACTTTGGAGTATTGAGCACGTGGCAAGGTAGTGTTTTCACATGCAGGATCTCATTTCATCTTCATAATAGCCCTGTGAGGACTACTAACTTAATGTTACAGAAGAAGATGCTGAGGTGGAGGCGCCCACATCAGCTAGAATTTGGGGCTCACTAGAGAGTTCTCATTTGACCATGTGATGCAATAGCCCTATCTGACATGGATGGACGTGGCTTTGGCTCTGACCTCTGGTCCTTTCACAGTAAATGTGTTCACTGGCCATCCAGCCCAACTCGAGACTGCAGAGGCTCCAGCTCCTCACTGTTTTATGTGATGAAGAGCCCTGCTTTCCCTGGGAGGCTGGATAAAGTTACTATGATAGATCAAGCTCAGTAAAATTGCTTCTCTCTCATGATGGTTGAGAGGTAAGACTCTTGCATGACCCTATCTAATGGGAACATCCCCATTGCTGATGGGAGGGACTCTGTGCTGCAAGAGTTCAGCCGACATTACTCAGTGTGCTCCAGGCCCTGAGCAGGACATGCCCGCATACAGCCTCATTTATCTTCACAGTCACCTGTGCAGTATTATCCCTGTTTGCAAATAAAGAAACGGCTGCAGTGATGTACCCAATGTCACACAAAGCTAGTCACTGGCAAAGCCAGGATGCAGAGTCCCATCTCTCTGTGTTAAGAGTCTGCTCCCTCTTCCCTGTGTCATGTTTCCTATTAATTACAGGGTTTTAGCAGCCTCAGCCACAGGAAACAAAGGTTCCTCTGCTCAGGCCTTCTCAGCTGCTGGAAGTGACTGAATCACATCAAGACAATAGAGATAGTCCCTAAGATCCCCCCAAACCAGTCTTGGATACCCATTGTCAAGTCCTTGCATCCTGCTGTTTTATCTTCCTTGTCCTTCATATTCCTGGTCATTTTACAAAGGACATATGTATGATCTTTCCCTGAGGTCTCTGGAAGAACCTGCAAGTGCCAGTGAAGGAGAAAACACAGGTCCTGCACAGGCTGAGAATGGGAGTCTGCAGGTAAGCCAGGAGTGTCTGTCCCAACCCCGCCATCTGGGCCATGTATGGTGTTCCATTTACATATTCATTAGTCATCTGTTCAGCAAATGCTTATTAATGCTGCCAAATGATAGCACTTGGCATAAAGCTACAAGGAACAAAAAAATGAAATCATTACAATACTCTGTAAAAAGGACTACTTCCGTCTGCTTGGAGAACTCCTTCTGGGGCCGGCCTGTGGCTCACTCGGGAGAGTGCGGTGCTGATAATGCCATGGCCACGGGTTTGGATCCCATATAGGGATGGCCGGTTAGCTCACTGAGTGAGTGTGGTGCTGACAACACCAAGTCAAGGGTTAAGATCCCCTTACCGGTCATCTTTTAAAAAAAAAAAAAAAAAAGAACTCCTTCTGGACTTAGCTCAAACTTCACCTCCTTGTGCTGCTTCCGCTTGGTTCCCGCAGCACTCGGGGCATGCCTCTGATAGGGAAAGGGTGCTGGTGTCAAATACCAGGAATCACATCTAGTTATCCTATCCCTAGCTCCTAGTAGTTGCTCAATGTGTGTAAGAGCTTTAGTGACTGAATAGGCAGTGCCACTGGTACATCCAAGATACCATGGCTCCATGGGGTACTGTGTCTTACCAGAGCCAGAGGGAGGGGAACAACTGTCCAGCTGCAGAGCAGCACCCGCCTCTGCTCATGGGACTGTGCTGGCAGCATCCTCTCATCACTTGGTCTTCATATTTTCATTATAAACAGGGAGATGCTGTTGAGCACGGTGCCCTGACACAGCGCTCTGGCATCTTTGTGTCTATGCTCCTAATTGAGTTCATTTACACACAATCTACATTACTCTTATTATAACAGATACTTTTCATTTATATCATTCTTTATGTTACTATGTGGTTTTTGATGATTTTCATTTTTAAAAATACTACAGAATATAGTGGATGTACCAATATTGGTTCCCTTATTATGGAGCTTTAGGCTCTTTCCACACTTTTGCTATTATAAACAATATTTGCTATTATTTCTAACACTGTGACTGGCATCTCTATGCCTTTTCTTTTTGTTTGGAGTCCCTGGGTCAGAGAGCATAGACATTTGTCAGGGTCTTGACCAGTTGTGCCCTTCTGCTGTCCCAAGGCCTGTGCGCACCATCCCCATTGGTGTCTTCATCACCTCCCAGCCAAATGCTTTTCCTGGTGATGAGGTAGACATGGGTCCTGAGACCTTCAGACAAGTCAGACTGGGGATTTTCAGTGCAAGCGCCTGCTTTCCAACTCTGAAAATCAACTTCTTTTCCAATTCTGTAGGAAAAATCACAGCCCTCGGGGAACCGCTGGCTGAAGTATCTGGAAAAGGACTCCCAAGAGCTAGAGCTGGAAGAAGGAGTGTGTTTCAGCAGACAGCCCTCATCCCAAACGGAGGAGCCGGACCCTCCCTTCAGTCAAGGCCTTCCTAGGAAAAGGTGCCACACTCTCCTCTAATCCAGCCCTCATCCAGGGCCCACACTGACCCCTGGAATGGGGGGACTGATGATCCACTTCTAGCAGTCAGCCAAGTGGGAGAAGCCTGAGCGGCACACACCAACATGTGGGAAAGCTGAGGCAGCCGCCATCACCGTAGCCTCTGTGCCCGCGAGGGTGCCCTTTGCAGTGCTCACTTGATTGTGAGTGTCTCAGACTGTACTGACCTCAGGGAAGAATTTACTGTAAGGGCAGGGATGACAAAGTGAAATGTGGCCAGAGAAGCCAACGGGTCTGGGAACGTTTAGCCTAGAGAAGCCAAGACCTCAGACTTTACAGGTTTCTTTTCTGCTCCAGCTTTCCTCTGCATGTCAGTGAGTTTCTGGAGAGACTGCCTTAGGCTAAGGATCTAGGGTGGCTCTGATGGGGCAGGTGCTTTTGAAAGTAAGATTCCGTTTCAAACAAGAACTTGCTGACAGCAATGGGGCAGAGAAATGTGCTGCTGGGCTGTTGTGGGGCAGCCTGTGTCTGGAGGTGGGGTGCAGCTCAGCAGCCTCCCAGGAAGCTGCAAGGGGTGAGAAGGCTCCTGCTGGCTTGGTGTAGGCCCAGTTGACCGCCATGTCAGGCCCTGGGGAAACCGTTTGATGATAGGACTGGACTGTTAACAGCGCTTTCCCTCTGCCAGGAAATGGAGCCATGGCACAGTCCACCCACCACATGGCCTTGTTGTCCAGGACTCAGGCGACTCTGAGGACACCCTGCAACCCCAGAAGGTTGGTGATGGGGGACAGTTTCTGGTCTCAGTGACTACTGAGCGTGTGTAGTATTTTTTTTATTGTCTTGTTTTGTCATCAGTTGATGAAGTATGAGATTTATACCCCCAAAAAGCCCAACTTCCCATCTGGTTTCTAGTCTTTTCTGTCTTCAGCCCAACCCTTTCTCTTTGTACCCCGATTCCCTCACTGCTCTTCCTCTCCCGTGAAGTTAACCATGACCAAGAAGGCATCTTGATGCCTTGGAGTTAACTAAGGTTGGCCAGCAGGGATTTTCTGAGTCAGGACCACCGTCTTCATTCTGCACAGAGTGGAGGATCTTTGTCCGACTGGTAGTAACAAGGCCTGCCCTGGGTTTCTCAGGAAATGCTTCCCTCACACCTTCACATCCCAGGTGCGGACTCTTGCACCTGAGGTGCTCTTCATCTAGGATGTGTTGTTCTCGATGCTTTGCACCTACCAGGCCCCACCACACATTCCACGCTGCATAACGCAGGTTTTGCTTTATGTTGTCATGGGAGCACGGGCATGAGGCAGAGGAACGCTGCAGGCAGGAGCCTGCTGGGGACATCACAGCCCCCACCCGTTAGCCATGGTTTGCCTTGGCCAGCTTCAGACTGTACGTAGAGCACTAGCTCAAAGCCAAAAGGCAGCATCCAAAATTGGTGTCACCACCACCTAGTTTTGTGACCCCAGGTAAATATGTGACCCTGAATTTCCAAATTATGGAATGATGATAATAGTTATTGAGTCTTTACCATGTACCAGTCCATGGGCTAAACATTGTAACTGCATCATCCTGTTTAATGCTCACAAGTCTGTTGTTTTGGGCCGGCCCGTGGCTCACTCGGGAGAGTGCGGTGCTGATAACACCAAGGCCCCGGGTTCGGATCCCATATACGGATGGCCGGTTCGCTCACTGGCTGAGCGTGGTGCTGACAACACCAAGTCAAGGGTTAAGATCCCCTTACCGGTCATCTTTAAAAAAAAAAAAAAGAAAAAAGTCTGTTGTTTTGTTTTAGAGGCGAGGAATTAGGGCTTACAGAGGTTTAGTGAGGTCACAGCAAGTTCAGTGGCAAAGCCAGTGTCAAGCATCTGGACCACAGTGCCTCTTCCATATTTCCTGGGTGGCTGTGTTGCAAGGACCCACTCTCATTGCTTTCAAATCCCTTTTTAAGTGGCAAAACCCAATTTTCAGTGCATCTTTGGTTCCTGAGGAGGGAGAAGCCAGGCCTAACACCGTTGTCACATCCCATGGGGAGCTCGGTGCAGCCAATTCCACAGCCCCAGAACCTCAACCCGGTTCTAGAGAGACTCCCATCTGACTGGGAGTGAGAAGGGAGAATGGATTCTGCCTCCATCCCTTTGTAGATGGTCTCTAGGGCCCTTCCTGCCTGCATCTCTTTTCAGGCACATGACTCTCAGGTCCCCAGGAGGTAGATCACCTGATGACATGAGAATGTCTTCTCTTTTGGAAAGCATGGTCATGGATTAGTGGGGCATTTTGGGGTGAGGGATGGAGGGCACTTATTCTCTTTGCTAATCCTCAAAATTAAAGTACATCCCTAGCTGGCCAACGAGGACATGAGCATAAAGCATGAAGTATGAGAAGTAGAGGCCAAGATGTGACAGGCCATCTTCTTGGTTTCTCTTTCAGGGCTATGCTGGCCTGACCATGAAGGTGAAACAAGGCAGCAGCCACTGCCCCCAGGAGAACTCTGCAGACTACAACACCAGGGAGCTTAGTGTTCCTTGGAGGAAACTACCAAGTCCTGCCTGGCAGGTTAAGGCCACATATTCTAAATGGGCACAATTTCTCTCATCACCTGGAAACAGCTCACATGTGGACACAGAGTTACCTAGACCACTGCAGAGGAGCCCCACACCAGCCAGTCCAGCACAGGCTCAGCAAGGGACCCCCCAGGGCCCAGACCCCAAAGGTAGGCCACCCCAGCAGGCCCACTGCCACCGTTCAGCTTCCTCAGGCCACACACACACTCCCACACTCAGGTCCAAGAGGTCCTGCAGGAAGACCCCCAAGCAGTCATGGGGCACAGGGCCTCCTTGTGCAGAGGGTGGGTCCTTGGTCCAAGTGGCACAGAAGCCCCCACCCATGCAACTATGTCACCTCTTTACAACTGGGGAGGACTTTGATGATGATCTGTGAATTGAGACTAGTGTCAGATAGACTTGTCCCATAAGCACCGCCCACCAGTCTTCTGCTGCCAGAAACAGGGTTCCTCTAAGAGGCTTTTAAATGAGTGTGATTTGTGAGAACAAGCAAGAGCCAACAGTAAACATTACTGTTAAACAGATCCTTTCTCTCCTTGCAACCCACAATAAGGACATTGTTGATTAAAGTGCTTATACCATTTAATTATAGGTCGTTTACAAATATGATAATTGGATGGCTACAAAGGGTTTTAATTTTAAAAGCAGTTGACACATTTGGAAGTGAGAGAACGCTGGTGATTATGAAACAAAGAGGCAGTATCCAGTGAAAACCAACATCAGGCATTTCCCATTACAAGCCCTCTCCATCGCCTGGAGCGTTCCCACAGTGCAGGCTGTCCCAGCCTCCTCTGCTGGCTCCCTGACAAAAGGCTGGCCGAACTCTATTGAAAAATCAGAATATCAGTTGTCTAGCAGAAAATAAACAATTTCAGCGTACTATTAGCCATTTTTTTAAAAAAGAAAAAGCAGATGGCCATTAGGCAAGATATAATCTGGACTGCTGGTGTAACGGTGGGGTGAGAGCACAAGTGTGCTGCAGCCTCCTCCCCAGCAGGGGCAGCAGGGCTCGCTCTGGACCAGGAAGAGGGTTTTGTTTCTCAGATATCAGCACACTTGGAACCCGCCCCCACCCCATCACCTGTTCTACTGCCCTAAATGGCTTCATGCATCCCCGCCCCCCAGATTCTGGAAGAAGAAAGCAGAGAAACAGGCTCTTACAAAGGTCTTGCTGTTCTACACTAGTTCAACACAACTATGAGATGAAAAAGGGACGTGGAATAGATGAGCAAATATGGTCACAAGGGTGGTGGGTGCTTTGAGTACTGGATGGTGTCCAGAGCAGCCCCGATGTCATAGTTCTTGGTCTGCAGGAGCCTGGTGAGCCAGCCGCCTTCATCAGAGAAACCCATGGACAGCATCTGGGAGAGGGACTCAATCAGCCGGGGGTCAGCCTCTGCCAAAACAGTAACGGACACTATGAGGCGAGCTGCTGAGCCCATGTGACCCAGGACAGCAGCAGCCTGGCCTCAGCAAGTACCCAGGGCCTGCAGGGTCACCCCTTCCATGGGACCTCCTGAACCCTCACAGGGACGCTCCAAGGGACAGTAGGCAAGTTATTTCTATAAAGGGCCACAGTAAACATTTGAGGCTTGCTTTGCAGAGTACAGTTTCTCGGTCTCAATTACTCAACTCTGCCCTTTAGCATGAAAGCAGCCGGACGATATGTAACAAATGAGCATGGTTGTGTTCCAATAAAACTTGATTTATGACACTAAAATCTGAGTTTCATCTCACTGTCACGTCTTTTCTCTCAAAAACGTAAAGATCGTTCTTGGCCCCTAGGCCATAGTTTGCTACCCACTGCTCTAAAGCAGAGAAGCTATATACTGGAACCCAAGATCCAAAGTGAACCCACAGACACGTTAGTCACTTGAATATTGTTTTATATATCGTTGCCATATGACAATAATAAACCGGAGCTGGGTACCCGCTGCCTCTCTTATTAAGGGTGTGCTGTCTGGGTTGCCAGAGTCCCCAGCCCAACCTACTGCCTGCCCCCCACCCCCCCACCTCCATGCTGGCTTTCTGGCTACTATAGGGATCCTGTCTGTGATTCCTGCTTTAAGTCAGCACTCTCTATGAGTCCACTTTCAGTAGTATGTGGCAGTGCCACAGCCAGTGCTGCCTTCTACATCACGTCTGCCTTCTGCATTCTTGGTTTGGGTGTTAAGTTCCAGAAATTACCAAAACTAGCCGAGCTTACTATTGTTCAGTAAGAGCAATAACATAAAAAGACAAAACCAACTCCTAATTTTCTCTCATGTCAGTACACAAGCCTCACAGTAGAGAACATCCATCCTGTTTGTGTTGCTAAAATCGGAAGGTGACAGGATGCCCTGAAAGAGAAAGGCTGGCATACAAAACCTCTTGCAATCACTTGCCTGGTGGGAGATGGGGGTACAAAGCAGCTTCCTTCAGTCCTGTGGGTCCTTCCTGGGAACGGTCCAGAGAGCTTGGCCCTTCAGATTCTGGCATCTGTAGAGACTGGAGTTCACCTGTAGACGGGTCCACTTCTTTTGAAGATAAGTGAGTCCAGTCATCATCTCCTCCTGAACAGTTATCAGACTCCATCTGTTCCTGGAACAAAATTCACTGTGAGCACACAAGGGACATGAGGAACAGGCCAAGCCTGACGACAGCACCAATTCCTGGAAAAGAGCTGGGGTGTGTGTGAGCATGCGGGTGTCTGTGAGCATGCAGGACTGGCAAGGAGCTACAGGTGAGAGTGAACTACTCGCAAAGATCAAGTATATTTTTCTTTACAAAGTTTTAGCAGAAGGTTTACAGAACAACTTAATGCAGACACCGCTCTGCAGCAGGAACAGGGCCCTTGGGCTGCATAAGTGCTGGGGCAGAGCACACGGCTGGCCACGGAGGCACTTTGTGGGAGGGGAGCAGGCTTGCCTCAGGCTGCCCTGCGGACTCCAGGGCTATCTTCTTCATTTGCTCTGCCAGAGACTGCTCCGTGCCCTCCATATTCCCATCCAGTTTGATGGGCTCAGAAGAGCAGCTGCTGGGCTGAGAGCTGCACTTCTCTTCTGTGCTAGAGCTCTCTGGAGACATGGGTGTCAGGCGGCTTCTTTTCCCTCCATGTTCCACATCAATATCAACTTCAATGCCTAGAGGCCAAGGAGGAAACAGAAAGCTGTGAAGTCTGGGCCGGCCGTGGCTCACTTGGGAGAGTGTGGTGCTGATAACACCAAGGCCACGGGTTCAGATCCCATATAGGGATGGCCGGTTACTCACTGGGGTGAGCGTGGTGCTCACAACACCAAGTCAAAGGTTAAGATCCCCTTACCGGTCATCTTTTAAAAAAAAAAAAAAGAAAGAAAAGAAAAGAAAGCTGTGAAGTCTTCCAGAGGGCATTCCTGCAGTTAGGATCTAGGCGTGTGGGGACTGCGGGCTCACGAAACTTTTTCATTCAGTCCCCCGAGTCTACGGACACAAGCATTGGGCTCTGCTGCAGAACTCAACCCCAAAGTCACAGCCATATGGAGCCCACCAACATGCAAACCCATGAGTCAGGAGCAAATCGATGGTCCCCTGGGATCTTCAGGGTCCCAAAGCTGAACTGCTTCTCCCAGTATCCTGGCCCCAAATCTTGGCTTCTAAAAACACTCTCCTGACATGTCAATCATACTGGACCTTTCCCTTCCTCCAATTTAGTAAAACATTAACCTCAGCTAACATCCAAGGTCAGCTTCTGAGCCAGAAAGTCCACACAGAGAGACCTTGTTTTTCTGAACCACGCAGGACAATGGGCTTAACAGCGGCAGCCAGGACCAGGCCCTCAGAATGGGGGTGGGAGGAGCCAAATACCACTGAGGGATCGTGCTCACATGTCAGGGACTTGTGATATGACAAAGACACACATTTAAACACTAGGATTCTGCTCAGGGAGGTGGACAGACTGTGCGTGCCAAGCGTGAGGCCCATGAGGCTGGACCGCACAGGCCCAGCCTGCCCACCTAGGGTGCATGCTCACACAGGATGGAGGGCAGGTCACCTGCGATATTTTTTAAATTAACCTAAAGAACAACATGCCCACAGCTCAGTCAAACCACTCTCAGAGGCTTAGAGTGAACTCTCCCTCCCTCCTGCAGAGCACACCCCATCCTGCTCCTTCACCTCGTGCTGTCCCTGCTTGACCATCAAATTTGCCTGTTTATTTCTTACTCTGGATCAGTGTTTACCTTCCCTGCCTCTCTCCTTCCAAAAACTCAATTTTCAGTTGAAACAACATTCAGTGTTTATATCAGTATCACTATATAAATATTGTTCTTTGCTGCTCCAAGTAATGGAGTTGATTATTTCCTTATATAGTTTTGTTTTTTTCTACCATTGACAATGCCCTCTTTTTCCATTTGCTAAATTTTCCCTTGTTCTCCAACTAAGTGTCTACAGTCTTCCACACAGGTTAAGTGTATCAGCTACCCCACTGGTTCTGGATTTTTCCTTGGAGAGCACACCAGGGTGTGCTCCAGCCTGGACTAGCAGCTCTGGGCAGGGGCAGCTCCAATACTATGCCTGCTTTTTCTCTCATTCTGGCCACCCCCTCTCCCTCTCCTGTGTCAGGTCTCCTCTTTTCTAATACCTCTGTTCTTCATTCTGGGTTTATTTCTTCATTTGGTTCAAGCTGGGGTATAATTATTAAGACTTTACATGCCAGAAAATGACCTTTGTTCTGCCTTCATACCTGATCATTTTAGCTGGGTATAGAATTCTACATTGAAAAACCATTTTAGGGGCTGAGCCCGTGGCGCACTCGGGAGAGTGCAGCGCTGGGAGCGCAAGGACGCTCCCGCCGCGGGTGCACTCACTGGCTGAGTGCCGGTCACGAAAAAGACAAAAAAAAAGAAAAGAAAAACCATTTTAGGGCCGGCCCGTGGCTCACTCGGGAGAGTGCGGTGCTGATAACACCAAGGCCCCGGGTTCGGATCCCATATACGGATGGCCGGTTCGCTCACTGGCTGAGCGTGGTGCTGCCAACACCAAGTCAAGGGTTAAGATCCCCTTACCGGTCATCTTTTAAAAAAAAAAAAAAAAAGAAAAACCATTTTAACTCAGACATTTTAAGTCACTGGTTGTGTACTGTCTTCTAGCTTCCCACATTGTGCTCTTTGTATTCCCACACTTTTACATATCTAGAGAATCTCTGTCCCCAATGTTCTGACACTTGACAACAATAAGCTTCAGTGTAGGGTCTTTCTCAGTCACTGTCTTAGGCATTCAGTGCCCCTTTCAATCTATCCAGGCAGTTTTTTACTTCAATTACTGTTTGTTTGTTTGGTTGGTTTTTTTTGGGGGGGGGGGGGGCTGGCCTGTACAGGCATCAGAACCTCTAACCTTGGTATTACAAGGCATACCCTTTCAATCTAGAAGTCAATGTCCTTAGTGCCAAGAAACCTTCTGTGTATTCTATGTTAATTTCGTTTCAGTTTTTGGTTCTTTTTCTGGAACTTCCTATTCATCTAATATTGGGCTTCTAGAATTGATTTCCTACTGATTTTCTCTTCTTTTCTCTCTTCCTGTCTCTGCTTTTCTTTTGGAATATTTCCTTGAGACAATGTTAGAATCTAAGCCTTCTTTTGAAGTTTTTTTTCTTTTTTTTTAATTTTCAAGAACTTTCTTATTCTGTTTCCTGTTACCCTTTTTATGGTATTACACTCCTTTCTGGTGGATACAATACTCTTTTGTATCTCACTGAGGATATTAACATTCTCTTCCCACGTGCAGAGGCTTTCCTCAAATGGCTGCTGACCCATGGCTGGCTGATCCCAGCCAGGCACTAAGAGGTCGACAGGAAGCCCTCTCTGTGAAGCCAGGGCCATCATTAGCTTCCTATCTGTGGGGTGACTAGGGGCCCAGCTGGCAGGAGCTAGAAGACTCTTCCCTGGGAGCATTCAGCCTCCCCTTGACAAGGACTCCCCACTCGTGCCTGGCCAAGGAATCAGACTGCCAGGCCACTGCTCATTCATGATGCCCAGTCCCAGGCAGGTCTCTCGGCCTGCCCTGTCTGACAGCTGAAGCAGATCCCTGGGTCAGGTGCACCAGGAATTAATCATCAGGTCTCCTACAAGGAGTGACAGGGGCTGTCTATTGGCTGAGTGGAGCCCTGGAATCTGAGTGATCCTTCCTAGAGGGTTTCAAGCCATCCCCAGTTCCCGGCCCTTGTCAGTCCCACCTCTCACTTTTCCGGGAACCTGAGCAGACAGTCTTGCTTCTCACCAGTATTCCCTGTGCAGCCACGTGGGTTTCTGATGTTACCACCCCCTCATCCATTTCCTATCTTCCAAAATCCGAGGACATCTTTCCTATCCTCTATTACTTTCTTTCCCTTTTGCTTTGCCCATATCTTTTTGATTAAGCCCTCTACTATTATTTTAGTAGAGTCTGAGGAGGGAACCAAGATAAAAGCGGGCTTAACTACAAGTGCCTCCATCTGCAATATTTAAATTTTTTTCTCCTTTTTCCCTTCTAACTTTTCATTATAAAAAGATTCAAGCTACACTCCCATGTTCTTTGCCACATTATTCACAATAGCCAAGATATGGAAACAACCTAAATGTCCATCAACAAACGAATGGATAAAGAAAATGTGGTGGAAGAGGAAGGTTAAAAATACAAAGAAAAGAAAACACGGTGTATATATACACAATGGAATATTATTCAGCCTTAAAAAAGGATATCCTGGCATTTGCCACAACATAGATGGACCTGAAGAACATTATCCTGAGTGAAATAGGCCAGACACAGAAAGAAAAATATTGCATGAGTTCACTTATATGTGAAATATAATAAAAAGGTCTCAAATACACAGAGAATGAAACAGTGGTTACCACAGGCAGGGGTGGGGGAGGAAATGGGGAGATGTAGGTCAAAGGACACAAAATAGCAGATATGCAAGATGAACATGTCTAGAGAGCGAATGTACAACTAAGAACTTAATAAAATTGTAATAGGGTTGGTTTGTTTTTTTGTGTGTGGCTGGCTGGTATGGGGATCTGATGTATTAGGGATTTTTGCTAAATTAGATTTTAGTTGCTCTTGTCACAAAAAAAGTAACTACGTGAGATGACAAGATATGTAAATCTCCTTCACTGTAGTAACGATTTTATTATCTAAATGTATCCCATAACATGTTGTAAACCTCAATTATAGCAATAAAATTTATTATTAAAAAAGGCTCAAGGGGCCAGCCCGTGGCTCACTTGGCAGAGAGCGGTGCTGATAACACCAAGGCCACAGGTTCAGATCCCTATATAGGGATGGCCGGTTAGCTCACTTGGAGAGCGTGGTGCTGACAACACCAAGTCAAGGGTTAAGATCCCCTTAGGGATCATTTTAAGAAAAAAAAAAAGGCTTAAGCAAAAGAAAGGTTGAAAGAATAGTACGATGAACACCCATATTTTCTCATTCTTTTTTAAAGGGGTGAATGATGTGACTCTTCTGTAAATGGGATCAGAGAGATTACAGAATTAGAGTTTCTCCAACTCAATAATTAAACCCTGAGATTTCAGGGTTTATAGGACTATACAACGGTCTATGACCTGCTGGCCCCAAAGCCTCTATGTGTGTGTGTTTATCAAAGATCCTATGACAAGGAAGTCCTAGATCCTGTGTCTTATATTCTAGATGTCACTAACATAACCCCGAGCCAGCAACAGTCCTGGGCCTCAGAGGTGGACTCACTCAGCTGGCTCTCACAGCACTACCCAAAAAAGACCTCGGCTCTTTACTTGAAAGCCACTGACTCTGCACACACTGCCCCCTGAGAGGCTGTTGACTTGTTCCCCTCTGAAAACAGTCCCTTCTATACCTTAACCTGTAAGTCATCCTGCTGTCAGTACCTCATGAAGAAAAAAAAAGGAAAATACCCGCTAACTTCAACAAGAGTTTAAGCCATTCCTCAAATGGTTCTCATCAACTGAAACCACTCAAGTCCCATTTTACTAAAACTTTCCTTGTTTTGTAGAGCTTCTGGCTCCTCCCTAGTTAGCAGAAAGCAATTCCATCCACTTTAAAGACCTGAAAAGGCTTTTATCCTACTCCCAAAGACCTCTGAGCACACTTCCACAATTTTTTTCGTATGTGCCAGGTAGGGAATCCAGGTCAGTTCTGAGATACTCTGTAAGCATAGAGGGGTCTTAGGATAGACAGCAGGTGGGACCCAGAGTCACCTGGGAGGCCTCTGAAACCTAGCGATCCCAGGCTCCACCGGGACCCACTCACCAGGACCAAGGAGATGGAATCTGTGCCATTTTAAAGTTTCCACCTGCACCCTAGACTTGGTTTTTGACTTCCCAGGATGTCTCATTTGTTCTTAGTGAGAGACTTTGTTCTTTAAAATAATAAATTTTAATAAAATTTCCATACACTAATAATATACCCCCCAAACCCTCTGTTGGTGATTCTGATGCTCAGCCAGGCTTGAGAACAGCTGTTCATTTACTCATTCTTCCAGAGAAGCTGTCCATGGCCCCCAATAGCCTGTTAGTTGGATGAACATACCTCACAATTCAACTTCAGGAAATTTTACCATGTCTAGAGGATTCAGGCACAGCTTATCTCCTGATTATAATCTGATCACTGCTCCACTATTTCACCCTTGGAAAGCATTAAGAGTATAAACTCTTTTTTCTCATTCTCTCAAGAGCCTCCAACTCCAGTCCAGAAGCCACATATGGTCTGAGCTGTTTAATTTAGCAGCAATGCCGAGATGTCACTGCTCCTTCAAAGGTGTATCCTGGGGCAGGGGAACATGAGCAGAAATGGCCTCAGGCAGGGGCAGATGGCAGTCACACCTTGTAACTACAGGATGGGGTGGCAGGCAGGTGTTGGATACCCCTCCTTATCAGCATTCTTTCAGACATTGGACACAACCTTTGGACAGGCTGGGTGGACCCTTTCATCTACTACAGCTGCAAAGATTAGCTCTCCTTTCTAGTCCGCTATCGTGGATCCATCAGAATCTCGAACCAGAAATCACCTTCATTAGCTGATTCTCATGCCACAAGCCTAGCCCTGCAACACCCACCTCCAGACCCATGGACAGACAGTAGGTGCTTTCTAAAGCCACAGGGGGGGCCAGCCCGTGGCTCACTCGGGAGAGTGTGGTGCTGATAACACCAAGGCCCCGGGTTCAGATCCCATATAGGGATGGCCGGTTAGCTCACTTAGGAGAACGTGGTGCTGACAACACCAAGTCAAGGGTTAAGATCCCCTTACCGGTCATTTTTTTTTTTTTAATTAATTAATTATAAAAAATAAATAATAAATAAATAGATGATAGATAGATAGATAGATAGATAAAGCAAGCAAGCAAGCCACAGGGGGTATACCTCAGAGTCTGGCCTGGGTCAGGTCACACCACTCTGAACACTGCGGCTCACCCACCCCAGCAGGCCTACTCTACCCTGAGGCACCTGCCTCCACTGCTCCCTTGTCCTCAGCACTTACGTGAGCCCAGCACACAAAAAGCACCCAGGAAAGATTTGAGGGTTGCAAACAAAAAGGAGGAAGAGATAAATGGCATCTCAACTAACTGCTACCCAAGTCCTCAAGTCCAAATCCCAAGGCTCAGCTTAGGGGAAGACGTCTTGTTCCTCGAAAGGACAAACAGTCAGAAGTTGATGGGCCACCCCTCCAACCAGACCCTGGTCATCCTCCCTATGGGGATTATCCCAACCAAATGCCGGCTGATTCCACCTCATTCCATGTGAAAAGCTCAACAATTTGTCAGGGAATTCAACCTTGAATTGCCTGTGGCCCAGCACGTGGCAAAGGTTGATTTGAGGCAACACAATCAGCCTCAAGGGCACATCAGTTACCCATTCCTCTGCAGTATCCCAGGTGAAAGTCGCAGAAAGGCCATGTACACACTGAGTTACCAGTGCACTGGACTGATCTCATAGGACGGATGAGGAAGCTCACTTACCCAGAGGGCTGAGAGCAGCTGCCACACTCTCCCCTACGTTCTTTAGGAAATTCACACTGGGATCCTCCGATGGACCAGCTTTGATTTTTACAAACAAAAATAAAGAGATCTTTAATTCAATACCCTTGATACACATCATAGTCCTATCACCCTCATGCCAAGGTTTCTATCATCCCAGGTTATCTCCATCCCAGAATCCTCATCCCAGCAACACACACTTGGTGCTTTCTATTTTTCCCTCCCACTCTGCAGCTCCCTCTTCCCCCCATGGGCCACATCCTGGTCCTCCCATCCTCCAGTATTACTGTCCTTTCATCTGTGACACTGATACTCAGTAACTCCACGGGGCTCAGTGCACACAGTGTATAAATATTGACCAGGTCCTCCTAGATATTTTTTTTGTTTTGGCTGCTGGCCAGTACAGGGATTGATCCCTGGACCTTGGTGTTATCAGCACCATGCTCTACCCAACTGAGCTAACTGGCCAGCCCAGTAATTGTTCTTTGTTTTTTTCTCCTAGATACATTATGTACTCAAAATCAAATATTCTCCTCACCTTTGTCCCGAAGGATGAGGTGAATCATCGGACACAATAAGGTTAATAAAAACAGAATAAAACCAGAATCCAAAAATCTAGAATGCAAAGCTACAGGTAAGTTTTTAACTTTGTGACTATGTTTTAAAAACACTGAGCAACTTTGGCTCTGACTTTCCTGACATCTACCACAGAAGAGAACCGAGTACATCATAGAGATCCAGGGACCGGGAGGGCCCCCTGCCTGTACCTCAGTGGCACCTCAGGAGGGTGGCCCGGTGAAGCAGGAAGGGCTGAGTGGGTGAACTAGTGGCCTCCAGCACTTAGGCACCTCAGTTTCCCCCTTTGTGAAATGGAGATATATACTCCATGCACTCTGTAGGCTTCTTGTGAGGATTAAATGAGAGGGATGGCTGTGAAGTGGCAGCAAGAATTCAGGACACGGGGAAAGCCTGACTAAGGTCCTGCAGCTCTGCCAGCCCTTCCACAGCACACATGGGCTGTCCAGCACCCTCCAGCCGTTCAGCAGCCAGTTCAGAGCCTCACCTGATTCCGCTGGGGGGCTGGGGCGGGCATCCCCCGCTCGAGGAGGACGCGGGCTCCAGTTCCCTGGTGGGCCCATCTCCCAGCCAGGCCACCTAAAATGCCCATGTTTCAGCTTCCGGAACCAGCGGCTGTGAGAGAAGCCCTGGGGGAGGAATAAACAGAGGAGCAGGGCGGTGAGGGGCAGGCGTTCCTCCTGCCCCACCCCACACCCACCCTAGGCCTGCATGCAGGGCCTACTCACCTCCGAGTGGTGCCCGAAGGGGCTGGGGAACACCAGCTTGCTGTGTTCCCTGTGCATGCCCTTCCCTTCGCAGGCGCCACACAGGTCATAGTCCGGACAAACGCTGCACTTGTAGCGGGTTCCCACCACGGGCCCATTGCACCCATCGCAGATGACATTGGGGTGCACCATATTGCGAGGCAGCTCCTGAGCACACGGGGGGCGGTGGTCCCGCCGGCACTCCTTCTTCTCTGCAGAGAGGGTAGAAAGAGCCTTAGGGTGCAGCCCTTTGAAGTCCTCCCCCTCCATCGTCACTGCGGGGCTGTCACAGTAAGCAAGGCCCCTGGCCGTACTCTCCAGCACCAAGTCCACAGGGAATTCAGTGGCTCGGGTGACAGCAACAGAGCAACCTGAAAACCTGCTAGGAGGTTCCCAGTCCCTGCGCCTGATATCCACAGGTGTGGCCCAGGCCACAGAGAAGCAGCAGAGAGCAGTGTCACAAACCTCTGGCCTTGTTCCTCACCAAACCCCCAAAGCTGCTCCCAGCTGCACAGCATCAGACCCCGCTCCCTAGGATGAACATGGACTCTGCTTTCTCAGGCCAGACACAACTTTGATTATATTCCTGTATTCAAGAGCCCTCAGATTCCTGACCCCTTCTTTAGAAGAAAGTCAAGCCCCGTTTTCACTCAGCAGGAAGCACCTGGCTTCAGGCAGCACCCCAGAGCAGCCCTTTACCTTTAATGTAGATCCGGAAGATGTCATCCTTTACGTAGGACATGGCCATTGTCAGTTCCTCATCACTGGAAAAGGCAACCAAGTCCCCATCCTCATCTAGATTGTTTAAAAGACAGCATATGAGCACCCAGGAAGTCTCTGCTGGACACAAGCTTGAAATGCACTGAAACCGATACTAAAGGGGCACCTACAGGGCTAGAAACTGCAGCCCACCTGTTTGAGTCAGGGGGAAGCAGGGGCGAGGGGAGAGACTACCAATGCACTCTGCTACCGCTGGCAACCTGAGCCCTGGACCACAGCTGTACCCACGAGGTAGAGCCAGTGCATACAGGGGCAGCAGCAACAGCTGGCCGCCTGCAGCTCAACCTCAGGGCCAGCTGCCCCTTCAGAAAGGTGCCACCTCAGTCCACATCTGACCAGGCCCAGGTCCATCTTCAACTGTGGGAGATCCCTACCTGTGACCTGCTCCTGAGCCCAGCCCTCCAAAGGCTTTGGGCTTCTTACAATTTAGGGGTAAAGGAGATAAGCCCACCTGGCTACTTCCTCCCCTACCAAAGGTTTTAAAAAAAAAAAAAAGTATTTGTACATGGTCTCTAGTTTTATGTTAGCTCAAATAGTTTTAAAGCACCACCATGCAGGCCAAACCACACCATTCCTCAGCAAGCTGCACAAGGCCTGTGATCACCAGAAGGAAACATCTAACATAAGAACAGGGCAGTGCCAAAAGGTGCAAACAAACCAAATGTCTATTGACTGATGAACAGAAAAACAAAGTGTGGTATATCCTTATGTCTGAATGTTATTCAGCCACAGGAAACGAAGTACAACATAGATTAATCTTGAACGCATTGTGCTAAGTGAAAGAAACCAGTTACAAGTCTACACTGCATGATCCCATTTATATGAAATGTCCAGAATAGGGAAATGAATAGATACAGAAAGTAGACTAGTGGTTGGGGTGGAGTGGATGGGAGAATGGTGGTGTTGGTGGGGATGACAGATAAAAGATATGAAGTTTATAAGGTGATTAAAAAGGTTCTAGGGGCTGGCCAGTTAGCTCAGTTGGTTAGAGCATGGTGCTATAACACCAAGGTCAAGTGTTCGGATCCCTGTACTGGCCAGCCACCAAAAAACAAAAAACAAAAAACAAAAAATAAACAAACAAAAAAAAGATTCTAAATTGGCTGGCCCTTTGGCTCAGCTGGTAAGAGGCAGTGTTATAACACCAAAGTCAGGGGTTCGGATCCCCCTGCCGGCCAGCCACAAACAAAAAGAGGTTCTAAATTGATTATGATGGTTTAACAAACCTAAGAATATGCTAAAACCATTGAATGGTACACTTTAAATGAATAAATAGTAACGGTATGTGGGTTATAACTCAATCGAGTTATCACAAAAAAAATTCTCTTAAAGTACAGGAGCGGGCCTCTCACGCTGGCAGCACCCCTGAGGGAGGTCCCAGCACTGCCCCCTCCCAGTCACTCCCAGGGGCGGGCCTTTGCCGCCCGCCTCCCTCCCTACCACCACCTCCCGTAACTCCACCCCCAGCCACCACTGGTCACACAGCGAAGCAAGGAACTGAGCTAGTTCCTGGGTCCCCCCACTAACACTTCTAAAGAACATTTTGATCTTGTCCCTCTCTCCACTGCCAATGGGATAACATCTGTACTCAGCCTGGCCTTGGGCGTTCTGCGATCTGTCTCTGACCTCTCCTGACCTCCTTCCAGGCCTCACTGCCCTGAGTCCCTTGCACCCCCGCACTTGTTTACCCGCGTCACTCCTCTCCCTTCCCGGCCCTTCCGGGGCTATATCTGAACCCACCACCTGGCGCAGCAGTGTAACCTGAGTGCCTGCCTAATAACCCTGTCCCCTCCGCCAGCCCGTCCTTGCCAAGATCTGCAACATCATGGCGCGGGGGAAGGGTGGTACCTTACGCCCCAAGCCTCAGAGCCTCGCCGGCAGAGCCTGACCGCCCCTGGCTTCAGAAGGAACGGACCTTGGTCTCCACTCCTGGTTACCAGGCTGGCACCTGAGGCCGAACTGGGGACCGGAGCAGGCCGCCGCCCACCCTGTGAGTGGTCAGTGCAGTCCCCCCCACCACGGCCCACCAGGCATCGACGGGAAGTAAGGGGGCAGCCATCCCGCCCGGCAGGGCGGCCGCGGGAGGCCCTCTCACCACGGTAGTGCGCATGGAAGCCGCCGGGCCGCAGCGCGGGGAACAGGGCGGCCACCCGGTTCAGCAGCCGCTCGCAGGGCCCTGGGCCAGCCGCGGCCTCGGCTTCCGCCTCGGGCTCGAGGCTGAAGCAGAAGCTGAAGCGGCGGATCTCGCGCGCCGAGTCCTCCTTGCCCAGGAGGTAGGCCTTCACGGTGAGCGACGCCATCGCGGTGGACCGGGGAGCAGGAGCGAAGCGGAACGGAACGGAACGGAACAGCGGCGGCTACTGGGCGCGCGGCTTTTGTAGAGCGCGGGAATCCCCGCCCCGTCCCTCCTCCTGGGGGTGGGGCCAGCTCGCTCCCGTTCCCTCTGCCGCCTTCTGGGCCGCCGCGCGCGAGCCGCCCTGCTGGGGCCCCGTACCCGCTTTCCCACTCCCCGCTGCCGCTCTCACAGGGTCTCTCGGGACCCCTCATTGCTGACTCCTCTGCTCTCTGCCCCCAGTGCACCGGGAACTCCAAGAGACCAGTCCCGGCACTCCGACTTCTGTGTCTGGGCTCCGGCCTCTGCACCTCGGCGAAGGGATGGGCAGGGCCCCCCCCCCCCCCAGGCCCCTCGCAGGCATGGGCCTGGCCGTGACTCAACAGTGTAGTCGCCAGGATCCCCGGGGATGCCCAGCTTAGCGGGGAAGGGGACACACAGTAGCTCGATACCAGGAGGCTCCTATCCTAGGTCGCTCAGTGAGAAACGGTAGCCAGAACAAGCTGGCCCTTGGGATGCTGTCCCAATCCTGCCAGGCTAAACCTCCCAGGTGGCAGCCCACTCCACTGCCCACAGCAAATTCTACGACGGCCCCTAACTGGGTTGAGTGACAGACCCCCAACTCTGGCCTGAGCACCAGAGAAGCTCCGAGTTTAATAGGGGTGGGGTTGAGAGTGCTGGAAGAGCACAGGGGGCAGGGCCGGTGAGTCCTCTACCCCCACTCTGCTGGAGAGCCTCAGTGGTTCACCAACTGTTCACTGCAGCCCAAGAGACTCCTCGCGGACACCCAGACAACCACCAGTCAGCACAGGGTTTAATTCAGCAGGTGGTGCCCAAGGGCCTGTGGGGTCCCAGGCCTCTTGGTCTCATGGGGAGGGAAAGAGAGCAGACCAACAGCTCTCCAGCTAGGAACCAAGAAACACAAAAGTGACTTGTTCACAAGGCCTGGGGGAAGGAGGTGGACAGGAAGGATGTCACCCTGTGAAGCCTCCTATGCAGGGTTCTATGGATCAAACTGATGTCCTTTCAGGGTAGGGTTTGCAGAGCAGGAAACCTCCAGGCGTGGGAAATCCAGAGACCAAATCCAGAGACCAGGGAAGGTTGGTTGAGTTGTAACTAGTCAGGTAATGGTGATTCGCCTGTGGTGGCACAGCTGGGGCTCCAGAGTGGGCCATGCTTCAAAGAGGATGATACCCTTTCAGGCCTCTCCCTGCATCCAGCTGTGAGTCTGGGAAAGTGACCCTCAGTTTGCTGGACCTACAGACAAGGTCAGAGGACAGGGAGGGGGCGTGCTGGGCAGAGGCTGCAGCCTGCAAACAGGTGCTGGCCAAGCATGACTCAGCAGCCTGAGAGCTTGCAGGCCCACTGTCTTCCTGCCCCAGCCACAGCTTCAGACCCCATCTGAGTGGATGGGGTGTACAAGGAAAGCCCTCTAGCTCTGGGGAATGCTGCTTTCAGGAAGATCTCAGGGGCCCCTCCAGCCCCCGCAATTCCAAACAAGCTGCAGAACCATAGGCCTCCACTAGAAACTTCTTTGCCTTCTTGCCGTTTGGGACCGTGGAGGGTTTTTGGGTTGGAGTGGAGAGGCTCAGTGAGAAAGGGGTGGCAGGAAGGGGGCCCTAGGCAGCTCACCTGGAGACCCCCTGCCCCTGGTTCCAGCCCTTCCCAGCAGGCCCTGCTTCTGAGAGCAGCCCTGCCCGGCCCCCCCACCCCCACCCGCAGCCACAGCCGGCCAGGGAGGTAAACAAGGCAGAGGCCTGGGAACCCCCTGGCAGGGCCCTCTCTGCCTGCTGCCTGCGCCTGCAGTCAGGTGATCTGGCCGGCAGTGAGTCAGCGTCCCATGACTGCCTGTCATAACAGGGGGATCCTCAGCACGCACTCCCACCCATTTCAGTGACCTCTTATCACAAAGCTTGGAGATCCCAGAGACCAGGAGCAAGAAGAGCCCGAAGAGGCCAGGGCTACCAGAGCCAACCAGACCGTGTACCCCTTCTGACATCTGACGTCCTTCCCTTTCCTGGGTTGCAGGGCTCCCCCCATCTCCCCTGTGTCCACTGGCCCCCTTCCCACCCTCCAGAGCATAGCGTGGGTATTTAGAGAAAGCTTTGCGCCTGAGTCAGGAGACCCACTATCTGTTGACCAGCCCCTGCCGTCTTTGCCATCTTAGTTTCCTCATCTTTGAAATGGGGCTGGAGTGGATGATGAGTTGTTCCCACCAGGTGGTGCCCCATAGGTGTGCTAGTTGTTGTTAAGCTTCCTTTGGGGGTAAGCTTAGGGGAGGGTGGTAGGTCAGGGAAGAGACTACACAGGGGTTGAGGTGAAAAAGTGGGGAGCAAAGAAGAAGAGACCTGAGTCGAGGTTCTGGGAGGCAAGCAGGGGTGGCCACAGAACCTCTGATTTTGTTTATTGCCATCTGGTGTGTTGTAACCACACCAGTTCCCCCCTTCCCCTTCCCAAATAATCACATCCCTTGGCAATGGTTTTCTGAAGTCCAGGTGGGCACTGGGGCAGCCAGAGATAAGGCCACAGTAGGATTCGGGCTGAGCTGTTGTGGGCTATCCTTAAAGAGTTTGAGGATCACAAGGGACAAGGTCCTCCCCAGGCCTAGGCCCAAGGGATGAGTTTCTCTGTGGGGTGGGGGTTTGTGGGTAGGGTGGCCTCCAGGCCTTCTTCACTGAAGCGACTCTCTCGTACTCTGCTCCTAATCATTTTCCTGGCTCTTTCCCCTGCTTGGAACCCTTTCCCACAGCCCTGCATGGCAACCTCCCACTCTAAATGCCACTTCTTTGGTGGAGCATTCCCCAACCATCCTCTAGGGGAAAATCTCCAGGCATTGGATTCCCAGGTATAGGCCATCACATTGTTTTAGCCTTTCTTGCAGAAGCCTACAGCCCTGGCAAGCAGTTTTGGGGAGCCATGGAGCAGGAAGAGGGGGCACGCCCACAAGGTTTTGGAAAGATCTTTCTAAAAGGAGCTTAAGTCATCCAGAGACATGATTGGAGAATTCGGTGAAGTTACTGGGGAGTGGGAGAAGCAGGCCCCTCCAGCCCTTCTGCTCTGGAAGTCCAGAGCAGCCCTTCTGGGGTTTGGCTGCCTGCACTAAAAAGAAAGAGGGCCGCCGGGCTGGGAGCATTTCTCCAAATAAATTCTCACATAGTCCTTCTTGGGGCGGGGGCGGGATGCTTGAACACTAGGGGACATTGAGTGGGGCACCACCCGCGCGGGACATTGCCATGCAATGCGGGCCGTGGGGACCGCTGTCACCAACTCCAAACCGGGAAAGGGGAGGCAGACCGAGGTCTAACTTCGGGCCACGTCTGTAAATATATATCAGAAAGCTCGGCGCTGGAGATCAGAAACTAAGTCCGAGGGGCGGCGAGGGAGCACTCTCCAGCTGGGACCGCGGCCCGGGCGCCTAGCCAAAAGAAACGCCAAAGAAACGCGCAGGGGGCGGAAGCGGCCGGGGCTCAGGCCACGTGCTGGAGGGTCACCGAAGAGGGGGCCGCGGGCCGCCTGCGGGAAAGCTGGGCCCTGCTCAGTCCCCACCCCACCCCACCCCGAGCGCGTCTGCCACCCAGCCCTGTCCTCAAGCGTTTCCTTAGGCCCCAGGCGCTGGGCGGGGCTCCTTGCCCAACTGAGAACGCTGGCTGGCGCTTCACTCTCCCGGCAGCGACAGGAGAGCCGACCTGGCGCTGTGCTCCAGATCCGCTGGTCCGAAGAGGTCTGACCGGGGCCACCAGTCTGGGCGCCCCCCAAGGCTGTTCATTAAGTGGCACCTGTCTCTGTCTTATTGTCCGGGGTGCACCCGTAGCCGCAGAGAGGGGGACTCGGAAGAGAGCCGTGACTAGGATTTGATGGCACCTTATCCTCGCCAGCCTTTCCCTTCCTCCGTCACCCCATGGCCGATAACTACCCCCAGGGGGCACTGCTGGAGCCCCCCGAAGCAGAGAGCCAACCTGACTGCGGAAGGTCCTTGAAAGACAAAGGAGGAGCCAAGAAGGGAGGTGCTCTGTGAGGAGACTGCGTGGCGACCTCGGATGGGTCCAGAGACCCTCGTAGGTGCCTGGGTCTGGTTCAGGAGAAAAGCACTCAAGAAGGGGGAAGAGAAGGCGCGGGAGAAGAGTGCGGGAGTCCAGTTCTGGAACGAGGCGGGAGAGAGGTCAGTGTGGCCCGCTCCAGGGAGCACCAGTCCCAGATGGGGCAATGACAGGGTGCTCCAAGCTATCTGGAGTAGATCAGGAGTTTGGGGTCACATGAAGGGGCAGCAGCAGGAGCACCAGTCCTCTCCCTGCCCAACCTACCCCCACTGAAAGACTTCCGGAAAAGTTATCAGACTTTTAGAATCTAACCCTTTCCTGTTATCAAAGCTTCCATGCACGCCTGCCCTGCTACCACCAGCTCTGTTCTCCCCTCTTCCCACCCAGCTCCTTGAAGTCCTTGAGTGGCATCTTCAGCCAACATGAGTTGGGAACCCTCCCTTTGCTTTGCCTGCCTCCCCGCACCTGGCATGAGGGGGGCTCAGGTAAAGTTTGTGGGATGCATGGATATTGTGAGAGTGCCCCATATCCTGTAACCCTGACACTCTGCAGCGTGACCCATACAGGGTCATCCTTGGATAATCGCTTGCAGTAAAACAGCATCCCCTTTCCCATGCTGGGCCAAGACCTACCACTGGCGGGGGCAGGGTGAGGTAGGCACATGTCTCAAGCTTGGTCAACCAGAGCGTTGTAGCTCCCTGGGTTAGAGATGGACATGTGACCCAAGCTGGCTGATGAAATGCCCACTCACGCCACCTGGAAGCAGGAGCCTGCCAGAGCCTGCCCACACTGAGGAGATCAAAGCCTGATCTCAGCCCCTGAGCTTCTGGATCACAGGAGACCTAATGTTGAATCATGAGAAGGCTTAAACCAGTTGATCTTAGTTTTGGTCAATTGCATCCAAGAGCACTGACCTTCCTATATCCCATGCCTGCTCCAGCATTTCTTATGGCAGTGATGGTCACCACAATAAGGTCCAAAAACCTGGGAGTCAGTTGTGACCGTGCCCTCTCCCTCAAACCACCAGTGATTCCTGTTGATTGCAATAATATCAGTTATAATTTAACACTCATGTAGCATATCTTTCATGCCAGGAAACATTCTGAATATTTTATATGTATAAACTCACCTGCTCTCTTGAGGTGAGGCCATGTGATTAGTTCTGACCAAATGTTACCAAATTAGGCTCTCGTGTCCCAAAGTCATAGAAATGAACAACACACCCAGCAGTAAAGCCTGCACCCCTTAACCCTTGCCCTGTAAGGGACCCTAAACAGTTCCCCTTGGGGGCTAGCTTCTCTGTAGCCACCCCTCTTATGCATAAGTGTATCTTCTCTATTAATAAAGTGTTGCTTGCTTTATTGCTGCGTGCCTTGTTCATTTCTATGACTTTGGGACCTAAGAGCCTTTTTTTTTTTTTTTTTTTTTAAAGATGACCAGTAAGGGGATCTTAACCCTTGACTTGGTGTTGTCAGCACCACACTCAGCCAGTGAGCAAACCGGCCATCCCTATATAGGATCCGAACCCGTGGCCTTGGTGTTATCAGCACCGCACTCTACCGAGTGAGCCACGGGCCGGCCCTCAAATGATCATTTCAAAATGCAAAAACAACCCCAGCCCCCAGTCTTCTTCCTGCACAGCACCCAGGGTAAAAACTCAAATCCCTGACAAGGTGTTCAAAGTCCTGTGTACTCTGCTCTACCCTCGTCTGCCCCAGGTACCCTCACTGAGCTCTACCCTCACTGGCCCCTGGTGGGGGGGAATTTGCATATGCTGATCAATCTTGGCTGCCCAAGCTGAGGCCATTCCTCCTCTCCCGAGGTCTTACTGCTGACCTCACTTCCAAGTGACTCTGCCCTTCCAAGCACAGTAATTTCCCCCATTATAAGCTTTCTCAGCCCCATAGACCTCACCTTTTCAGCAGTGAGTGAGGTGACTGTGGGCAGGACTCTGGGAGAATAGTGACCAGGTCGATGTCAGTGCATGCATGTGTCTACATGGCTAGTAACTCAAGTGTGTTTGGCACACGGTGGGTACACAGAACATTTGTTATAAATGAATAAGGGAAGGAGACATCTAACAAAACGGCTAGCAGTGGGATGAGGTGAGGCTTTAGGCAGGGCTTCCAAACTTCTACTGAGCCAGGGACACAGCTGCAGAAGACAAAGGACTCTTGCTTTGAATCATGTTTTGAAATGCACTGCGTTACCAAAAAAAAATCTAACAACACTGGTATTGAAATGCAAATGTCAAAATATAAAAACACATTTGTGATACAGAAATATCTGTGATTCTTTATTAACTCATTAAATTATAAGATCTAGATGCAGGAATAATAAGTACCAGAAATATGAAGTTACTACTTTGAGTGTAACAGCGATTTTGAGGTGTCTGCAATAGCTATAGTGCAATACATGAAAATTCCTGTGTCTTCTGTCATGACAGTCACAGGTACAGCTAATTCTACTGGATTTTGTTGCCTCCATTCATAATTGAAGGATATACCAAACCAAGTTTCAGTTAGAGGTTAGCGAAAATAAAGATGCGATTTTTTTTCTCATCTCAGCTCCTGGACCTCCCCAATTCTGGGTCCCTGGATCACAGGTTAAGGATGGAAAAAACGGCCTCCTCCAAGGACTGTCCCAGAAAATCTCCAGGAAAACAAAGTGGGTGGAGAGGGCTGGCAAGTAATCACAACACAAAAGGGCATTTTCACTGTGAAGCAAAAAGAACAAAGAAGGAAAGGCCTACAGCCTGAGATTTGGAGAGAAAGCAGGACTGTGCCCACTGGGATCCATCTTCCCTCCTGGGTGGGGGCCAGAGTTACTGTCCTCAAGAACTGGGAGCTGAACCCTGGGGTGACAGGCAGAGCTCACCTCCCTAGAAGAGCCTGGAGGGAGTTTGGGTTGCAGGCAGGCCCAGATGAATTAATTATTGCAAGGGCACAGAGAGCAGCGGAAAATGGGAAGAGAGCCAGGCAATTGCTGCCCCTGTTTCAAAGGGAGAAATTTGGGGATGGAGAGGCTACAGTGAGGGTCAGGATAAAAACATCCTGGTGCTGGGACATCAGGCTCTCCCCTGCCCGCACCCCACAGTCCCATTTCTTCTTCCGTTCCTTTTTTTCCCTCTCTTTTTTTTTTTTTGGCAGCTGGCCAGTACAGGATCTGAACCCTTGGCCTTCATGTTATAAGGCTGCACTCTAAGTCCCATTTCTGACAAAGGCCCTGCACTCCCAAAGCATCAGGACAGAGGCCTGTCTCCTGGGTTTCCCTCATCGCTGCTCTTCCAAAACTACTGAGTGTGGAGACTCAGAAGAGTTTCCCCAACTTAGTCACTGATAGGCCATCTCATTCATTTTTACTGGTTTAATCATTTTAATATTTTCCCTTAAATCAACTCACTTTTTAAAAAAAAAAGATGACCGGTAAGGGGATCTTAACCCTTGACTTGGTGTTGTCAGCACCACGCTCTCCCAAGTGACCAACTGGCCAACCCTATATAGAAATCCGAACCCGTGGCCCTGGTGTTATCAGTACCTCACTCTCCCAAGTGAGCCACGGGCCAGCCCAAATCAACTCACTTTAAAACTTAAATGTACTTATTCAAAAAAAAAAATGTTAAGACCCTTTATATCACTACCCAAATGAAAAATCATTATCCTTTGCAACAAAGAGAAGATGCCTGTGAAAACACAGGAACACAAAACAGGACAGTTTTCCTCCAGAGGACTCCAACGAGTTCATAAAGTTCATTAGCAAGTAGAGAGAGCAGTTACAGGAAAACTGAGGAGTGGAGTCCTGTCATTTAACACAGGCACCCAGGATCAAGCCCACCTCAGCCACTGGTCCTGCCTCCCCTGCTCCTGGCATAAATAGTTCTGCAGGGGCAAACGTCCAGACGCCGCCCGCCGTGCTCCCACCCTGCCCTCCAGGTGTGGGCCTGGGCTGGAGGAGGAAGACAAAGCCCCAGCCCACTCTCAATCTGAACCCACCTCCCTTTAGACCTCTCCCACTGGGGGGGCCCAGAGGTCCTTCCCGCCAATACTGGGAACCAGAAGTCAAGGAACAGTGGTGAGGCCCAAGCAGGGAATTGTTCAAGGTGCTCCCAAAATGCCTGCCCAGAGCCAGAGTTGAACCAATCCCTGTATTATTTGTACTCTTCCTGGTTCCATACGGGCCTGGGGAAAACCTGCCATTAGAACGGGAATGAAGACGTACCAGCAAGGCGGCCGCTGCACCGTTAGGGGCCGAAGCCGCACGACGCTGCGGGCCTGACTGCTCCTCTAAGCTGCACGCTCCGCCTGCCTCCGGCCCAGGTCACGCCCGGCACCCAGGAGGCCAGACCCGTTGTGGGTTGGCCGCTGCTCTGCACCCAGACATTGGCTCCTTTACTCCTGAAAACGACCCAGTGTCCCCACTTTACACAGCAGCAGCGCCTCCCGCGCGCCCCAACACGTCTTTATCCCGCAGACCAGAAAAAGGTCCCGGGAAGGGACGTGCCCGTGGGCGTCAGTGATGGCGGCGGCCACTCCGGGCGGAGTCTCCCAGCAGGAGGCAACACCAATTCCATTCATACCTGTCCCGTCCCACCACCTAGGCCCCCTCAGACCTGGGGAAGGGTCTGAAGGTGCCCGAGAAGATAGGGTGGGGTCTGGGTGTGGGAGCTGTTACTGAGGTGTTTGGGGACTCCGGTTCACCGCCTCCCACGCCCGCCCCCGCTCCATCGCAGCCGACCCACACTCGCGATGGCCCCAGCCTCGACCTACCTGAGGCCGGAACCCTGGACGGCCCGAAGCCCGAAATGCACGAGTCCCACGCGGAGGCCGCTGTCCGGAGCCCGCCGCGGGGATCCCCGGCGCGGGTCCCCCACCCCGCCCCCGCGAGGCAATGGAGGCGGCAGCGGGTGCTGCGGCCCCTTTAAATCCGGGCCGCCCCGCCCTTCGCTGTAGACTCCGCGGCGGCCCCGGATCCAGGCCCGGCCGCGGCTCCACCGCCCAGCTCAGCCCGGCCCAGCCGCGGAGCCGAGGCCGCCGGTGCCCCGCGCCCCGGAGGAGCCGCCAGTGCGGTCCCCGGCCCGGTCCCCATCCCGGCCCGGCTGCATCCCCGCCTGGCCCCGGGCCCTCAGCTCCTCCCCGCCCCGGGGCCGGGGCCCAGCCGTCTCCCGGCCCCCGCGCCCCGGCCCCGGTCCCCCGGGCCATGCGGCCTCGGCCCCGCCGGCGCCCGTCGCGCACCCGAGGAGATGAGGCTCCGCAATGGCACCTTCCTGACGCTGCTGCTCTTCTGCCTGTGCGCCTTCCTATCGCTCTCCTGGTACGCGGCGCTCAGCGGCCAGAAAGGTGAGCCCCCAGCCCCGCCGTCGCCCGGGCCGGCCCCCGCCCGCTCCCACAGCTGGGCGCACCTGGGCGTCTGCGGCTGGCGCGGGGTCGGAGCAGGGGCCGCAGGAGGCGGCCGGAAGCCGACGCAGGCGCCCCTTCCCGGCCCGGGAGCGCGGGCGGACGCCCCTCCCATCCTCGCCCCCACTTGTTTGCTTCTGGAATAACGAAATTCTCCTCCGGCTTGGGCCGGGACGGCGGGCCCAGAGGCGGCCGGTTCCCCGTGTGGTGCTCGGGACCGGCCTCCGTGGGCACAGTTATCCCGATGCTGGGATGGTCACTCCCACTGAAGAGCTGAGGACCCATGGAGTTCTCAGAGAGGGGCACAGACAAAAGGTCACACAGGTAGCTGTGACCAGGTAGTCCTACGGTGCCAGCTCCAGGCGCCTGGGTAGGAGCAGGAACAGTGTTACTGAAACAGGTGACAGCCAGACCCTCCACCCCACGCCACCCACCGCTTTCCCACCTCTAGGCCCCAGCCCAGTGGGATGCTGCCTCTCCCCATGCAGTTCCCTGGGCCCCCTGCAGCGTTCCTCCGTGACACCTGGTCCCAGGACTCCTCCGCAGGTACCTGGGTGCCCAGGAAGACATCCTGTGGCTTCTGGCCTCTGGGGAGTGAGTGGAGGGCCTCATGAGGAGCCAGCCCAGCCCCTTATACTGGATAACTTCCTTTGTGTGGTGTCATTGGCCCACCACCCCCTGCTTCCATGCACCCAGGTGCACCTGAAGCTTGGTCAGGCTGGCCAGTTCCCCACCATGGCCCTCTGAGTCTGGAGGATGGCCGCAGGCCCCAGCTCTGGTTGAAGTCACTTGCTGGGGGGAGGGCTGGTTTGGGCTGAGTGAGGTCTGTGGCTTTCAGAGGCTCTTGTCTAGCCAGCCTGAAGCACAGGAGGTGCAGGGAAAAGCTGCTTCCTGCCTGCCTCCCAGCCTTCCTGCAGGAGGCCTAAGCAGGATCAGGCTGAGGCCTGCTGACCCTCTGCCTTCCTCTTACCAGCTGCTGCCCTGTTCTGCAACTCCACACTAAATGAGGCTGGGGGAGGATCAGGAGCATTCCTGACCCTCCAAGCCCCAACTAGTTCTACCAAGCTCCTGCCAGCCCAGCCCAGCCTATCTACTGCAGTTGTCCCTTTTGGGTGGAGGCCTGGGCTGGCATTGGGGCTCTAGGACCAGAGAGTCATAACCCAGGGACCCTGAGGGGAGACAAATAGGGCCTGCCATGGGAGGACATGGCTGGGGCAGAGGCCTTGTGGGTGGAGTGTGTTTTCAGGGGATGGATAGCTGGGACACAGTTCTCTGTAGGTAGGGTATGTCACCTGGGGGAGAGTAGCCACAAAAGCACACTGGCCTGGAGGCTTAGAGGAGCCCATATCTGAAGGGGTGGGGCAGATTCCTGTAATTGTGGGTGGGGTGATAAGCCCCCCTGCACCCTGCCCTTAGCCAGGCTACAGTGCCTGTGTACCTCCTGCAGCAGCCTCATACCCTCAGGCCAATGGCAGCAGGTGCAACATGGTCCCCCCACCTCCCTCAGGATGCCTCCTCTCCACTGGGAGCCAGTCTCCGGGAACAGCAGAGTGAGGGAGATACAAGGGGCTCCATCTAGGGCTCACTGTGCCTGAGGGGTGACATCTAGGGGGGTGGCACACAGGGCCTGGGGAGCAGGCAAGCATCCCCCATCAAAGAAGAGCAGGGGCTTAGATGCAGGAGTCTTTCCCCCTGGGGGATGGAAGCCCAGGAGCCTGTGAGGCTTGGAAATGGGGGCGTTGACATGGGCCTGCCCTGTGTCCTGGGCTGTCAGCATCTCTGTGGGGGCCCTGTAGGACCAGGTCTTCGGAGGCCTGAAGAGAAGCTAGAAATCTGGGCTATAAATTATGTGAACCCTTTTCTTTCTCACACATAGACACCTCTGTATTAAGCCCCTGGTGAAGCCAGACTAAGCCAATCTGAAGCCAGATGGATCCTCCCTTCCAGTTTGCAATGGAGTGCTGAGGAGAGGACCCAATACTTAGGGGAAGGGCAAAGGAACCAGAATCTGCAGGGAAGGAAGGTGGTAGGCAGGGAGCCAGAGAGGAAGGAGACAGCAGGAGCAGGTGGCATTGAGGAAGCACAGGGTCAAGCCTGGGAAGGACCCTTAGACCTTGACAAGATGGACCCTGGAGAAGGGTTTGGAGCCCAATTTTGTATCCACCCTTGATGAAATTTGTGAAGCATCTCTGCCAGCGCTCAAACTGTAGCCCTCAGCCAAGTACCTGCTGAGGATCCATCCCCAGAGAGGCAGACCGGAGCGGGAGGTGGCAGATGAGGTAGGTGCCGACCCTGGGCCTCAGCCACACAGCCCTTCCCAGTGGCTAGGTGGTCCTCTCTCTGGGCCTGGACTTCAGCAACAATGCACACCCTCCTTGACTCCTGGGAGAATGCAAGACCTGGAGAGGAGGTGAACACCTGCAGGTTAACAGCAGAACTTTGGCTGGGCCTGGCAACTGCCTGTGTCCCTCTGAGCCTGTTTCCCCTTCCCTAAGTACAGGGTGCAAAGGTCATGCCCTGGCTGGGCTCTTGAATCTGTTTCCTCCACCAAGAGAGAAGGGGGAGATTGTTGGTTTGTGGGCCTCAGGGGTCCTGATTACTCTGCCTTCAGGCAGAGGGGCGAGAAAACCTCCAGGACTTGCTGCTGCCCTCCTAGTTCTCAGTGATGTGGCCGTTGGACAGCTGCAGTCCTTCCCAGGGCCAGCTCCTCCCAGCCTCTCTGGAGCAGGAAGGTGTGGATAAAAGGAGAAGCCAAAGTCCCTCCAGTCCCAGCTCCTACAAACCTCTGATATGCACCATCCCCCCACAGAGGCCGGGTCTCCCCAGGTCTTGACCTTAGCACTTGAGCCGTCTCCCAGCCCACTCATCACTTCAGTCCAGACCCTCAGCCTACAAAGGTTGGGGGTGCTGGGATGGCCCTGCAGACCTCTGGCAAAAGGCCCAGCCCCCAGAGCTTGAGTTTCAGGCTCTGACAAGCCAGGACAGTGAAGCCGCAATCAGAAACCAGGGACCTTGCAGACAGCAGGCAGAGCAGGAGCAAGGGCGGGCGGGCAACTGAGAGACAGGTCTTGCAGTATTCAGGGAAATGACAGAAGGGTTGGTGTGGGCAGAAGCCGGGCCGAGGCATCCATGGGACCCATCACTTCCAGGTGAACAGAGGAAGCTTGAGACCAGGGGGAAAAGGGGGGCCCTGGGGAAGGGAGGCCAGGGTGATTTGGACAGCATTGCCCACCGTTGTACACTTGGCCTGTCCACCTGGGACATTCAAACAAAGCGTGGCCTATTTAAAGAACAGAGAAGGCCAGGGTGGAGAACAGGGCCTGGAGTCAGAGGTGGGTGTGCCCTCCTGCTCCTCCCCCAACTTCACAGAGTGACCCCACTGCACGGGGCTGCTTTGGATGGGGCCATGGCACAAGGGCTGCCTCTTAGAGGAGTAGTAGCTCCACTGCACAGGTGGGCAGTGGGGGAGGGGCACAGGCAGGTGGGCATGCACTCAGCATCCAAGCAGGAGGGAGGTGAACCTGCCACATCCACGTGGCCCTGAACTCCCTCTTTAGGGATCTGAAGGCCTCAGCATCTCCCCATCAGCTACTGCCAAGAAGAGGATGCTCCCTGTGCCCTGGTGCCGCCCATCGCTGGGTGGGTGAGTGTTGGGGTGGCCAGCTCCACGTCCAAGCGTCAGGTTTCCAAGGTAATCCAGCCCCGGAGCCTACTGTGCAGCCTCACAGATCCGGTAACCTGACTCCTCCCTTCTCCCCACCACAGGGCTGTCCTGGCTCTGTGTGGCCTCAGCCTTTAGCCCTGGGTGAGGCTCAGTGTGGGGAGATTGAGAGGCAAGCTATTGAGGTGCATCAGGGAGGATCCACTTGGCTCCTCTCCTCCATACCCTTCTCCTGCCTGGGGCTGCCCCTCCTCTTCTCCTGGGACTTGGCACTTGGCCCTCTGCCAGGGCTGTGGAAGTGGGTGTGTCCTAAGGTTACTGAACTTTGCCTCAAACATGACCTTTGGTGTACAGGGCTGGGGGTGAGGAGGGAGCAATACCATCGCAGGGCACTCTGGGGGCTGTGAACCCACCAGGATCAATGAGCAGAAGAGCTCCCTGGGGGTATGAGGGGAGTTCTGGAAGGCTTCCTAGACTTGGAGACTTGAAAACAAGGCCCTGAAGGCTACGTAGGTTTTCATTAGGCCCAGAAGACAAAAGGGATTCCAGGCAATAGAAAAAGTATGTGCAGAGGCATAGACAGTAGACAAGGAAAAGGAGGTGTGCATGATGGCAAATAAAGAGGGCAAAGGCTAGACAAGCAAAGGCCTTGAGTGCACAGCTGACGGGAACTGCTGGCATCCAGCCACAAGGATGTTTTTTATCTCATTCTTGCTCACTGGGCCCTGCCAAACCAGTGGAGCCAGGAGCTTGGCATCCCAGGGATTCTCCTCCACTGTCAGGCAGCCCTGCCTGTGTGCTGTCCCACGAGTCTACACCCTTAATGCCCAGGCTCAGCCACTGCCAGCTGGAGCCTATCTGGAGTTTCTGGCACAGGTCCCCCTAGGGTGGCATGCCGACCCTTCAAGGTGGTCAAGGCCTAGCACAGGTCTCCAGAGACCAGGCATCAGGGAGTTCAGAGCTTGTCCCCTGAGTAAGGGGGCTGTGTGGGGTGCTGTAACTGTAGCAACCACTCCCTGGGGCTGGTGTGAGACAGAGAATCCAGTGCAATGACAGCAAACAGTGATGACCATGACAGTGAAGAATGAGTACTTGGGGACACTGTCACAGACCCTGTGCCCAGGCTCAGTCCTACTTGGAGGATGGGAGGAGTGATCCAGGGAGGCTGGCTGTCCCCAGAGAGTCTTGGGGATGGGGCTGCCTATGAGCTCATCTGTGAAGGTAGGGGGTGAGGAGCCCCTTGAAGGAAGGACTGGGTCCTTGTGCCCTGGATGGGGCCTTGGGTGTCCCACCCCCTGGAAGGAGCACATGTTACAATACAAGAAGCGAGAGAAGGTTTTGCAAGCCAATGGGCAGAAAGGATTTAGTCTGAGGCTGTTCCAGACCCTGCTTAGGATTGCCCTACCTAAGGCTGGAAGTGATCCTGCTGCCCTCCCACTTCCGATGCCTCCTCAAAGGAGAAAATAACGGGGGGTAAGGAACAAACTGGGGTTTTTCTCTCCCGAGCATGAGAGTCAGTGTGACTTTATGTAACTCCAGATAGCTTGCGTGTGGCAGGCACAAGAACAGATGTAGATGGGCTATTGCTCAGATGGGTACTCAGCCGTGTGTGGGGGTACACAAAACGGGCGGTAGGACGGCTCTAGGCCGCCCCCTGGTGACGGCGTGCCTACCGCCCTCAGGCGACGTGGTGGACGTTTACCAGCGGGAGTTCCTGGCGCTGCGGGACCGTCTGCACGCGGCTGAGCAGGAGAGCCTCAAGCGCTCCAAGGAACTCAACCTGGTGCTGGACGAGATCAAGAGGGCAGTGTCAGAGAGGCAGGCGCTGCGAGACGGAGACGGCAATCGCACCTGGAGCCGCCTAACAGGTGAGCTGGGGCAGGATGAAGCATTGGGGGCGGGAGGGTGGGTAGGCTGGTCCTAAGCGCCCTGCCTGACCCTTCCCTTTTCAACCTACCCAGAGGACCCTCGACTGAAGCCGTGGAACGTCTCGCACAGGCACGTGCTGCACCTGCCCACCGTCTTCCACCATCTGCCACACCTGCTGGCCAAGGAGAGCAGTCTGCAGCCAGCGGTGCGCGTGGGCCAGGGCCGCACCGGAGGTAGGGGCGGGGACGGCGTGGGGCGAGAGGTTGGTGGCGGGGTGGTCTCCGGCGCCCGGCCGAGCGTCGCCCCTCTGTGCCCCTGTAGTGTCGGTGGTGATGGGTATTCCGAGCGTGCGGCGCGAGGTGCATTCCTACCTGACAGACACGCTGCACTCGCTCATCTCCGAGCTCAGCCCACAGGAGAAGGAGGACTCGGTCATCGTGGTGCTGATTGCCGAGGCGAGTGGGCCAGGCCGCGGGGTTGGGGGGACATTCAGAGGAAGGCCCACTGCGCTAAATACAAGGAGAAAAAAAACAGAACAACGTTCCAGAGGAAAAAGTCATCAGCTTCGTTCACAAATTTATTAAGCTAGAAAGTTAGAGAAAGAAGTATTTTAGCGCCCCCTCGTGGAGTTGCCGGTTACCTGGTTTGCCCCACCCATGGCCCTGTGTGTTCCAAAGGGCTTTTCAAACTGAGGCACCTGTGGCCCCCAGGCCCCGCCTCACTGGGCCTCAGGACAGGAGGCTCTCTCCCTTCCATGTGGGGATATCTGAAGGCTGCGCCCCATCCTCAACCCCCTCTTCCAGGCCATTTGGGGTGACAGCTGGGCTAAAAGAGGGTGCTTGGTCTCCCCACAGACTGACCCACAGTACACTTCGGCAGTGACAGAAAACATCAAGGCCTTGTGAGTACTGGCAGCCAGAGAAAGCTCGTGGAGAGACGACTCTCTGTAGATTGTTGAGCAGGCAGGCGCCTGCCTCCCCCACAAGATAGTGCCTTCCTACCATGCAGGAGGGGCTCCCCCTGTTGACTGAAGGGGGTGGATATGTAGAGGTGGCCTAGCTCCTTTGGAGCCCCACTGCCTCAGAAGGCTGGGTGGTGTGTGTGGTGGGGTAGGGATGTCTGCCTGGTGAGCCTCAAGAAAGAAACAGGGTCTTGTTGACAGCTCCCCCTTTTAGTCCATGGAGGCAGCACACCCACTGGACCTTCCTGTCCCCCAGGTTCCCCACAGAAATCCATTCCGGGCTCCTGGAGGTCATCTCCCCTTCCCCCAACTTCTACCCTGACTTCTCCCGCCTCCGCGAGTCCTTTGGGGACCCCAAGGAGAGAGTCAGGTAGTAGCAACTCTTCCCATGCCCCCAGCAATCTGCCCACCTCTGCTGAGAACCCAGTCTACTGGTATCTGAGCCCAGGGTACTTCCCTGCAGTGTGGCTGATTCCCCATTGGAGGACCCCTGCTTGGGGAGGGGGGCAGATCCTACCCATTCAGTGGCTTCTCTGTGGTAGCCACACTGGAGGTGAAAGGGTCTGAGCTCCTGAGGCCCCTACCCCTGGCCCACAGGTGGAGGACCAAACAGAACCTCGATTATTGCTTCCTCATGATGTACGCGCAGTCCAAAGGCATCTACTATGTGCAGGTCAGCCCTGACCTCCTGCCCTGTCCCTGCCCACCTGGCCCTTGATTGGGCCTGGGTGATAAGCCCTGCCCTGTCCCACACTCCTGTCTGCTCTGGCCAAATCTGAGTGATGGACCCTGCCCTGCCCACATGCCCATCCTGAGTCCCAGCTCCATTCTACCCACTCCTGTGCAGCTGGAGGATGACATCGTAGCCAAGCCCAACTATCTGAGCACTATGAAGAACTTCGCACTCCAGCAGCCCTCAGAGGACTGGATGATCCTGGAATTTTCCCAGCTGGGCTTCATTGGTGCGCTACCCTCACTCCCACCCCACTGACCTCGCCATAACCCTTCAGTCCGGCCTACCTCTCTGCCTCTCTGTTATCACCTTGATCCCAGTACCATGCTGTACCATGCCTGTGAGCCTTTGCCCAGATTGGGTCCTGCCTGGAGTGCCAGAGACAGCACTATCTGGCCTGTCTCCATCGCCCTCTGCATCAGGGAGGTCTGGGTTCACCATCCCTATCTGCCTCTTCATGCCTACACCTGTCTGAAGCCCACCCAAGGGATTTGCTGCGGGACCTTCTCAGTGGCCCCCACAGGGATGAAGAGGAGGTAGGGTACCCACTGAGAACCCCTTTTCCCCTACTCCCAACCCCCAGGGAAGATGTTCAAGTCGTTGGACCTGAGCCTGATTGTGGAGTTCATTCTCATGTTCTACCGGGACAAGCCCATTGACTGGCTCCTGGACCATATACTATGGGTGAAGGTCTGCAACCCTGAGAAGGACGCGGTGAGCAGGGGCTACACAGAGGTGGCGCACGGGCCACAAGACACAGCACACGTCTGATCACAAGGAGAGGGCGCTGTTGGCTGTGGGAGGCCCCTGGTTGCCCCCAGGTGAGTCCCTGGCCTGGGAGCAGGGGCTGAACTGAACCCTAGGGTGTCACACTCCCTCCACAGAAGCACTGTGACCGGCAGAAAGCCAACCTGCGGATCCGCTTCAAGCCGTCCCTCTTCCAGCACGTGGGCACTCATTCCTCGCTGGCGGGCAAGATCCAGAAACTGAAGGTGGGCTGTGCCACTCACTCATCTGGCCAAGTCTAGGCAGAGCAGGGCTGGGGTAGAGTGAAGGGGTGGAGCCCACCCTAACACCCCTGTCACTCCATTGCTACAGGACAAGGACTTTGGGAAGCAGGCGTTGCGGAAGGAGCACGTGAACCCACCAGCTGAGGTGAGCACGAGCCTCAAGACGTACCAGCACTTCACCCTGGAGAAAGCCTACTTGCGTGAGGACTTCTTTTGGGCCTTCACACCTGCTGCAGGGGATTTCATTCGCTTCCGCTTCTTCCAGCCATTGCGCCTTGAGCGGTCAGTGCCAACACAGGTTCACATTGGGGGAGGGGGGAGGGTGGCCATGGGGGTACAGGCCTCACCACAAATTTCTGGGCCTGCAGGTGTCCCTCCATGACCCCCAGCAAATTACTTATCCTCACCATGCCTGTTTCCTTATCTGAAAAGTGGGACTCATAATGGTAGCTACCTTGCAAGGACTAAGTCAGGCAGTGCCCCTAGGAGCTCAGTGAGAGTTGCCCATCACTGTCATCCTGGAGGAAGGCCCTGGCTTCCTGGGAGCCCACCTTGTGCACTCCTGGCCCAGGCCTGGCCTCTTCTCTGCCAGCCCTGGGCAGTGTGCCTGGGCAGTGTGCCACCCCTGCAGCAGCTCACAGGCCTGCCTGGCCGTAGGTTCTTCTTCCGCAGTGGGAACATCGAGCACCCAGAGGACAAGCTCTTCAACACGTCTGTGGAGGTGCTGCCCTTTGATGTGAGTGTGATGGGGTATGGGTGTGCACTGAGGCCTGACCCTCCCATGGCCACCAGCTCCAGTCCCTGGATTTTGCCCCGTAGAACCCTCAGTCGGACAAAGAGGCCCTGCAGGAGGGCCGCTCAGCTACTCTCCGGTACCCTCGG